>NW_024003321.1:0-11933 GCF_014805625.2 Glossina fuscipes | reverse complement strand
TTTTTCAAAATAGGGTAAAATCGAATGCCACGCCTATAAAAATTGTACAAAACTATTCAGGAGACGTACAAGGGGAGATGAATTTATATTTTTGATACATTTATATAATAAAGATTATATATTACATTTCAACCATTTGTTTGAATATATATGGAAAGAAAGTTATCATTTTTTTTTTCAAAATAGGGTAAAATCGAATGCGTGGAAAACCGTAGTTCCAGTATTTATAATTCATGAAGTTTATAATATAGATGATAACACGGGGTCGCAACCAAGTTTAAAGAATACGGTAAAATGTGTATCGCTGGCCATTTATCATCACATTAAAAATCGTTAATCAGATCGCCGCTTAAAAATATTCGGTGAGAAATTGCGTCAGGGCTATAAGTGAACTTCCCTTAATATAGCCAAATATTGGATGGAGAACTTCTAAGAATTGTAATAATTTCACAAATTTTATGGCATTTCCATTAGCACCTATACCCATCATTTTTAGCCGAGGTTGCTTAATATTATTACGAAGATTGCTATTCTGCTATGTCTACTTTTGATTTAAAGTTACTATCTTCTGCGTGTTCTGTGGTCATGGTTCTCGAACATGTCTCTTTGCAAATTAGAGTACGTAGTCACAGGGCCAAAACATTGGCCGAATTTCAAGCTAACTTTTGCAGACAACGAACAAAAGATTCAATTATTAACTGAGAAACAACAACAATTTTATCGATTGGTATAGTATTCAAATACTTAAATAACTATTTAACTACAGGGAGAAAATTGAAGAAAGATAACATGAAAAATAGGTAATGGAATTTTCTTATGTAAAATATTAAATACTTATGATAATATAACAGCGATAAACTCTATTTTATGTGATAATGAGCATTTATAAGCTTTTCAGAAAGACGTCCCAATTTGATTTCATCCATTTCTAGAGAATTTATGCGTTTAGTAATCTCGATAAACTGCTCGGCCGCTAAAACTGAAATATATATGTGAAGAAGGCTTTCACGATTACGATTCTTATAATAATCATTGTTTGCTTTCCATATTTACATAATAGTGAATGAAATGCCAATGCTTTATGATTACGATATTTAGGCGTGAGGCAAAAGTTAATTGCATCAATTTTACTCGAATAACGCCATATTTCCAGCAATTTGATTATAACACCGTAAGCTTGCCAATCCTAGTTAGTAGAAAAATTTGAATTAAGAAAAAAAAAAAATGGTTTAAATTATTATAAAAACCTCTCCACGGTGCAATTCCTCAACAGTTTTCTTATAGCGTACATTAAATTTATCGTATAAAAATTGTGAAATGATGCAACTTTTGCCAACACGAGCTGCTCCCATGACAACGATGCGATGCTGCTGTTTGCGTATCAATTGCGTACTTGAATGTGCAGCTGTGGCGCATTTATCCCTTGTTGCATTGCTGCCACTGCTGCTGCCCGAATGAACGAAATCCTAAGAGCTTCTCAAAGAACTTACGCATTAATATTACATTTCAAGTTGTAAACGTAGTCCTCCCACTTTAGGATTCTTACGAATCCCTTTTAGGAAATTGGGGTATCTCAAAGTGAAGTGCTTCAGTTTTCTAATATGGTTCAAGAAATATTTCATCACTGTTATCCACTGCCTATATTTCATCGCAGCTGGTTTATATATCTATATATATATGTATACATATATATACATATCTAAGACTCCGGATGCATAAGAGCAGCACAATTGTATCAAAAACAACAAACTATTGGGCTTTGGCATTTGTCCTCCAGAAATCTAAAAGATTCGTCTACAAAAAAGTCCTTTAGTAGGGCTACTCGGCTTTTTCTCAGCCATCTCAACACGGCATCCTATCGGGACAAATTTCTTCTCCTCTTTCACAAATTTCCTTTCAAAGCATCTTTTTCATCATTCTTAGGTTTAGATAAAGCCTTCTTAGGCACAATATTTCCTCTCACTCATCGATTCAGAGGAAATGAAAACTTAACCAAGATGTTAACGAATTGCTAGGAGAAGTTATTTGATTTCATTTTTACATGCTATTTTTTTTTTAATGTACATGTGTTGTCACATGTGTTTCATATATATATATATATATATGATATATTGGATATATTGGATATGTATATATCCAATGGAAGTAAATAACGCTTTTACAGATCCAGAGTTGCCGGAGCCTAAGTTTTATAAAAAGTCATTTAATGTGCATTCTACGGGCTCATAAGACGGATTATAGCAGACACGCAGAGATGTACTCTCAAATATTTCGTTTAGCCCGTTTACAAACACTATGATAGCATCCAAACTTCAAATAACAGTTTCGGGAAATAGTAGTTCTCCTATACAATCTCCAACTATAATGCTGACTTGTTCATAATTAAAGCAATATTATATTGTTTTTAATCAAATGAAATGACTGAGTCCTTGACTTTTAAAAACATTTACTAAGAGTACGTAAAGTGACGAATCTCCTAGGCTTCCTTTTTCAACTATCCTATTTAATGATTAATTCACCTAAAGACCTTGCATTCCAATAAACTCGGTAAGAAAGGAAACTTTAATTACGAAATTTCGAAACACATGCATTAAACAAGTTTTAAAATGAAAGTTAATAAAAAATTTTTAACATTCGCTAAACATCTTAAAATAAAAACGCATTTATTCTATAAGGTCATATACATTTTTGAACATCTTGTGTTAATTCTTCCCATATATTCGTAGAAGTGCTTTTATATAATGTATCTTATATATAAATGTATAAAAAAAGAGCATTTATCTCCCCTTGAACGCATCCTGACTAGTTTTAGTAAATTTGGAAATTTGCTTGGAAAGGATGTTCGTCGTATTATACCAATGGCGTTGCAAAAGTTTTCTGCTTGCTAAAGAAAAGCTAAGGAATTATTTAGAAATTCCCATACAATTTGGTGAAAATGAATACGAACCAAATTGACAGTGTCTTGCAATTGAGTTAATCGATCGGCCAAACTTAATATATGAATTTGAAGACCATACTTATCTTTTTTTTTGATATGGAATAGACATGTACTAGACCAGTCTATAAACTATTTTGTATTGTTTAATATTTTGCAGCAATACCGAACAATTTGCAATAATTGTTTTGTTTTTCTTGCAATGTTGCCAGTTTACACTTTTTTGGCAATTAACGCGATTGTAAAGGCAGAACGTATGAAAATAGCAAACAGTGTTTACATTGAACGTTTTCTGGTCCGGAACATGATTGCTCCGTGGAATACTAAAAGAGGAACAAGAAGAGAAAATAAGCTAGTGTTTTCCTATTATTATTCTTATTTACACATTCAAACTTAAATAATTGAATAAAGTATCTAAACATATACATACATTCGACCATAAGAATAATGTAAAGCATTCTCTTTGGAAGACTTTCTGCAGTGAATTAATTGTAGTTGACTTGCCGTGATCTAGAAGAAGAAGAATTTCCAAGAGTTCAATAGTTCATAGTAAGCATTCCTGTTCATTTGTTCATTATTCATAAGTACGTAGCTATTTCGTTTAGATTTCGTTTTTGAAACGAAGTTTGATTAGAAGACGTTACACTTCTTCATTTTACAAATGCACAGTTCATAAGTGTAGTTGCAATGTGATTATAAAAACGGTCTCTTTAAATTCGGAAAATTTTGATTCTATCAATTACCATAGGATTCTCCCCTGAGCTCACGCCTAGTTTTAAAATTCCAAGCCCTTATTATACCCTTCAGCGAAGGATGAGGCGTATATTCAGATACCCCACAAAGTATATATATTCTTGATCAGCACCAAATTCTCACACGATTTGAGCACGTCCCTCTGTCCATCTGTCCGCCTGCGCAACTGTATGGGATTTGTGGTAAACATTACCGATTAGCTAAAATGAATATATCGCCTACAAATATTTCAGAGTTTTTATTTACTTTTATTAAAAATTATATGTATTTTGCTCATTTGCAGACTAGAGTGGATTGATTTTGGTCGTTCTCACACTCACACTGGTTGATTTTGCTCACTTTGAGAGATCTGTCGAATGATTTTTGCTCACTTTCAGATACCTTTGAGCTCAATTTTTATGCTACAGGTGGTTTTCATGGTAGAGGATTTGCATTTATTGAAAACAACTCCGCGATGAACATATGGTGAAAGAAAAATGAGACAATTTGAATTAATTAGAGAATACTAATAAGAAGAAGAATAATAACAGAAAAAAATTGAAAAATGTCCAAGTAAAATAAATAAATAAATTGATATTAAATTCATTGAAAACAAGCATGTATTTATATAACTCTTTTCCTCTTTTGCTGAACAAAGATGTGCAACTTTATAAAACAGGAATGAAGAAGAATGTTATTTTGATGCGAGGATACTAATGAGCTCGTATAGGATATAATTAAACGTAGTTAATTAATTTCTATCAACTGGTTCGTCATTGAGAGGGGCCGTTGTACTTATAATGTGTTTACAATGAAAAATCAAGTTAGCTTTTAAAAACAATGTTTTTCGTCAAATGAATGTCGAACAAGTTTTCTCTGTATTCATTTTTGTTTTTGCTTCAATAAAGACGCTAAATTTGAAACGTAGAAAAATTTTATTGAATTCTTCTTGCAGTGTTTGCTAGTGCGTGCAAAGAACATTTGAAGATGGTGAATTATTCTTCTTTCGAATTGGTTGAAGAAAATTTATTTTGACGTCCGTCATTCTTTGATGATTTCTTCTTTCGTCTTCTCTCCTACGTCTTTTGAGTCTTGTTAATTTAATTTCAATTATATTGATCAAAAGGGAGAAATGTTCAATTTTATGTCACAAGTCTCGATTACTCCACACTTAACTTTTCCGTCTTGGACGTAAATTTTTTTAACTTTTTCTCCTCCCAAATCTTCGCTTTCATGTTTCGCTGCATGTTTCCTTTACAGATCAGGCAAGAACTGTTGCGTTTTATTCTGCATGATAGCCAAATTGGAAAAAAATTCATGAGCATGAAAATAATAAACAGGGCGAAATGAGACAACAAACAAACCCTACATTCTTGTAATAATTTTGTAAAGAGGCAAATTAGTTTTCTCTTCTTTTGATTAGTTTAAAAATATGCTGCAGCCTTTGGCTAAAGTTTTTTTCTGCACAATTTTTTTTTATCCGTGTAATTCTTGTCCTATTTTATTTATTTTATCTTTGCCCAGTTTTTTCATCTAAATTTACTTGCACATTTTTTTTGTTTTGTTTAATAAATTGTTTCTTTCGCCAGTTTTTTTGATTTTATAAAATATCTACGCAAAATATATGTACATTAAACATAAAATCTATATCTTTAAAATTTGTTTTTTCTGACATTTACGGTTTAATCGTTCATCATCAACTCGTCATCTCTATAGTGTAGCAAATTAATTACGTCTTTTTTTGGGCGTGATTATTAATTTAAAAAACTGTGTAGGTTTTCTGTTTTCGACTTCCCTTGCATAGATCATATCCTTTACTTCTTTACATTTTTAGTATCGCTGTTTTTACTGTATAAACGCGCCTCACGCAATTTAGAATCTTGGCACAATCGCAGGTTCGTAAGCAAGGATCTGTAGATTATGTAATTTAGATGGGTTTTATAAAAAAATGTTTTAGAGAAATTTATAGTTACCGGGCACTACTACTGCGAAAACGCTTCGAAGGTAATTGCAATGTTAAAGATGTTGCTGTGGCAGCTTGTTTGTTGGAGGAAGATGAAAAAGAATTGTTTAATACAATGTATTATCAGCCCCTTAAAAGTAAGTTGGAAAAGTTTTGCTGAATAAGAAAATGTTTTTATACGGAATTATCCATAAAACAGCCGAACGAGAGGTATAATTACCCGATTGGGTGTTTGATTACTGGCATCCTTTGGAAAAAGCTCAGTATTCTGAATTTTTTGCTAAACGCGAAGATCGAAAAAACCAATTCGTAGCGTGGTGAGAAAAGCAATATGGCAAAGCAGATCCCAAGTATTTACATGACTAAACCCATGCTAGAGAACTGGGAAATAATTTATAGTAACAAGTAGTTGGGTTTTTTAAACAATCAGAAAGGCAACAAAGAAAATTTATAATTAAAAACAGTACACAATTTTTATATTATATATTTATTAAAATTCTATCGTAAGTATATTAAATACTTATTTATTCTTTGTGTTAAAAAACAGGAAATGCTTTAAAAAAATAACGTTACAAAAGAAGGAAAAAAACTAAACTTACGGTTTTCACGAAATTATATATAAAAAAGTCTTAACTCAAAATATTTCAATTTAAATTTGGTGATGTCTTATATGCTCTCTAATGAATTTTTTTTTAGTTAGCACTGATATTATTTTTATAGTTAAATGATAGTTTATGAAGGTATATATAGTTTTTGATGTTTAACTCTGCTCAATTTTGAAGTGTTTAAGACTGGCTAAGACTGTTTGAGGCTGTTTGTGAAGGTTTATATAGGTTTTGAGGTTTGACTATGCTCAGTTTTGAAATGTTTATGAGTGTGTATGAGTGTTTGTGACTGTTTATGGCTGTTTATGAAGGTTTATAACATTTCTGGCATAACGCCACATTTTGGTGTATGCTAACGGCATTTTGATTTTCGATTAATTTCTTTGCTAAGATACATTTTACTACACGCTCTCAGCCTGCGAGGTCTAAAAGGCTAAGGATCTCGCTAACAACATAATAGTTGTGGGTGCAAATCTCTCGCGCGGTAGAGTTTTCAATCAACTAATTTATTTTAACGTCAACCGAAGTCGACCGTTAAGGCACCTTATGCAAATGGGTTTGCATTATAAAATAGAACTGGTGCCAGATAATATGTATGGCGTTTTTAATCATAAAGTAATCGTGGCTGCATTGAAAGCCACGATTTTCGCTATAATATCGGTGACAAATAAAACAGCTTGGAGAGTAAATGCCGCCAATTATGTATGTATTGGTGCGCCCAACTCCTTAGCAACCTGCAGATACGCTGTCGTTTTTTGTTCTCTTGTTGACGTCGTGTTGCCCCAGATAACATAGTGTTTTCCGCGGCAGCAACTAATACTACATGAGGGATATTCCAAAAGTGGACAATCATTATAAAAATTATATATATGATATATGACGACGATAGGATAATAATAATATAATAATAATAGTATTTTACATACGATAATATACGATATCTGAATAATACATAAGATAACATAAATAAATATAAATTAGATAAATAAGATAACATAAATATTATATATGTACATATATACATATCAATATGTAAAT
Source organism: Glossina fuscipes (assembly GCF_014805625.2). Lineage (NCBI taxonomy): Eukaryota > Metazoa > Arthropoda > Insecta > Diptera > Glossinidae > Glossina > Glossina fuscipes. The sequence continues at coordinate 4,660 of NW_024003321.1, read as the reverse complement.
ATGTATAATAATAAAACAATAAATAATAAAGGAAGAGAAGGCGATGCAAGCAAGGAAAGAAACATAAAAATTAGAATATTTCTAGTTATAATGTCACTATTTCATAAATAATACATAGTAGACGAAATAGAAATCAATTTTTTAAAATATAAAATATAAAAACCAGTCGCAGGTTTCTTTTAATGGCTCTGATTCCTCGGATAATTTTGAAATCTCAAATCTGTTTGCTGAGTACTTCCGACGAAACTTTGCAACTGCTAATTCCGATTTATCAGCAAACTACCCACACCCTAAAACTAACTTGGTTTCAATTCCTAACTTGGTTATTTCGAAAGATGACGTTTTTAATGAGTTGAGTTTTCTAAAATATAGTTGTGCTCCTGGACCTGATGGAATTCCATCATGTGTACTTAAATCTTGCCCTCTCGAGTTATGTGGTGTGTTCTCAAAGATTTTTAACCTGTCCTTGATTTTAGGTGTTTTCCCTTCGTGTTGGAAGAGTAGGTTCCTTATTCCAATCCACAAAAGTGGAAATAGACAATTTGTTGAGAACTACAGAGGCATAGCCAAGTTGAGTGTCTTGCCTAAGATGTTCGAGCGAATTGTGACTCAGCATGTGGACTTTGCCATTAATTCGCATAATCTCCGCACAAGCACGGCTTTCGGAAAGGTCGATCTACAGTCACCAACTTGTTAGAGTTTACTTGTCATGTTTTCAAGGCTTTTTCTAGTGGCTCTCGCACAGATGATTTAAGTAAAGCGTTTGATAGTGTTAACAATAACTTACTTATCTTTAAACTCCAAGCCTCTGGCTTCCCTTTCTATTTAGTGAAATGGATAAGCTCTTATCTGGCTCCTTCAGGGTTTTGTTTAACTTCATCACCTCGGATGAATTCCCCGTTACGTCTGGCGTACCTCAAGGAAGTCACTTAGGTCCCATTTTATTTAGTTTATACATTAACGATCTCCCATCAGTGGTTAATTCCAGCCAGATCTTAATATATGCTGATGATGTGAAACTGTTTTCTTCCTTCTCTGTTGAATCGCAATCACATCAGCTTCAAGGTGATTTGGATAATTTTGTTGCATGGTGCTCTTTGAATCTGCTGAAACTAAATCTGAGTAAATGTTCGAAGCTTTCATTCTCAAGAAGAAAGTCATTCATTACTCAGTATTTCATAGATTCGCATAAGTTGGAGGACGTCGATTCGATCACAGATTTAGGCCTTCTATTTGACCATAGGTTACGTTTTAACTTGCATATTGAGCTCTCGATAAGCAAAGTTAGGTTCACGCTGGGTTTTATCAAAAGTTGGTCCAAAGAGCTTGATGATCCCTACATTTCGAAAAGGCTGTACATGTTTTTGGTTAGACCCATACTCGAGTATGCCTCTGTTGTGTGCTCTCCTTTATATAGGTGCTATGTAGATTCAATTGAATAGGGACCCGATTACCTCTCTTCCTCTCTATGCAAATAGGTTGCTTCTGCAACCTATCTTTCTCTTGAGAATCGTAGGTTTGTTCTTGGCGTTTGCTTTGTAATCAAAGTAATGAACGGTGCTATTGGCTCGCCTTCATTACTTGGTGAAATAAGCTTTAACGTCCCTAACCGCTTCTCTAGGCACTTTATCTTGGTTAAGCTTAGTCAGTGTAAATATAATTTACGAGTTGTTTAATCCGCTCCGTGTCGTTTGCAAGAACCTAAATGCCGTTTATCACTTATTCTCGTTATCGGACTCTTTAAAGTTCATTAAAGCAACATTACTTAATACGCGTGATTTACCTATGTCGTACTTAAACTAGCTTTTATCCTGAAAAATTCGTTACGATTCGAAAATGAATTATTGCTAATTATTATTTGGTCCTGTACCGGTAAGTATGGCTCTATGCTGGTTGTGTACGTGCTTTTTTCTCTTTTTTTTTTCCTTCTTATTTGTTTTATTGTACTTATACTAAGTTTTATTATTAATTAATATAAGTTTTGCATTAAGAGCCAATTGAACTCGACTGTTATTTGTTTAGTTCAGTTTCATGTATAAGTAGAATTAAAATAAATAAATAAATAAATAAATAAATAAATAAATAAATATAAAATAACAATGCAAATATATATAAATAAACAAATAAATACATTTTTAAAGTAAGGCTACGATACAAGTTTTATGTTCTATTTGTTCAGTGTATGGCAACATTCGCCAGGACATTGCACAAAGCGAAATTAAAGGAGCTGATGGAATTTGAACATCTTGGGGTAATCAAGTATATACACACGTATATCTAGCGAAAGATCGCGATGTCCTAAAATGAATGAGGTTCAGATTGTATTTCCTGAAAAAAGCAAAAGCGTAGGACAAACCGTCAATTTATTCGCCCTTTATATGTTCAACAATTGAAACGTTGTGGGTCGATCAAGTTGAAGCTCTTCTACAACGTTAGTAGAAATATATATATATATCAATACGTTTCTGGATACCTGCAGATGTAAAAATTCCATGCGTTTTTTTAGACTCAAATGAGTGGCAATTGCACTGCGTGTCGCAGTACTCCTTCAGCCGAAGATTCTTCGCTCTAGCATTGCCTTTTTAATATTTTACTACAAATAATTCACTTTTATTAGTTAAATGTATCCTGATTAACTTCCTTGGAACTGTTATTCTACAACTTATCCTTTCATCCCAAAAAAATTACCAAAAATATGCTTTTTTTCTATGTTTTCACGTACAATTGATTATTACTCGTTTTTTGCAGGAAAATTTGAATGCTTGAAGTGTCGAGTATTAGTGGCTATTAGTTAAAGAACAAGAAGACACGTTAGAAGAAATCCATAAAAAACTGGACAAATGTGAAGGAAAAGGGCGCAAGCTTAATAAATTGATACACAATAAAGATGAAGTTAATAGCATCTTGACGCAGAAAATTGCGTATGTATATTATAAAAAACTTCTATAGGAAGAAGTAATTTAAGTATCTTATTAAAAATGAAAATTTTTTTATTTTTACAGAGAATCCTTTGAAAACATTCAAGTTAAAAACAAAGATTACTCTAATGTCAATCAATCGTTACTGAAAATACAAGGTCAACTCGACGAAATTATTAGAAAGCCTTCAGAAATTGAGATGAAAATGGAATCGTTAAAAAAGAAAAAATCGCGCCTGGAAAAACATATTGTTATAAAATTCGCATTTGTAAGATACAGTCCGTATCACTGGATCGTGGATATTTTGTTCAAGAAAAATAGACTTCAAAGTTCTTTTATTTACAATTATATTTCTTTAAATGTAGGATTATTCACAATTTATTTTTTCGGCAATACTTTCGACTGCTTAATTCAAATTCTCTTTTTCTGTTCATCCTGCCTTTCACAAATATTCTATTTATATACATTTTTACCATTATATTACTAGTACCTAATGTTATGGCTTCATTTTTAATTCGTTAACTTGCTTTTCTGGTGACCGTTTTCATCGGCCTGCAGCTGCATGGCCTCGCGAATGTGCATTTGAATTCTTTTCTCTTTAAGGAATTTATTATTTGGGAAAATGACTTAGCTGGAATGCATTGTCCCAGCGCAAACTGTGCATGTTTCTGTACATCTTTTTAGTTGATTGTCTATCATACCATAACCTAAATTAATGCGAGCATGAAGCATACCAGTAGTTGTATTGTAACGAGTTTTCTTGGGCGAGGTATAACTCAGTCACTCCAAGGTTCGTTGCAAGAAATTTTGAATAAAAATCCGGACCTTCGGGGGAGAATGGTGTACAATTTCCTTGATTTATTAGTTCCTTTTTACGGGAGAGAAGTACAGCGATGGGTAGAAGCCGGCTAGCGCAAGGAACCAGCGAGGTGACCCGACTTCTGGTGTGGCTTGCACGTGATGAGAGATTAACTTCTTATATTATCAACAAAAATTTTCCTTTTGGATTATCGCGAAGCGCTACAGAGAACGGAAACGTTGCCAGTGTCATAGCGGTCTTGGCTCTCGTAGCCGAAGGTTCGTCCCTGGTTGGTGTGTGGGTCCAAAAATAAAAAAAACGTCTCTCAGTTCTTCAGGGATGGCGATTAAAACTGAACCAGCACATCCCCTATCCGTTAAGTCAGTTATCCTGAAAGTCCTTCAGGGATGGCGATTAAAACTGAACCAGCACATCCCCTATCCGTTAAGTCAATTCCTGAAAGTCCTTCAGGGATGGCGATTAAAACTGAACCAGCACATCCCCTATCCGTAAAGTCAAAAAAAACTCTTCGTACAGGTCAACTTGCTAAATTGTCTGAGGGTACTTACCTAGACGGCTATGACACCAAACTGAACGAGTCTGTGCGATGCGCCGCTCAAGCCGCTATTGTTTTTAGCTTAGCAAATAATCGGTAGACACGCATAATAAATGTACATCAAATCTCAGTAAATTTATTGGTATCATTGTCATGATAACGTACATTAAAACCTAAATTTATTCATATCATTGTCATTATTTGCCTTTTTGTTAAGAAAGGAAGGTGTCATTTGAGACATAGTAAGAGGTATTTAAAAAAAAGATCCATTAGAGGTTCCAATGTTATTAAGCTTATCGGTGTGACTGACATCGACATTAAAGTTGCATTGAGAGTCATACTAAATAATTGTACTAAAACTTAGTATATTTTGTGTTTGAATTTTAC
>NW_024003320.1:0-15549 GCF_014805625.2 Glossina fuscipes | reverse complement strand
GTTGGCTTTAAAAATTGGAGTTGGTATCCACTTATCTCTTTGATCTTCCTGAAAACAGATTACCCTTGTTAGCCTCACCGCCGAAGGACAAAGGTAGTTTCACCCCCAGAGCTTCATTCTCAATTAACGTAATAAATGCTACTACCGATTCGCCGACACTACTTGAAATAAACTTCAATTTCTCGAACATTTTTTTTGGGAACTTTACTTTCACAAGTAATTATGGACTCTTCAATCCATTTAAAATCTTTCTTCTAAATGTGCACGATTTCCCTATGTCGTGTCCAGACTAGCTTTTAATCTTGATTTCTTCATAGGATTCGAAAATCGAACCGAATATTTTCATTGTTATCGATTTGCAACGAGTTGGGATTTCACCTCTAAGCCAGCTTTGGGGGTGCTGTATGCTCGATGCGTACATGCTTTTTTTTCTTTGCTTAGAACCCATATTTATCATTACATTTATTTTTAAAAATCAATTGACTTCGGCTGTTGATTAATTTTGGCTAAAAAAATTCATGTTATAGATATTGATATAACGCATAGATGTATAGAAATAGATTGAATTTGATATAATGTACATAAAAAGGGTGTGAAAGTTATAATTCCGCATGTATTTTCGAGGTATTGAAGGTAAGACCGACACAGCTTGCCGAAATAGGATCAGCACATCCGGAACAGATCGACAAAGAATATTCGGAACACTATATAAATTAAAATTCCTTTCGTTAGAAAAAATTATATCTGTACAATGTCGAAGCTTTAATTTTTAATTTATCTAATAAATGAAATGATACATCGCATTAATATTCCCCTTATGTTTTGAAACAATATTAAGATATATATCCCTATGAAAATGTTCTAGAGCCAGGAGCAACATGTATAAGCTAAGCTACTTTATTAGCTTTCTTTACTTTAATTTTAATTTATTTGCTTTACAAATATTCGAAAAGCTTGTCTTCTTTTTTTCTTTTTGCATAAATTTTCTTTTTTTTTTGATTTATTAAATCCTACACGACAGCTTGTTTTATTTCCAACAAGTTTTTACTGAAAGGGTTAAGTTTAACTACAGTAAAGGAACACGAAAAAAAAGGATTTGGGATTGAAAAAAGGATTTGGGTAATTTTTACTGCATAAATTTAAAAAACACAATCCCATGTAAGCTTTCAGGGTGAAGAGATTTCAAATTCCATATCAACAAAATTAAACTAAAAATCAACAAGGAATAGCAAACCTGACTGACCTTTGTCTTTTGCTTCTGGAAATTTACAAATTTTCTCAATACACATTAGGGAATTTCACAATAATAAAAGTTTCCTCTTGCGACTTGGAACACTTGCAAGTATATATACGACTTTCAATGTATTGGCTTCTACATGTTACAAGATATATTTTTTATATTATATTATATGTTTATTTGTCCGTTTTTTTACTCTTTATAGAAAAAAAATGTCAAAATTTTATAGAAAAAGATATATACTGGACCATAAACTTCGCATTTGTCACCCAATTTTATCTCACTCCTTTCATTGCTTGCGCGGACAATATCATAAACTTGGTAATTTCGTCTCATTTCTTTCACTAGCTCGAATTATTGCCTCGGATATATTTGGAAACGTGTAATATAAGTCTAATTAGAACTACGTGTCCTAATTTTCTGCAATCAATTTTTTTGGCACATTACTATATTCATATAATTTAGACCTTTTTCCTCTTTTAGAGGCATACTTTTAATAGGAAGGCTTAAACGGGGCGGGAGAAAACATTGGCTAATTTGATCCATATCATCTCAATCTAGTAAGGCGAACTGTAACTACTGATCGATTTTACTCGAAAAGCTTTTAAGGTTGCATATAATTTTTGTATGAAGACTTTTGCAAACTAAGATACTAAATTGGATGTATTCGTAAAAATTGTCCTAACCAGTTAATTTTCATAAGGGTTTGTCCTTTGGACAAAATATATCAGCGTGACAACCGTCAAAACTATCTCAAAAATTTCAATCTTTTAGTTGGAAACAAATGTACATAGAATAGTGGACATAGATAACTTAATCGTTTTGCCTCAATTAAGAATTGTTTCAAATTTTTTTATCGTGTATGGCACACAAGAGCGAAGTGCAAGGCTACATTATGCCCATTCCAGTGTTGCGGAAACTGCATGTCTTAGACATAAAGTTATATCCTACTTGTTTCAATAATGCGGCAAGGACTGCTAAGTAGCTTTTACTGCGTATTTTCATTTATCGAAATCAAATGTGGTCAGTCGATAATGTACCAACAAATATATTTTGTGGATTTGGCGTGCAGACTTGAGGCTACTTACTACGCCAATTTAAAGCTTTTAAACGTTAACTGGCACAAATGTTATTTGCTAAGCAATGAAAGTTAAAAGCAAAAAGTTAAGCCAGCGTATAATAATGTTTATTTGTATTCCTTGCATGCTTTGGTGTGCACTATAAATGTTATTGCTGGACCGCCTTGCATTGGTGTTCAATTATTCTATCTCCTAAGTTAGCTCGGTGAGGCATTGACATAAAGAAAATATTAGATAACTAAGAAGAATGAAAACATATATGACTGAAATGAATTCGTTTACTTTCGCCTAGAAGTCTGCTTCAAATTCGATATCTGTTTTCTGTTTACCCTATATTATATGTCCATCAGTGGGGTAGTATTTTTTTTACATTATAGAAACATCACTTTGTTGGAACTTCTCTTCTTCTTAGTTTTCTCGGCTTAGACTGTCCGAAAAAAATTTTTGTTCGTTAATTTCTTTTGTAAACTTTAAACAATTAAATTACACCGCTGGCCAGGACAAGGTTCCTGATCGAATACAATGTGTCCCTACAGCTATTTCTCTTCTAATACAAAGCTGGGCCGTATGTGCGAGAGCGTATACTTATGTGTTTATAAAACTGTTTCTAAATACAATATCGGCTCCATTTGTTACCTTAGATTAAATACTAATTGCATAGATATTTATGTACTACGAATCTATTATAAATTTTGCTTTGAAAATCGTATCTTTGCTCTTAAGTGATCATTGGTTAAAATGTTGAAAAAATAAACCTTAATCAACTCGTACTCTATATACATGTAACTGAATCTATTAGAGATACTTTAATTAAGCAAAATTTCCATATTTCTCATACAAGCACAAAGAAACGAGGGAAGAGCAGTTTTTGGTATATGAAAATTTGCATGCTAATGTGTGAAAAGCCGTTCCTTTAAATAGTTATTTTCTCGCTATTTTCTTTCTTAACATAACTTTTCCTCAATGAGTGACATAACTGACACACTTAACTTCCTCGCTATTATTTACGACTTCTTTCAGAACGGAAAATAAGAGTTAGCCGCTTTATACTTTGAAAGCATGCGAATGTATGCAATTATTTTGTATTTGTATGCTTCTTATCTTAAATTATTGGGTGGGCTACAATATTTGCGGCAATACATCAAAATAAGGGAGCATTGAAGTCATGAATTAACCGAGAACTGAAAAACAAAGGCATATAAATATTATGTGCGTAAGCATATATGTTAAATTTTAGATCATTTGGCATCGTATATATTTATTGAATGGAATGAACACAAGAAGAGTTTTCTTCATTTTTTTATAATGATACACTGTATAAAAATATTAGCAAATGCTTTTAAACTTTTACAAACGTTAAAAATTACTTACCTGCTACCATGTATAGAAAATTTAAACATTTTACGGTTATACAGAACTAAAACATTTTTGTAATCATAATAGCCATTTCTTTGCCAGTTAGCAGTCATTACAGAACAAAATGTACTTGAAATCATAATCTGCAGAGATTCATGGTTTAAGTAGCTCATAAGTACACAACAATAGCAATGTTACTGCAGTCATGTTTATCGCTAGAGTACTCAGCAACATCAACATCAATGGCAGTACAACACAATAATAACAGTAACAACAAAATAAACAGCATACAAGCAAAGAACGGATATGGAATCAACATAGTACGGTGTTTGTGTGACATGGGCAATGATGAAATGCAAAGTAAACAGTGTTGTACTAAAATGCCTTTAATACGCTTGTAAGGATTTACGTGCCCAAATTTGTAATTAACTTGCCATAAATCACGGATAAATGTAGACCAGAATATGTTCTACGGCTCATTATAACAAGCACAAACTTTTATACTTTTACACATCGCTTATATTAATTTCATCTTATGTTAGTAAAGGCCCGAAATTTAGTGTACCGTACTGTCAAGATCCGGCTAATAATGCCGATAAAAGAAAAAGTGTAGGCGATTCGTGATTGTAATAGAAATACTAAATGTAAAATTAGAATGAAAACTCAGCTGATTTGATAAAGGCAGTCAGTTGCTTCAAATGCCTAAAGTTACCAGCACGAAAAATTTCATATAGATTGTTATACAGGTTAAATATACTGAAAGATTGTCTAAGGATGTCAAACCTCCTGCACTCAAAAATAAGGTGCTCGGCAGACTCAGTAATATTGCAATCCTCACAGATGTCAGAGGAGGAGACTTTGATCGTTTTAAAATAGACCTTGTCGTAGGTGTGATTACTCATAAGACGGTGAAGAACTTTGAATTCCCATGTTGTGAATTTTCCTTTAGGTAGAAGCGTGGGTGTCAAAAAAGGGTAAATTTTGTAGAACAGCCGGTCACTTTTTTCTCTAGCTAAAACATGATACTCATCTTTCCATTCTTTTATGATGAGTTTTTTGACTAGCAGAAAAGCTTCGCTGGGGGGGTAGTTTATGGACAAAACTGTACCATCGAATCTATCTTGACGAGCATGGAAGTCAGCTTTTTCATTGATACTAAAACCGCAGTGACCAGGGATCCAGATGATGTGGCATTTTTCAATACTTGTGTCTTTTAAAAGGTTGTAGATATCGAAGACATACTTATTGAATGGGTCTTTGTTCTTGATTAAAATTAGAGCAGATTTGCTGTCAGAGAAAACTACAAATTTTTTCAGCTTAATTTCAGATGCGTGGATGATTGCTTGTCTGATGGCCAGAAGTTCAATGAAAGTGGATGATAGTTCTTGTAGAACTTTAAATTTTCCTATAAGTAAGTTTGGGTATTCAATAATTGAAAAACTAGAGATGTCCGAATTGATAGATCCATCCGTTGCGTATATTTTGAAGTTATTTTCGACGAAGTGGTTAAGTTTTTGCAGACAAGCGATTCGAAGACAAGACCCTGATCGATTTTTTTTTGAGTTGGTGATTGAATTAAGTAAGTTTAATTCAACTACGCATTTATCATGAATAATATTATTCCAGGAGGGTATTGAGTTAACTTTATTGAAGATGTTACTGAATTTTTTGAAGCAGTTAGAGTAACTACTGATGACATGATTGTGTCTGGAAGCGACCTCGTCAAAGAAGGCAGGTTTGAAGATTTTTACCTTGAGAAGCTCTTTTGCAGTTACAAGATAAATTCTCTTAGCAACGGGGAGTTCATAAGAGATGGAACGTAAAATTGATGTTGGTGTTGAGGGGGACAAACCGGTACAACGTCTTAGGATTGAGTGTTGAAAGGTTTGTATTTTTTTAATGTATACGCAGGAGCGTTACACGATGTAGAGTAGGGATATTCAATTTTGGATCTAACAATAGATTTGTAAACGTTTAATGCTTTCCTAGGTGGGAGTCCGGTGTGAATGTTGGTCAGAAGTTTGATGACATTTGAGCCTGTGTTGCAATTTTCGAGGCTATCCTTGTAATGCTCATGCGTGGTTAAACTTGAGTTGATTATTCTGCCCAAAAATTTAAAAGAGGAAGACGGACTGATTTTTATACCATTGATTGTAATGTAAAAAATTTTTTTGGGACTCTTAGCAAAGTGAATGACTTTTGATATTTCCGGGTTGAAAGTTAGATTTAAGTCTGCACAAAGTTTGTGAAAAAGATTGGCTTTAGTGTCGAGGTTACGGACTGCTTCCATTAATGATTTTCCAGCAGAGATGATGAGGAAATCGTCGGCATATTGAACTAAATGGGTAGATTTGTCCTGTAATTGATGTAAACCGGCTGTGTATAAATTGAAGAGAACTGGGCTGAGACAGCTATCTTGAGGTAAGCCTCCACAAACTTCGAATGTATATGAATCTAATACGAGAGTTCTCGAGGAAAGAAAGTTGAGAACCCAATGCCTACTTTGTGTCGGGGTTTTAAAATCAGATAGAATTTGGTCCAGCTTCGCTAAGTTTACTCAGTCGTAAGCTTTATTAATGTCTAAGCAAAGCATGACTACCTGGTTTCCATATGCTTTTTCATTTGCAATTGTGAAAAAGACTTCATTAAGGCACATACCGGTAGAGATATTTTTTTGGTAAGCAAAGGATCTTGACGGGAGAACCTGTAAGTGGTTCAGGAAATTTGTCAGTCTTTCTTTAATCATTTGGTTGGTAACTTTTAGAAGAACGGGCAAGAGGGACATGGGTCTGAAGTTAATCAATATTTCAAGATCTTTTCCGGGTTCAGGAATGGGCACTATTTTAATTGTACGCCAAACAAGGGGAAACGAGTTGTTCATCCACCGCTCATTTATAGCAGATAGCAGGGTTAGAAGGCTTGGCACGGGAAGGACCTTTATCATATCATATTTGATTCCGTCATGGCCTGCTGCTGTGGATTTCTTTTTCAACTTAAGGACGTGCATGAGTTCATCAAGAGAGAATGGAGAAATGTTATCCATCCGAGAGTTAATTAAGGAGGCTTGGAGACCACATGTCGAGCGAACTTGAGCTTTCAACCATTCTAGGTAGGATTTGTTGTTGCGATCATCCCAAATGGGGTGTTTGTATTTCCTTTTTGTGGTACGATGACCATTTAAAAATTTCCAGAAAGGTTTTGTATTGCTATTTGAGCACAGCTCTTCGACAGCAAGGGCACGGTGACGTCTTTTGGCTTTTCTAATCGATTTCTTCCATTCTTTTTGGGATAAAATGAAATCATTAAAATTAGAAATATTGGGGTATTTAGAAAATTTTTGTTTAGCAGCCTGTAATTTGCGGAATTGTGAAGTGAGCAGCTCCTTCCACCAAGGTTTTGGTGAGTAGGAATCGGAGATTTGGATGTCAGATTTGGCATTAGTTATTTCTCGTGGCAGTGAGCACTGGATAGACTCGACCTGTGGCTCAAGACTTATGTGTATAAGTTTATTTAGGAGTTTTTTCCTCGAGATAAAATCATTTATCTTGTACGAGGTAATAAAGGTGGCACTAAAGAGAATAGGAAAGTGGTGGCTGTTTCCCAGAAAAATTTCTTTTTTGACCTCCCGTTTGAATGTAAGATTGGTTGGGTTAGTGAAAATAAGATCCAACACGCTACCACAATTGTTGGTCGTAAAGTACACGTAGGTTGGGGAATTATCATTAAAACAATAGAAATTACTGGCTTCAATGATTTCTTGCAAGGATTTGCCTTTATTGTTCGACACGGAGTCACCAAAGCAAGGGTGTCTTGCATTGAAATCTCCTGCAATTATGACATTGTGGAAACTATTGAGCATATCACAGAGACGATTAAAGTCATCCCGGAAAGATTGAATGGGGATGTTTGGCTTGAAATAGCAAACAGCAATGACGATATTAGGTTTTAGACAACAGGTTTTGATAATGACAATGTCAGCAGTCGATTTAAAAGGGATTTGTTTGAAGGATATGCCTTTTCTGGCAAGGATGGCAACACCTCCATAGCCGTCACTTCTACATTTATAAGCGGAATTGTAATTTGAGATTTTGAGATCGGAAATTTTTTTATCGGACAGAAATATTTCACTCAAGATGGCGAAATCAGTTCGGATGGAATTTATGAAGTAATCAAGCGAATGGGTATTACGCCTGAAGCTTTGTATGTTATACTGTAGGAATTACGTCATGAGAAATGTTAGAACATGATAGGGCCGACCCAGATGTACCTTGTTTTAAAAGATCAAATTTTGATTTAAGGGAACTTATTTCTGTTTGGATGGTTTTAAGCATATCTTCTTGAGAAGAGATGGAGAGAATTTTGAAAATCTTTTCCAGAATTATCTCCATTTCAGAGGATTTATGGGGTAGGCTTTTCTTGGCTCCTGCGACTTGTTACTGTAAGTCGAGGGCGTCTTGAGAAACATTCTATGCAAGGACTTGGGAATACTTGTTTTATTTTTTAAAACTGCATTGAAGTTTTTGTTAATTAAAATATTATTTGTATCAATAGTAGGGTCTCTGATATTGTAAGGAGCATTGCTGTCCTTCATTGCTGGGAAGTTTACGTCATAGTTTTCAGGTAAATTGTATGGGTTGTTAGAGAATTTCTCTTTGTATTCTCTAAAAGATAAGTTCTGGATGATTAAATTTTTTTTTAAATTTCCCTCTTTCTTTCTTTTTGGACACTCTCGAAAGGTTACGTTGTGGCCCAGAGACCCGCTACCTAGACATTTGATTGAGAGGCATGAGTCCGTAGGACAGGCCGGTGACTTGCCACAGTTCAGGCATCTGCTTTCCTTACTTTTGCAGAATTTGGCGATGTGACCAAATCGGCCGCAATTATAGCAGAGCCTGACGGAAGGAATGAAGTAGTCAACTGGAATATTGCAATAGTTGAATTTTATACTCTTGGGAATTAGTTTACCCTTGAAACCAATCTTTAGGCTGTTTGTTGGGATGAACATTTCTCTGTCTGCAGGTTCTCTTCTGAGGATTCTTGTAACAGAAATGGTTTCAATATCAGAGGTAGCTGAGTTTAGAAAGTCCTCTTCCTTAATTGAAGGTGGAATGTTTTTTACGACCCCAAATTTTTCTGTGAAAATTCTAGGGATGTAGGCCTTGCAAGACTTTGAACCAAAATCATTGTTTATTATAAAGTTGTTGGCATCAACCGCAGTGGCAAAACCAAGTTTGGCTTTGCCATTGCTGATGGTTTTTATATTAATCAAACCATCCAATTTGAGATCTTTGATGTGTTCGAAAAAAAATAAATCTGAGTTAAGGCGAAAAGGTTTCTCAAGGTTATTGTTACATACTTCAATGAATACGTAGCACTCACCGGTCGTGTCATCACTATAACGATTTGGACTAGTTGGGTCAGAGTTCTTTCCTTTTATGGGACTACGACTATTGTTACTGTTCACAGAGCTGTCTTTATTGAAAGGCTTATTCTTAAAGGGAGCGATCGGGGACTTTAAGGAGGAGGTATTGACATCCTCAGTCAAGTCTTTTACGGATGAATTATACTTATCAGGGATGATCTTTTTGAGACCTTCGTTCTGGTCTGTGATTTTTTTTTTAAATGAACCCTTGCTATGCGTGATTCGAACAAAATTTTCGAAATCATCATCGTTTGATAACATGCTTGGGAGCCTCACCCCCTTGAGGGGCGGGCGACTTTTAGGTTCCGTGATTAAAGGCAAGAGAAAAGGATCAACTGACTTACTGAGAAAAGAAGGGATACGGAAATCAGCCGTTTTTGGTGGAACCGACAGAGACAGAGAAGAACAAAGCCTTGTAAGTTAAAGCAGTTTTAAGAATTTGACAGGAATCGCCGCTACTTGATGTCCAATGTACAGGTGAGTTGACGAAGTGTGTCTTGTCAGGATGAGGTTGAAGACAGCAGGTGGTGCTGCGCCATTTGCGGAGAAGCACAAGGACGCCGAAGCCTTTGTTGATTTTGTTTAAATGCCGCAACTTCACTATATATATTTTCACTACTTCAAGAGTTTTCAGAAACAAAAGTTTGTGAAAAAAAAAAGATAATTTTTTCTTTTTTGTTGAAAAAAAAAAATTTATTTTTCAAGAATTTGCAATAGTTTTGTCATTTTTTCAATTGGCTATAACATTCCGCCAAACTGCCTAAAACCATAACCTGATGTGTCCAGATCAAGCTAGTAATGACTGCGAAAAGATTTGGCTCAAGTGCAATATGAATCGTTTATTGTTATTATGCACTCATCGTCAAATTGCATAAAATTTAAACAGGTTTACAACATATGTGTATAAAATTTATGATATACGTACGAGTGGATCGGCTTGGGTATATTTTCTGAAGATAAGAATAGATAGATTTAATTTTCTTTGGCGTGTGCTGATAAATATCAAAAGCGAATTCGCAAAATTAGAGTGTAAAACTGTAAACCTGCACTTTTCCGCCAGTTTACTTAACAATTGTAAGTCTTAGATATAATGGCTCAATTTTAGTTTCCTTTTCCAAGATTTATGCTGGTTTAGCTGGTATCATATTTATCCTTACTAGCGGAAAAGTGGTGGATGTTAATTTTATAACAGGCGAAAAAAAATAATAAGTAAGACATTTATATTTAGCTAGTGGCACATCTGTTATACTCGCCACTCTTAAAACCTTCGGCGCCCTTTGCTTTGGCTTATTGTCATAAAAAAGTGAACGAGATAAAATATTTCTGTTTCACCATTTATTTCACTAAAAGATATTGCTATGAAAAATTAGTCTACCACCACCGTGATGTTCACCATAATTAATTTAGAATGAATACACTGTTCGCGTTCTACCCTTCAAGCCTTTTTATATGACACACATAGTAAATTAATCCAACAGGCCGCGGTGTCTACCATATTCAATTTAGAATTAACCCATTTTTAGGCAGATATATACAACATATCTTTGGATATACTATAATATATTTGATTAATATACAACATAGTTTTGAACATTCTGTCTTTTTTGCTTTATCAAAAGCATAAAACCTCAAAAAAGTTTAAAAAAATATTCTATTACTTGTAACTTTGTGTGGACCTAGTGATTTCTCCATTTTACCACTTTTATAATTTCTGACTAACGAACAAAAATCCCCAAAAGTTTTTGCTAAGAGAGGTCAATTTGCATCCACTTTACGGTTGACTACGGGCGCGTGTGTTGGCTAATTTGGTCCGTTTTCAATCCCAACCTGTGTGCAAAGACTTCCAACGTTTTCAACAAATTTAAAGGCAATATCTTCATTTTTGCAATCACAAAAGTGCCAACAACATTCTTTTGGGTTTGGAGGTGCTCCGAGACACTCTTTTGAGTGTTGCAAACGCTTTGACATAAGGAGTATAGTCGCCATCCTTTATGTGTATAATAATGAATAATAAATAAAAATTATGAAATTCAAAAAATTTCAATTGAAAATGAGTTTGATGAATTATGCATGCTAATTAACATACAGGTGATTCCTACACTTGCTGCGCTTCTACAAAAGAAGTTAAAAGAAACAACACACATTTATTCTTAATTAAAGTATACCTTCAATACATAATGTTTAAACTTTTTTGTACAAGTTCTTTTTTCCTTCCGTACCGTTTTTTATCGCTGCTAAAAAGTAATAATAACTTTATTTCTATTTTAATATAACTTTTTTTA
Source organism: Glossina fuscipes (assembly GCF_014805625.2). Classification (NCBI taxonomy): domain Eukaryota; kingdom Metazoa; phylum Arthropoda; class Insecta; order Diptera; family Glossinidae; genus Glossina; species Glossina fuscipes. The sequence goes on along the minus strand of NW_024003320.1, from coordinate 4,173 downwards.
CTTACTTTTTTTATAAAAAAATAATCTGTTGTATGTTAAAATTTTTTAATTAATAATAATAGGTGCTTGGATGTATTTTTAACATTTGTTAATCAAAATATTTTTCATCATTTTCTAAAACATTTTACCATATTTCTGGCGACATTGTGGTATCGCGTCGAAGAAACTTAAATTGGTTTGATACTGATAGAACAACCGACCCATTTTCTCACTTCTTCAATTCTGCGAAGTTGCATGCCAGCGATGCGATGTTGCATCGCTTTGGACAAGTGATATTCAGAAGTCGCCTTGTCTGGTGTGTCCGCGGGGTGTGACAGAACGTGCTATTCGAACTGCAACAGTGCATCCTTGACGACTCTTCCAACAATCGGCCTGAATGGCATTTTCCGTCATTTCGTGTGGTACCCGTTTTAGACGCTATTGCTGGTCGTTTTTGCAACAACACACCGTTCAATTTGTGCAAATTCAGTGGCAGAGATCTGAAATAACACTTTCATTAGGTTTTATGAGCTGGGAATATTGGTAGGAGATGGGTTATTCTCGTCCTTGCTTGGAGTAGGGGATTTGTCTCTACTTGTACTACGTAGAGAAGAGACAGCTATCGTAACTGGTTAGATCGAACCTGGACGATTGTTGGTGATAGAACATTTAAGAACTGTTATTGACGATGAAGTCGTAAGGGTTGATGATGGTTGGGAGCGCCCACAAGCCCACATCACTCCTCCACATTTGCCACAGCTTCCTCAAGCGTTTTAAGCTCACTGAAAAGCTTACGATGTTTTTTAACTTCATAGTTATCAGCTCTAAATACATGGCCATTTCATTGAATTCCAACTTCTTCTGGATAAGCAATCTGTATAATTCTATATCCTTCTGTCGACTATCAGCACATCAACAGCACAAACGGTTGGCCGAATTAGATAGACCATCAACAACTCTGCCGCTGGAGCCAGCGTATTTCAAAAGAGCAACATGCTCACATAGCAGCGCAAAACGAACCAGTCCGACCACTTTTTTGAGCACATGCATTACATGTCCGGAAAATACACATCCAATAGAGCAAAATAAGCAAATTCGGACCGAACTAGACTCTTTATAAGGACTTTCAGTACTATAGAAAATTTGAATTCCAAACGAACTATATAGAATTTTTCCAAAACTAAAACGAACCCAAATTTTTCAAGATTGAAATAAAGCACATTAATTTACGACTTCAGTTTTACGAGTGATTTCAGTCGACAACACAATAAAAAATAAGTGCTCAGTGCAAAAAACCTGCCGTAGTATAAATTAAATAGAGTTTTTACTTATTGCGACTGAGGCCATGTTGCTATTGTTATTTATTGTTGCTGCTCGACATAATAGAACCGCTGCCGCTCCGAATCACGTCCAACTTAATGATTCGGCAAAATATACCAAGATAAATGTTTCCAGACGTCTTTTGAAAAATTAGACCAACTCCGGTCAAAAAAATTACAAACGAATTAAAGTATTAACTAATTCACAAAAAAGCAGCAAGAATATTATTTTTCGGAAAAAACACGCGTATCAGTGAACAGGGTTTCCAGGAGTTTTGATTCGGTAGCAGACTTCTTCAAATCAGGCAACAAATATATTGTATTGAATGTAAAAAAAGCAATATTTGGGGTGGAAAACTATTATTTTATATAGGAAAAAGTCAAAATCATCGAATCTAACCGTTGTGTACTTTGATACTTCGCATTTTCACGTATAGACCCTGATCACCTGCCGCTGATCACCTGAAGCACCTATTAGATTGCAAGCTATACTTTTTTTGTGATCGCTTCCGTTTTCCAGCTTGATCTATGGTCGCAAACTAAGAATATATAATCAGAATGCTGGCTTTCTACCTCAGTTTTTTTTGCCCGGCGCGCTTAAGAAGCGTACGATAAGTAGACCGACGGATGGGTTGCGTAAAATCGAAGCATAGCCTTGCGCTTACTACATGTTTGTACAGTTGTAGGATTACTTATACCTATTCTTTAGGTGTTGTAAGGGGAGAAATAAATTACTTATACATATAAAAACCTTATTTTGGAGTAAATAGTGTGATGCGCACCAGAGGTCATCAAAATATCAGTTTGTTAATTTATTTGGTCGTATTCAAAAAAGTATTTCGGCAGTTAGATTTAAAGAGCTTAGATAGTAGACTTCAAATAAAGGAACGTAGGAAAAAATTTGCTTTATTCCCGCTTAGATAGGATTTCAGAACTGCAAAGGCGATTGCAAGTATCTTAGCAAAAATATTGACTGAAACAAGTGATGAACTGATCAAGGATATCCACAATGCTTAATTGAATTATTCAAATGTGGTTTATATATATATATTTTTTAAAGCTAAAGAATAATGAAAGAGAAATAAAAACAACTAAGAAAGTTATATCCGGCTGGGTGTGCATCTTTCATATCCCCCATGCGTTTATTTATTGTTACATCCATCTGAGTGGCTGAGTAGGCAAGAGTCTCGACGAGAAACTCTTTGGGCGTGGGTTCAAATCTCAAGTACAGTAGAGTTCTTAATAAAGTCGAATGCCTTAGATGCTAGTGCTTTTAAGACTTTAGTCTTATTCTAAGGCTAAATTTCTAATAATAATAATATTAATAGTTATAAAAAAGTGAGTCGGATAAAGATGGTCTTCCACCTTTATTTCACTAAACTATTATATTAATATTAATTATATATTATATAATTTATTTTACTCCCAGCAGTTACAGTAGAAGGGGCAGTGCACGCTGTGTTGAGTTTTTAACGTAAAAATGGGAATAGACACGATGTTCACCATATAACATAAAGTATATAGTTATATTTTATTTGTCTAATACGAAATCCTTATGAAGAAATTGTATGTAAAAGTATAAAAATTATCATATTAAATTGATATTGAATTGAGCTCCTTATTTTTAGTCCTATGTCTTTATGGGTACATGGATTTTTAGCCTAAATTGCCAAAGTACAAATAATCCAGACGGGCAACTGTATGGGCTTGCGTAAGTTATCAATTCTAGGTTCCCTACATTGCTCACATTTAAAAATGCCTAATCAATTGTCAAAGAATTTTATTTCCAAAGCGTTCTTATTTGACACGCATATTAACCAGGTTGATGTCTTGACGTCTACCAAATTTAATTTACAATTAATACACTAAACTTATCGCATTCTGGTCTCCAAGTTCTTTTATGTGACGCCCACATCGAGGATATTATGATGAATGGGATGTACAAAATCATTTGAAACATTCTATTTTGTTTATCTCATGATCGATAAGCATAAAATCTCAAAAAAGAAAAAAAAAATATATATATATAATCACTTATGATGAATTTTTTCTACCTCCCTTTTTCCGGTAGTAGCAGAGTTTTCGCTAAAGTAAATGTAGAAAATTTCATCCTTCTGTCTTTCATAATTTGTTTGTAATGAGCGAAAACCCACAAATTTTTGCTTAGATAAAACGAGTAGCATACGCTTTACTGCGGGCGTACGTGCATTTTTGTAAGCAGGCAACAACAGCACATGCCACACAGATGCAGAGACGGGCTGAAAGGGCTTAATCGATTCAGAATTTCACGATGACCAAGAATATATTGTATATACGGTATAGAGCCTCTGAAGCTTCCTTTTGGGACTCTGCAAACCTTATGACAAAATGAGTATACGCCCATCCTTCGCTGGTGGGTATAATAATAGGAAAAATATGAATCATTCATATTTTAGTGCATAAATAAGTTAATACAAAAAATGTGGAAGGATAAATTCACTGGCCCACATATTATTATTGGAAAATTTGATCTTTTTTACTGCAACTTACACAATGTCATTTACAAATTTGTGAGTAAGTATTTAACTGTAACTTGGATTCTGTGTTATAGAGAAAAGAAAGTGTATATCACAATACATATCATCGATCGTTTAAGTCATGCAGCTATTATTGAACCACCAAGTACAACTGGGCCACAAGAAGATCAGCATTATTCCTGTCGACAGCATATACTTATTCAATAAGTACGCTTCTACACTATCAGCAGCTTTGGAATCGTAGATTGTGGCTGATGTGAAAATTGTGGCGCATCATTAATGTTACTGCAACTGGCACCAAACACTTACAATGACCGTACAATGGTAGCCAAAAATATCATCGGCTTAAGCGTGAAAAA
>NW_024003319.1:0-9698 GCF_014805625.2 Glossina fuscipes | reverse complement strand
CAATAGGGTTCGTTCTCCCCCTGAAAAACAAATGCAATTTTTGAAATGACACGAAAATGATCGTTAAGTAATAGTACTGTGACATTCCAAATTTCTATAAACTATATGGGGTGGGTGGCAGGGACAATTTTTTTTTAAATCCCTTCGCATATAACCATTTCTACCAAAAGATGAAATTTTATATGACAGAAAGACGTAGCATTTACTATATCGTAGTAAAAATTGTTCCGTAGCAGTAAATTGACAAAGAAATCAATTTTGCCGAACTTGGACTACGCAGATATATTTTTTCCATACCACCCCGTATAACGATTCTCAAATAATGTAAATGTTTATATGCTAAAAAGGCGTATTTGTTAACGTTTTATGATCAAAATTTGTTTATGCTAACAATTTGACATAAGTATTAAGTGGACCCGACCCGTTCATATAAAATTTCTTATTAATAGTAAGTCTTTCAGAAAAAGATTTAATTTTTTATATTTTATGATGAAAATTGACCGATAGCAACAATTTAATAAAACAATTAACAATGGGGAATTTGGATCACATCCAGGTCTATTATTTGCACCCTAAGGGTTATCATGACAGGCAAGTCCTCATATGCAGAAAAGTACAAAGTACAAGTTCTCTATGGCGGAAATTGAAAAATAGCAACATTTTTGGTAAGTAAATTAAGTTTTGTTAAATTTGGATCGCGTCATATGTTGATGTTTTGAGCGTCCCCCAAATTTGGGGATGAAATGTATTGTCTTCGCATGTAAATATTGTGTAATTTTTAATGTATTTCTAGCGAAACGAGTGAAATGATGACGATTATGATGATACTGACGAATGATGAAATATATTGTAGCGTATTTTATGATCGGCCTTACCGGACTATGATGTTCTTGATGACTTGTTTTCGAATGGATTTTATTTTTACATTATATAATTCTCTTTGATAAAGGAATCGCTTGAGTTTCTTATGTTTTCTCCTCATCTTTGTCAACTTAAGAATTTATTGTTACACCCTATAAGTTAGTGTGTGGCATTTGAATATATATATTAATTTTTTAATTTAGATCGCAGTCTGCTACATTGCAGGATATTTTCAGTAGCTTCATAATTAAATCAAGTAGTTAAGCTGCAGTACAACAGGCGTTACAATGTTTTTATGTACAGGTTTGTGTGCATTGCATAAACATATACGCATATAAGGTAAGTTATCGATAGTTCATTTATTGGCACTACTCTTTCGCTTTAGAGTGTTGTTAGTCATATTTTGTTTTCCTTGTGCATGGTAAAGGGATTTTTAGGTACGTAACAATATGTCTAAGAAACTTTCGTCTATCGAAACGTATTATTTTTTATGTTTAAATCTTAAAGATTTTATCGTTATTGTTATTTGAAAGTTGAAGGCAAAATCTATCGCTTGTAAGCTTTGATGTATGCATGTTGTTAAGCGTTCTTAAATATGTTGTTACATTGTGTAATGATTCCATAATTTCGTATACGGACAACTTCGTTTTATATGTGACTGCGACTGTTAGCAGCTTTGAGTTTACTCAGTCAGCAGTTTTGTAAAGTTCGAAAAAAACCATCGAAAGTATATGTTGAGAAAACGAATATGCTGAGAAAACAAGATAAACGCGAATCGAAAAAATGTCAAGTCTTCAGAAGATATATGTTATTATTATTATATACATTTCATGCTTACAATTTTACATATTTCCACGGGTTTATGCTATTTGAACTATAATAAAAGTTCTTATAATCTGTGATGTGTCTTTCTTTTATGTCCTTTATATCCTAAAATTCTAAATTTTATACATAAGTTGATCAATTTTATGTAAGTTTTGTCCCTCTTGCATTACCTGAATTACGCTCGAATACCCCGTTCCCTCTTTTGCTTTACCCTAATACGAATGTGTAAACCATAACTAAAGTTATTTATTGTAATGAGTTTAATAATTATTTTCGAATACGTTTTACGTTGCTATTAACAGAAAACTCGATACAGTAGACTTACAGTAGACTTAAGCAAGAAACTTTTCTCATCTCTAATAAATAATCGTCAGGTTTGCTGCTTAACTTTTCCGTTTGTACAGTTCAAAGCAAAATAAAAAAAAAGAAAAAAAAAAGGGGGAAAAAAAAGAAAGTCAAAAACAAATTCTTATACTTTATGAAGTGCCCTAAATGATTTTTGTGTAAATGTAATATTGCTTTTCAAAAAAAAAAAAAAAAAAAAGGAAAAGAAATAAATAAGTAAAAAATATGTATTAAGACAATGATAACAGTCGTCATGCGTACTCCTTATGTTTTTTTCTTTGCCTTTCGTCCCACTGCTTACTAGTTATTTATGAACTTTCAGTGGCGTTTCGTTCAACATATAGCATACATCACACAACAAAATTCAGACAATTGCAAAAATACGGAAAAAAAAAAAAATTATCTTCAACACATCCATACATACAGTATCGCTTGTATTTTTGAATTTGCGCGCGCGCGTTCGTATATGTATATGAATACCTGCGTGTATGCTTATGTATATATATATATATATATATATGTGTGTGTGCGTGTGTGTGTGCGTGTTAGTCAAACTTGGCCTTCATGAAAGTTTTTGCTTTGTTAAATGTTCAAAATTCATGAGCTGCGTAACATTTTTCACTTCTTCTTCTTCTTCTTCTTCTTCTTCTTGTTAATATAGAAATGTTTATATATACGTGGACACGCGTAAATACTTACCTATATAATGCATAAGTATGAATACACAACAACAAATATATATATATATATATATATATATTGTACACATATATATAGATATTTTGTACACTTGCTACCTTTTTACTGTTTTTGTTGCGTGTACTTTGAGTACTTTGTTTTGTTGTTGGTGTAACAAAACTTTGCTTTTTTTTCGGCGTTTTGCTTGTTGCTTCACTGTCAGCAACAGAAACCTGGAAAAAGTATGTTTTTGACAATGATAAAATAGTTTAACCTCCGCAATGTGCGCGTTTTGAATTTGAAATTAAAACCTTTTTACATTGATACATACATTAGCATATATTGTGGCTTTTGTCTGCTTTCATATTACTAAACCGCAGCACAGAGGCATGTTACATTTATCGTTTTGTTCGTACCATTTACAGATCAAGTCTCTACATCCAGTAATGGTACCCTAACAGCATACCATCTGTTTTTTTTTTTTTTTTTTTTTTACTTCCTTCTATTTTTTATCTATGCATTGTTGTGCAAGTCTTATATTCATAAATGGCAAGCTAGCACGAGTCGATATTAGATAATTAAAAATTGAAAATTTCAATATCTTTTTAATGCTATCCTATAGATAATAAGAGCGTTCTGTTAACATCGTTTCTTCGATTTTGTTAATGCAGATTGATTGCATGCCTCTTATAAAAAAAATCACGCGTCACACCCTTTACACTTTACGCTGAGTTTCTTTCCAATTATTGTTTCCATTAATAGTTTATATTATTAAAAATTGGAATTTTTCACTTTTTTTGCAAGAAGGTTTTCTTTGGTTTTTTTTTTTTTTATGAAAAGGTCACAATAGTTTATAAAGATTTTCTTCAATTGTTAAGATTGTTTGTAGATATTTCATGTTATTCCATGATCGTATTTAATTAATTAATAAAATCCTTATATCCTTACATTTGCAATAAATATAACCCTCTTTTCTTATTTCCGTGTGAATGGCAAAAGCTGTTTACGTTTTTTGTTGATGATGACGTTCACGATTCTATTTCGAATACATTTCGGTGTTGTAGTGCGGTATAGTGCTGGTCTGAAGACTATCATTAAAGTCTAGTGTCAACTATATGCAATTTGCTTAGTTTGTTTATTTATTTTATTTGTATTTATGTTAATAAATTGTTCTCGTAAATGTTAAATATGTGTATAAATATATATATATATATATATATATGTTTATGCATGGAATATGGTGAGTTTACTGTTTTACTGTGCGTCGTCGATAGGTACCTACGTAAGCAAGTGAGTGTTACGTGCGTGTTTTAACTAAACAAATTTTTGACTGAACGTTCACAACACATTCCTTCTCTTTACAAAACAAACAGTAGCTGCGGATTCTACGCCATTCATCGACTATTAAAGTAATATTAATATGTTTGGTTTGTTTTTTTTTTTTTTCTTTTTTAGCTAAAAAATCTCCAAAAAAAATAAAAAAAAAAAAAAAAAAAAAAAAAAAAAAAAAAGCTTAAGAAGTGCATTTCACTGTATTGCCGCTTTTAACTGGTAAAGCTCAGTTCATATATATTAAAATCGCAATGAAACAATAAAAATAAAATAATTGCGGTCATAAATAAATCGCATACATACGTATATATATATATATATAGATGTAAATACGTGCGTATATGTATGTGTATTAATAATTCTTTGTGCGCGCGGTAAAAATAATGATGGTAGCGTCTATTTAACTTGATTTTCGGGTGACATTTGATGCATATTTGAAAATAAATAAATAAAATGTTGCTTGAATTTTATGCTCGTTTCAATTTAACAATAAATGCTTGATGATTTCTTAAGTTGAAATAAAAGAGAGATTTCGCTTTTGATCAATAAAGATAGGGGTTTTTTTTTGTTTTTTTTTTTTGTTTTTCAATGTAACTAAGTGTCTGGCATGTCATCAAAAACTCTGCTGGTATCTGGTTGATTATTAGTTATCGTATTTCGAATATATCTCAATTATTTATATTAGTCCTTTGAAATGTTTTTAATATGTAATCTGCACCTGTATTTATTATAGACTCAAATAACGGCCATATACCGATAGCTATATTTTTTTATCATCAGTTTATTGAAATTAGTGACCATGAAAAAAGATTGCATAGGATTGCATTCTTTTCGCATAAAATTATACTTTCGTTTTATCATCGCATTTATCGCATTTTTTTTTAATCCCGTATTTTTAGAGTGTAAAGTTAGTGTGAACATAAATTGAACCAACAACAAATTGATTTATTAAAAGGAAAACAAATATTGAATTTAATTAAGACTTTGGTAAATGTGAATAATAAGTTGACGTGGAACTTCACCTTAATAAATGGTAAAATGGCGAGTTGTCTACGATTTACGAATATGTGAGACGAATTAGATGTTAATAAGGCGCTAAATTAGTTCAAAATTCTGGCTATAATTACGCAAGTTAGTAACTTGAAAATCTGTCCCTTATTCTCATTTAAATGATAATTCAATTATTGTCACTATATCATTGCGTAATCTATTTAAATGTCCTGTACTCGTATTGTTGCTGTAGATGATTAAGAAACACTTTTCACAGCATTTGGTTTGTTTTAAAAATAATACTAAACTCCCAATGCGGGCGTATTTAGGCGGAAGCACGCTTATCACATACGTTATACTTTGGCTTAAACATTATCTTGCTTAAAAATGACGATTTGAAATAGACTTACAGTGACTAGTACTGCAGTATTACTCAATAAAAAGCAAGAAAAATCGGCGAACGAATGATTCGCATCAGATATATCTATATAAATGAATGTGCGTTATACAGGCGTCATTCATTCAAAATGTTACTGCGAAATGTTACTATCTCTCGCTAGATGGCGTTGCAGAGTAACTTCGGTTTCATCCGGCCGATTCTATATATATAAGGTTTATTTTAGCTCTATCATTAATTTAATAATATCCAAACATATATAAAATATTTCCCTTTTTATTAACTTTAGGTGACTCCCCGAACTTCGTTTCAGATAGATTTAAACAAAAAAAAAAAAACAATATGTGTTTTCAACGTTAGGCTTGAAGGTCAAGGTTTCATGTTATTATTGAACGAAAAAATTATTATAATAACGTAATGCCGCGAACAGGACAACTAAATAATTGTTCACAAAGCCGAAATACTCGACAATAATGAAACATACGTACAAATGAATCTGAAGAATCCCTATCGGTCCCCATCGAAATGAGTCAAGAATATTGGAAGATGCGCAAATCGTGTGCAAGTTGTAATCAAGAAGGACAGACATAACAAAGTGAATCAATGAGATTAATAATAGCGTAATTTCGTGCCTATGAAAGTGAAAATTATTGCCAAGAACCTAGCTGACCTTGAGTAAATACAATTGATAAAGTGCCCCATATACGATTGCTTCATGTTTCCCGATTACGTCTTGAAAATTCATGACTGTTCACAAGAACAATTATATGCAACATGTTTAAGGGGGTGGCAACTCATTACCATTACTCATAAATTTACCTCGGATGGAAAAAAACAAAAAAATGTTTTACATCAAAATGCATTAATTTACCGCAGCATTATTATTATTTCTCTCTATTTCTTTCTTGCTTCTTCTTAAGCCGTCTGAAAAAAAAGTTTAGATCGCAACTGAGTTAACGTCTACACACTGCCACGAGGCTTATTTGGACAGAACCCATAGGCTTATAAAATAATTTATGTATGCATCCACCAGCTTACAAGACAATCTCACATCGCAGAGGGCGTGTATCAAACCATCAAGTACCAGAAAGGTTTGCCGGACATTTACCTGGCATCTCGGATTACTTAATGCTTCCGCAGTTGGGGTAACTGCAGCAATCACTTTCCTTAAGGAATGCCCTTAAGGATATTCTCCGTGTTTGCGATCGCTTTGCAAATCCATACGCACTATAAAGTGCATATTTCAGTACTTCGCGCTTGAGATAAGTATCACCAGCTTATTTATATTCGTTACACGTCAACAGTCCTGCAGCAATCCATTGTGCATACGGCTTACTTCTGAGTACGGCTCCCTGAGCACCATAGATCCCACCCACAGATTTAACTATAAGATTGTAATACATTAGGATTATTGCCATTACGCGTGTCATTTGCTGCATACATTCGCATTCAGATTATCCGCATCAAAGGGATATTAATGTGCAAAGATTACACTACTACTTTGAGCCTCAAGATGACCCCTGACCGAGCCGAGATGAAACGAATTTCAGCTCGTGACTATCGAATACAGTTCAAACGATTATCATCCCTTGAATGCGGTTCGAAGATGATGGATAGCAAAGGTTTGCGTCCAAGCTAATTGTAATTCCTTCCCACTTTTTATTGCTTTATACTCCTTTTATTTATTAGATCCTTGCCAAATTAATATATTTAGAACTCTTTTTTCGATATGCGAAGTGCCAAGGTTGCTTGTCGCTTCGTGCAATTCAGTGAATACTTGCATGATTTTCACAAAACACATTTATGTTTGCTGAATTAATGAAATTCTTAAAATTTTAAATGCGAAAAATATGTTATTGTAATTACGATTAATACTCAAAATCTCTTATATAGATGTGCGAATGCAAGCGAAAACGTATTAGTAAAGCGGTTCAAATTAAATTAGTTAGGCAATCGAGTAAAGATTTACTTTCACTTTAATTGTGAATGTAGTATAAAGTTATCGTAATTACGCGCATACTAAGCTTAACTGAGATACTCAGTAAAAGATGGCAGCAACCACAGAGATAATGTTAGAGAATATATATATATTCCATTACTGTACAAATTCAAGATGTATCTTGCATTTAAAAGAATTACGCTTCTCCAGTAAATGTAAATTAATAATTATAGGCGTGTCAGTTTCATATCATTTAGTTACCAATAGTTTAGTTCAATAGTTTATTAGTTAAGATTATTTATAAAAGTTCCTCGCTTTTTAGCGACTCTGGATAAATGTGTAAAAGCGCGTAAAAGCGTCTTTTTACATCATTTTGGATATCGATAAATAATTTATATGCCAATCGAGAGAATCATATGAATGAATAAATGAAAGGGCAGATAGAGCAACGAATACGCGGCGATGCGAAATGGACGCGAGAATCACGATTTCAGATCCTATATTGCCTGGTAACTCCCGATATTGTGCATACATAAACGAATTAGCAAATACCTCAGTTCTTTGATGGTGCATATGAAATAGTCATTGAACATTTCTTTAATTCTCGTACGCTTGTAGGGTTTTGAAAATTTTAAACTCAAGTTGCGTTACTTTAACGCAAACAATTTGGCGAAGAAACTTTATAAAAGGATTAAATTTAATTACGATAACGAGGATGTGTGATGGTGTTGCCGATTGAATCTTTTATTGGTGTTAAACATTACTAATATAATAACTAAATAAAATTCATTCAGTTATGCGAAGTTTTGTTGTTCTATTCATGTTCTTAGTATTATTATGAAAATATATTAATACTGTTGTCGTAGGTTATCTATCTGTGTGTAGCGTTTTCCTCGGCCTGGCTTCTTCTATATAGTGTGATGGTCATTTAACTGGTAGCTGCCAATTAAAGCTGTTGTAATATTTTGTAGTTGTATCGCTACTGTTTTCAAATAACGTCAACGTCAACGTCAACGTCATCGTCATCGTCATCGTCAACGTCAACGACAACGTCAGCGCACATTTGACCGTTTAAACATGGTTAAATGCAGTTGTTTGTATAGAAATCCTTTTCGTATTACTAACACTGGATGATGTATTGACCGGTCTGGCTATTAAATCTTTTAGAATATCTGAAAAATAAGAAGAAAAAGAAAAAAAAAAAGGAAAAATCATAAAAATCTGAAATGAAAAATTGATCATATGGTGAGTTTTTTTAAAATTCCAATCACGTACAACAGTTTATTAAAATAACTTGGGACTCACCAACATATCAACACTGCCTACGGGCTTCTTGCAGTTCTACAGACTCTACGGTAGTGTGGACTTTAGTTAATATACAAGAATGTGCGTATATCTGTTCGTAGATATTATAACGACAAATTCATTCTCTGATGGTGTTTCAAAAGAAATTAGTTTAATCACAACACCTGAAATTATTTAACAACATCAGGTGTGTTGAGCTTAAACAGAAACTGGGAAGGAAAACACATACACAGAGAGACATAGAGACAGAGTCACGGACAGGAACGTCTGATATTCGTGAGAGTGCAATGAGATAGCGAAAGTAATCGTGGGAAAGGGCGAGGGCGAGGGCGAGAGAAAGAGATACAGAGAGAGACACATAGAGATAGTCAGAGAGAAATTTAGAGAGACAATGGGAAAGAGAGAGAGAAAATGAGACAGAGAAAGAGAGAAAGAAAGGAAGAGAGAGACAGAGAGAGAGAGAGAGAGAGAGAGAGAAAGCGAAATGAATAAGAGAATATGACTGCATATTGAAACTGATGACTTTATACTTTACACATATGTATGCCGATCTAAGTGGCAGCGACAGCTACCAGTTTTAAGCACTAATTTAAGCAGCTATCCATTGCAGACATGTGATGTTAGACTTTAATTAAAAGGAAATTCTTAAGAGTTCTTTTTTTTGTTTTTTTTCGAATTTAATGAATTGAGAGTTAAACTCAATTTGAATGCTTTTTCATGTGTTCATGTGTTAAGACTGTGTTAAGTTAACCGAAGATTTTTCCCTTTGCTCATTAATATGCCTTTCAGAACACTTCCTTTCAGGTTTCACCTTTTATCATATAGGTATGTAAAATTTTTCTAAACATGACCTTACACACAGATACGCACACCCTTTACATTAAAAATAGAAAAGTAAGAGAAACGGAACGGAAATCAGTTACTTTATATTATAGTTATATTTTCCAAATACGCGTCAAAGCGATGTTTTGTTTTTAAATATTATCAAGAATTTAAGTGTTTCTTTTCTTTAAAAAAAAAAAAAAA
>NW_024003318.1:0-4535 GCF_014805625.2 Glossina fuscipes | reverse complement strand
TCTTTGCGCTTATAATCCACGTCCTCGTTTAGATTATGATTTAAACATATTTTTAAGACCTGATCACGACGCATTATTACACGCAACTTTTTAGTTTCCTTATGTCGTAATATCTTTACGTTACCTATACCACGTTCCTTCCATTCGCCGTCAATGAAACGATACAATTTAGCCCGATGAACATATAAAGTTTCCTCCTCTTCTTCACCCGTTTTCACTTTAACCTAGGATAACGAGAATTAAAACATAAGAGTTAAGGAAATGTAAATATTCTAAATTATTTAATACATTAAAGACATTTTTAAAAAATAAATTTACTTAAAGCTTTTTTCAAATATTTGGCAAGAAGTTGGAGATGCAAAAAAGTCTTTAAATAAACTTTTCCTACGCCCATGAACTTGTTTGATAAAAAAAGTAAAGGAAAAATTTCTGCAAAATTGAAAACTTTAAACGTTTTTCCCTTGAAGTCATGCTCTTCAGGTTTCTCTTATCGATAGCGTCTTAAATTTTTATATGTTTGCCTTGAGCGATGTTGTACACCAAGCTTTATACTAGAATTCCATTGTCGGATTTTTGCAAAAAACCTAATAAATCTGGGATTAAATTTAATGATAGTTCCACTTGATAAAGGTCTTTTTATTGACAAATTAATACAATATATATTAAACAAAACACTTCCCATCGTAAACTGGAACTTTTATCAACCTTTCTGACAACACGACGAAGTCGTGCAGAAAGAACTTATATTGGTTTCGCAACTGCCAGCCGTGTTTAGCTGCATCGATCTGAACGAGTAGTATTCAGAAGGCGCCATGTTTACTGAGTAACCTGGGTGTGTCGGAACTTCCTATTCGAGCTGCTATAGCGTATCTTTGACAACCCTTGAAACATGTGGCCTAAATTGTACTTTCAGTCAAATCGTATGGTAGCCATTTTAGCTACTGCTGGAGAATAGGTGGAGCAATGTCAAAATCATCGGATTCAACCGTTATGTACCGGTACTTCGCATTATTTTATCATTTTTACCTGTAGACCTCGCTGGTACAAATTAACGCAACCGACTAATAAAATTTGTCGATTCCGTGGGGGAACTTGTATGGCTACTTTTTTATTTAGCATAAATTCAGCTACACTTACAACATCAGCCGAATTATAAAAATACTAATCATAAAGTTGTAAGGAAGAACAAATACAATGTCCAAAACTAAATGAAAGTACAGAAGCGTAAAGAAACACAGTGATGTCATATGTAATTGACCAGGTGCAATGAGCTTATAATCAAATAGCGATATTATGAATTGACTAAGTTTAAAACAGTTTCGCAATTTTCAATTCACCAACCACACAAGCGTATTACGATAAATAACGTTAAAAAGACCAAAGAGATTAGAAAAATACTCAACATATAAGAAGAAGTTAAGAGGACCCAATAGTTCTCTCCATGTGTACGGATCTATATAAGTCATAATTAAGCCCATAGCGATAAATTGCCACCTCCTACACCAAATCACAGACAACATTACAGTCAGAGATCACCTTACCCAAGAATGGCATCCCTGATATGGCTTATGGAACTCGAGCAACTCCTCATTAGAATTAAAGCTCATAACGTTCAACGGGTGAAATAGCTCATAATTAGCCCGACATTGAAGCAACTTTATAAGAACATAATATCTACTAACTGGAGGCGGAACGTTGATGTTCAATTCATTAAGCAAAACAGCTGAATTCTTTTTGTCATTCCTAGCGGGTCTTTTCAGAAGAGGTGACATTAATTTAATAAGTTTAACCCTTAAGCGCATGAGTTTTTATTTAAAAAAAAAATCACAAGAATTTCTCTTTAATTTTTAAAAAAACACATTGTTGTATTTTTACATCATTTTGAAAAATCGTTCCTTGAGTTCGATAAATTTACTGCATGCAATGATATAATACTTCAAACATAAATAATACTTCCCATCACCTTCCAAATTATGAGAATTTATAAAACAACCATTTTTACCGTTTAAACATAAAGGAATATTGCATTCGCTAAATGACTACTCTGGGGTGCCTTTATATATTGCAATTTTACACATTCATCTGTTTGAAAATATAGAGCAGCGACGAACGCCGTCTTTTCGTATACCCATAGATGGCAAAGGTAAACTTTACTGAAATAAGCCATTACTAGGCTGACCTCCTTTACTGCTTTTTATAGGAGACCGCATATTGGCCAACTCATTGCGCAACTGGCCAAGATTTCGTAGCTCTTGCACATCTAATGACCTTTGCAATGAAGTTTTTTTTTCATAAGTATCCATGAATTTATTAGGGCAAGGTCCAATAGATTACAGAACAGACATGGGTACCATTTGCAGCTTTTGACTTTTATACAATAGCGGCCTACATACCTATCCATGAAGTCCACTCCCCTTAAATGTGTATTATACTCTTGCTACTTTTGGGTAAGAGCTATCGCTCTGTTGCTTCACTCATCATATCGACGGATATTGTCTACGGGTTACGAGCCAATATAAATAGACAACAAAGTAACTACCTTATTGTCTTTCCACACCTTCGGTGAGAAGTCAACACCATCGTGCTGAGAAGTATTTTCCTCATAAGTTACCTGTCGTCGTCTTTAATAGATTCTTTTTGTCCGCAAATCCATAATTAGGCAATCTATTCTGTAGTTTCGACACAATGGATACGTTGTTTCGGCAAATAGTATGCCAGGGGCAATGATGTTAAGAGTGATCGAAAAACACTATATGATTTCTCATTCTTGGTGTTACTCTGAATAATCCAAAGGCGACATTATTGGCGACTATCTGCTAGTCTATACCTTTCGTCTTCTCGTCTGAAGTACACTTCGAGGCGATATGCGTATCCCATGAGACTACATAAAACAACTATTTCGTAGCTTCACCTTTGGGACTTATTTGGCAAATATTGTTTCAGGTTATGATTTATATGTGTTCGTCTATTCAGACGCGCTGATCCACGGAAATAGACCAAAATGTTTCATTTAGGTGGTTTATTACAGGTCTGATCGTGTGTAAGCAATCGCGATTTGGACGATCTTTGGGGAGATGTTCTTCACAATACAGTTTTACAAATGATCATAATTCGAAGCAACCGCCGAAATGAAATTTTACTAAAATGGAGCAGCAACTATAGAGGTTGTGGCAGATAGAGAAATAAACCGTCAAATAATTCTACTTGTGTTCGGAAACGATAACATGAAGTTGCTGAAAGATATGCGGTTTTAGAGATACGATGCAGATCGACATTGGTGAATTTCTTAAAGAGGTAATTTCTTTGAGGAGCCCAACCCAAATCGTAAAAAAAGTAAAGACTGAAGTAGTAAATTGTCATTCAGTACGTTAAATGAGCAAATGACCTTGACATAGTCGGCGAACATTAAAACATTTAAATTCTTTATACAGGAACATAGATCGTTGGTAAACAATAAAAAAAGGGAGTGGACTAAGATGACGATCTTGTGGCAATAAAACATTGATTTTGTGTGAGAGATGACCATCAATATTAATACTGTTGCGAAAATCCCAAATCCAGTTAATTCCAGTTAAGTAATTTTCCCAAATAATAAAATCCCTAAAAAAAGAAAAACCAAATGCACGTTCGCAGGCGCGTCATGCAGCTGCAGGCCGATGAAAACGATTACCGGGAAAAGCAGATAGGGATTAAATATAAAAACTATGAGTTTGGGTATAGTAACCTGCCTGTAAAAATGTATATAAATAGAATATTTGAGTTGAGAGTACGGCGAAGATAAATTGTGAATAATCGTACATTTAAGGAATATAATTGTAAATAAATACTCCTACTGTTAAGGAATGTAATTGTAAATAAAAGAACTTTAAAGTGTATTTCTCTTGAACAAAATATCCACGATCCAGTGATACGGACTTTATATACAAAAGCGAACTTTATAACAATAAATTGCAATACCAGTTTCATCTCACCGCAGCGTGGTTAATGAACTGTGGTGAGCATACAAAATTCGACGTACCCGAATACAACTTTCCTGCTGGTTTTTATGTACAGTTAGTTGGCTGGTGTTGGCACTTGAAATTCACCTAGAGATTGAGAAATGGATACATTTTACAATTGTAACGCTCGTGTTTAATGCGGTCCTGGTCTGGGCTGAGAGACTTTTTAATGACCCACTTTTTTGTCTGTATCTTTGTTCGACACCATGGGTATTCTGAGAAAAATTTCGGCGTTTTTATGCCACGCGAAATATGCACGCACAAATACATACATTTCATAATAAATGAACAAACAAAAAAACTTACCTTTTCAGGTAATGTTATAATCGGTGTAAAATGTGCGCTGCTCTCCTCTTCGTCTGGAAACTCGCTTTCTGTATCTTCGTCTCCAGCCCCATCAGCATCGCTACCGAACTTTGAGGGACTCTTACCCGATTTTCCCGGACTCTTTGGTTTGAGGGTAAAATTGAATACTTTTCTGTTTAAAGAGAAAGCATCGCTTACAGATTCTTCACCATTCAAGAAACCAAGTTTGTC
>NW_024003317.1:0-1823 GCF_014805625.2 Glossina fuscipes | reverse complement strand
ATTAGCTTGCTTGTCATATTTGATTGTTACCTAGCGCCGCAATTCATATATTCGTGATGCCAGTAATATAAAACCTACGTATATCGCCTTTGGTCATACTTCACGTTTAACGTACGTTGTCATACGGTGAACTATAGATCGTTTATCGTATCTTATTTTCATGAGATATAGAAGAAGCTACTAACTATTAAAGAAACTAACAAATAATTTACCTTCTCACTCTGATTTATGTATATACATTTTTCCTTTTGGCAATAGTGCGTGTAGTTCATTTTGATCAGTATTTTTTTTATAGGTAAAGAAATAATATTTAATTATTTATTTATTTATATGACCAAGGGCTCAGTGGGCGTACCCTATTCGCGTAACGCAGCGATGGTCAGAAACAAGCGAGGACGAAAAGAGAAAGAAAGAGAGAAAGAGGAAGGTGTTGGGCCAAACATAGTGGGTATGTGCCCAATCGGTACGTATTATGTCTTTACCGAGTGAGTACTTACAATGGCCACATGTGGAGTAAAATCTACCGCACTGAGCTTTGAATTCGCCAACGCGGGCTTTGCAGTCGCGCTTCTTACCTACTCCTTCCCTTTCATATGTTCGATCATGTTGAAATTTTGCGCACACACGTCTTTATTTGCGATGAGAACGCAATCGGTAAGAAGAAAGTTTTGGAAAAGAAAGGAAAGTTAATTGAAAAGGTGTTGGTCAAGATTTCGTGGACATCAAATTGTGTGGTTTTTCTACAAATAATTGATTAAATATTAAAAGAGCTTCGAGAGCAGAATGCAAGAAGCTAAATGTTACATATGGGAGACGTCATGACAAGGCAAATTACTTTTTCCTTAATAATTCAGTCGATATTCGAGGGCATATAAGAGAACTTGGAGAGTGCAACAAGAATTGTAATTTATTATGTAAGTGCATTAAAATGTGGAATTTAAATTTTATCGCAGCCTCTCTTATGTGATTATACCTAAAATTCGATTGCTCACGAATTAAATCTTGAAAGCTATAACCTTTTATGTATAGCCGTATAAAAGTGACTAAGATAAATATCCCATCTTTCGGTTGATTTAAATAAAACCTAATTTAAAAAAAAATGTGTAATTTTTTCACTTAACAAATTAAGAGTTTTAACTTAGTGGTGTGAACCAATTAAGTGAATTTTATATCGCTGACCAAAGCCTCTACACGAAGCGTTCGCAGAACTGTAAAGGGCTCAGCCAAGATTCATATGAAAACATATGATTGTTTCTATTTTTCATTCGTTGTTATGTTTTTATATCATTTTACATAAAAATTTTGAATTTGATCCCAGCAGACTTTATCATACATTGCACCTAAATGACTGCTGTGCCGATAACCGGTATTACGCTGTGATGACGGCAACGTGACGCGTGGTGTCACCATCACTGCCATACGGCTGACTAATTGGTTTAGTAATGTGAAAACCAGTTAAATGCCAGTGAAGCAAAAATGGAGCATTTTATAGACGAGTGGATATCAAGGTAAAATTTTAATTCACATCGTTAAACCAATGAAATGTTTTGCAAAACAGAAAGCGTAAGTCTTTCTAAAAATTAAAGCAACTGTTGCAGATTAAAGTCCGATTTACGTTTGAATTTTAAAGCAGATTATACAAAATATTTTCATTTAGAAGTTTCAGCAAACTTCGAGGTAAATCTATTTCGCTTTTGAAGATGCAGAACAGGACGTATTGTTTTTTGTATTGATTATGTATCCATACAAAGGTGTATATGTATAAGAATGGGGGACATACTTATTTTGAAACACCCAAAAGGAGATTTCAGAAACCCCATGAA
>NW_024003316.1:0-4166 GCF_014805625.2 Glossina fuscipes | reverse complement strand
TTTGCACAATAGAGTAAGCATACAGAAAATTTCTAACGACGAATGCTATAGCCGCTTTGCTTGTTTCGATTCTTTCTTGTCTTGGTGGTCAGTTTGACCACATTAATTGCTTCATTGCTTCTATTGATTGTTCTGCTTCTGTTTCTTTTGTCGATTGGACTAAGTTACAACTACGTGATCGGATTGTTGAGTTAAGAAAGGGGGGGTAGATTGGTAGATTTTCTTCGATTTTTTTTTGCCTAGTCCTTGCGGTTCTAGGGTATCGTCTTCGGGGAGTTTTTCAAAGATTTACGCTTTTACCTGTTGTACGATAGCAGTAGGGCTGAGAAACGTGGCAATCGGGGGGTCCAACCTGGTATGAACCCAAGCTCCAATCCAGCCCACGCTTTGCAAACGGTAGACGAGTCCCTGGCGGCACGGTTGGATCCGGTATTCCAGCGATTCCAGTTCGGAGGAAGCTACACCACATTAGAGTACTCTGCAGATAGCAGCGCAGCATCACTTTTTAACAGCCTCAGCAGAAAGCTGAACCACCTTTTCAAAATGTCAGACGACGAAACGCCAAACATCACTCACAGCGCCAGTGGCAACATCGCAGATAATGGTCGCAGCGGTCACCGCCAGCCAGGCCCAGCAGGAGAGACAGCTAGCTCGGATCTAGACCTAGCAAGCATGCTGAAGCAACAACACGAAATGCTCCTAAGCTGTATCCGAGAAATTAGCCACCTAAAGCAAGAGAAGTCCGCAGCAACGCAGCGAACCCAACTACGAGACAGCGAAGGGACGCAAAATTTTATAATAGCAGCATCGACTTCAACACCACAACAGCAAATGCCACCCCAAACAGTAGCGCAGCCTAGCGGTAGTTACCAGCACGACCAGCAGACAGGACAACAACGGTCCAGTGATGAAAACGCCCGGAGGCGAAACATAGATCTCAATCGCTGGCACGTTAAATTCGACGGCTCCGGTAAGGGTCTTACGGTCGAGAGCTTTGTGTTCCGAGTGGAACGGCTCAGGCAGCAGCACCAGATAAGTCATGAGGAATTATTTGCCGAGTTTCACTGCCTAGTGACCGGTCCGGCCAGCAAATGGTATTGGCAGCTGCTCGAGGATAGAGAAGGAGACATCACCTTTGATTATTTCACGCTAAAAGCTGAGCTCCTCAACCAATTCAAGACTGCAGACTCTGATTACGAGTTGATTAGAGAAATCATGGAGCGAAAGCAGCAGCACGCGGAGAGCTTCGAGGACTATTACGCGGAGATACACGACCTGACATTCCGCCTACGCAGAAAGATCCCGGAGGCAGAAATGATTAAAATAATGAAGTCCAACGTTAAGCCCAGTCTGGCCGCACTGATTTTCGCCACCAAAGTAGAAAGCATTGGCGAGTTCAAGGCCGAATGTAAGAGGGCAGAAAAGCTGTTGAGAGAAAGTAGAGGTAGGCCGAAACATGTAAGCGAGATCGGTCAGGGAGGTGAAAATGGTGACGGAGTTCATCGCGAAGCAGTTGAAGCTCTAGCGCCGCGGCATGGTCCAAACAGCGACAGGCAACGCGAAACGGCGGGGCTATGAAACACGAAAAGAGATGAATCAACACAGGCAACACAAGTAACCATCCGAACGAGCGGCACCATCTGCACCCAGCAACGTCACGTGCAGGCCAGCCAAAACAAGAGGCAACAGCAGCAATAGTAACACCCCAGCACCATACCACCACACCAGCACCAGCGATCGCAGTGAGGACAGCGCAGAGCATGGCCTTCTGCCAGTCACCCTTCCATCTGCTGATATGCTATGTGTGCGGTATGCCGGGAGATTATTTCCTAAGAAATCCAGCGGAAGGTACCAGAGAAAATCGATGCAGGTGTCCCTTCCACAACATGGTCTGTTTCGTCTGGCAGGGGTTCCCGGCTTGCCTCGCCAGCCTGGTGTTTTCCGAAGCGGGTAAAGCGCAGTAGCTCTCATTCCTGCCGCATACGAAACAGCACCCGGACCAACAACAGCAACAGCGACAACAATAGCAATAACAACACCACTAACAACAGCAACAGCGACAACAATAGCAATAACAACACCACCAACAACAGCAACAGCGCCAGCAATAGCAATAACAACATCAACAGCAACATCAACGACAACAATAGCAATAACAACACCAACAATAGCAACAACAACACCAACAATAACAACAAGAACAACATCAACCTCAGCAGTGACAATATTAACGCGAGCAGCAGCAGGCGCAACTATAACACCAGCCACGGATCAAGACATCCCCGAGTACAGAAGCTTAGCACAGATGATCGCGGACTACCAGCGGAAGCGACACGAGATATTCAGCCCAGAAATTTATAGAAGGCGAGCGCTCACTAGAAGACATGGAAAGATTCCGATCTTACGCCAAAGGAGGAAGGCGTACAGGAGGTTTCAGCAAAAGGAGATCTCAGCGATTGTCTCCCTAGAGCACGATGACAGGATGTTTGCTCGGACCAAGGTCGACAACACCGAAGTAACCGTTCTTCTGGACACAGGAGCCAGCGTGAGTTGTTGTGGGGCAGGAGCAGCGAGATTCCTCGAGAATCGAAGACATCGAGTCATTAAGCTACGGAATCAACACGTCAAAACAGCAGACGGAAAGAAGACGTCAGTAACAGGACTCGTCACCTTACCCGTCGAGTGGGAGGGCGAAACCAGGAGTATTGAATTCTATATAGTACCAGAGTTGCGGCAGCAATTTTATTTCGGCATCGATTTCTGGAAAGCTTTTGGCTTATCTGTCGCCACCAAAGCAGACACTATTAATTCTCCGAGTAAATGCCATGTTTTAGACGCCATAAGCCAAGGAAATGATAACTCCAAGAGCTACCGAAACTCATCACTTCAGATGACTGATGTAAAGCAAACCTCTCTAGGTGAAGGTAAGGAAACATTGCCACACAACACACGCGAAAAGTTCAGCGGATCTATTAAAATGACCTCGTCAACGTCACCTTTACGTAATCAGCGTCAACAACAGCAGCAGATCCAGCTCAACAACGCTGAAGCGACAATAGCAGTAGTAAGTCACTATAACCAGCTATTGCCTTCTGCGACAGCTATTAGCGACCGTGCTAGTCATGCTAATCAAAGCAAACTGGCGAAACGTACACGCATCAACAAAAATTTAAGTAGCCAACATAGTACACGGAAATCTTCAAGGCCTCATCCATCTGCAACTACCGTAACAACAAATCAACATCGTCACCATTCACAGAAACAACAGCAACTGGAACACTCGACACCAAATTATCATCCACATCAGCACCATCACCATCGCCATAGCGTGCAGGATCAGCAACAATTGCCTTCAACCAAACAACCTGCTGGCAACAGTACTACAGGCGATAATTTCGGCACAGATGCTACCGTAACTGCAACAGCTCAGCATAGTAAATCTTGTTTTCAGCCTGCTCCGCAAGCGTACATAAACCAGGTTCTAATAAATCTAGCATCAAGCGGCCGCTCAACGCTGATAAACAGTGAATTCGAATTCTCTACCAACACAGGTGGTGGAAGTAATAATGATGGCAGCAGTAGTCGAACACCTTTCGACTTGGCCATGGAAGCGTTAAGAGGTTCACGACCCATAGATCGCGAAAGGTTGCTAAACTTGTTGCAAAGAATCGCAAATGAAAATCAACAATATCGGATGCAAAATCAACTACTCAAAGGGTTGCTCGACTTACGGAATGAACAGATTAAACAGCTTAGTCACAAGGTGCAAGTTCGATGACACCAGCTAGAAGACAGGGCGGAAGCTAGGAGTATAACAAGCCAAAGATATTCTCTTCTCTAAAACCTCTTGAGTATACACCGAATTTGCCCGGCTAATTCAGTCGGTAGAGCATGAGACTCTTAAACTCAGGGCGTGGGTCGAAGCCGCACGTTGGTCTGTAGTAGTCGGTCGTCGGGGAGGAGTATAGTCGGTCTGTCCGCGGACTATTTGACGTACACATTCCATATCGCAGGCGATATCGATGGGTCCGAGCTGTAAAGGCCGCGAACAAACCTCGGGTAGAGTGTCTGTCGGTCTGTATCAACCGCAAGCAGCGGAATAACGGCATGCCGTTAGACAAAATCATGCGATTTTGTGGTACCGCTAATAAATCGCATGATCTTGC
>NW_024003315.1:0-1469 GCF_014805625.2 Glossina fuscipes | reverse complement strand
AAATAATGGATTTCTTTTTCCGCAAACTAATATAAAATCCAAGAATTTATCCCGGCTAAATCTAAGATATTGAAAAATACCTGTAAAGGCCATCTTTGACATGTAGATTTTACACTATATTTTCTGGCCATTTGATCGGTTACGTCTACACCAAATTTTGTACTATTGTCTCTGGTATACGGGTGTCAGTTTTTTTCAATTTCAACGGATGAATGCATGGAACTAAGTATCAATACTTTTTCATTGGGTTTAGCTTTATAAATTGTAAGAATAAAATCTTTCGATTCTTATAATATTGTTGAGAAGCGTGTTATACTACCCTTTGTCTGTCTCGCTAATTTTGGTAGCTCTCTTTTATTTCTCCGGATAGTTCCAATAAGCGTAGTTGTTTTTGCTAGAAGTTTACTCGCTAATGACGCGCTTGTAAAAAAATTGTCAACTGTTATATCTCTCCCATGGCCTGTAGATGGTTCTGCCAATTTCAAAGTTATAAACTCTCCAAGTGGGATTGATGATTCTCTCCCTTCATCTTTTCTCAAATATGGAAAGCCGTTTACTATATATTTACTTGCTACATCGGAAGCTAACCAGAATTTTATATCAAATTTGTCCGGTTTGTTGGGCATATATTGAGTAAATGTACAACGTGCTTTTGTAGGAAACAATTGTTCATCTATAGTAAGATATGCTCCTGGTTTATAACAGTTCTGGCTGTTTTCGATAAATTTATACCAAACTTGATAAATCAATGCGAACTTATCGTTTTGTAAGCGTTAGCTTCGTTGATTTTTGTTGTCAAATCGAATAAATCTCATGATTTCTGCGAAGTCATTTCGACCCATAGTTGTCGAGAAAAAGGACGGACCCCAGTTCTTGTTCCATAAATATGACAAATTAATATTTTTAGCCTCATATGCGCCGCGTGCATATAGAAGTCCAATAAAAGCATATAATTTTGCAATAGATAAATTCCATTTCGTTTTCAACACTCGAAAAGCCTATGATTCCGCATATTCTCTTACATGTTCAATCATTTTATGATCAATAATCAAAGAAAATGCTGAAAATGCTCTGCCCTTCCTTAACATAATTCGTTTAGCGTACCCTGTCGGTCCTGATATTTCCTTGAAAATATTACAAATCGATGTTCTTCCACTGTTAGACCCTTCTTTTATTTTTTTCCAAACAGTTCAGTTTATAGCAGTTTCAATCTCTTCCTCATTTGCACTTTCGGAACTAACTATAAATGTCTTTCTTTCCTGTCCTCTACGTATATTCAAAATTTTGTCTTCGTCCGTTTTACTGTCAAATAAGTCACAATAATTTTCTGCAGTACCATCATCAATATCGTAAACTTCTTGATCATCTTCCGAACAATCCTCGTCGATATTATTTATTTGGTCTAATAAATTGATATTCCACGAATGTCGGACACATTGATTAGATTGTAGATTGTCTACAATTACATT
>NW_024003314.1:0-2110 GCF_014805625.2 Glossina fuscipes | reverse complement strand
GTTACAGACGGCTAGAGGGTGGGCTGAGAGAAGGTTTGGAAATAACAGATTTCCTTTTAACGACCCCATTAAATTTATTCTTAGTTAAAACATTATTGGCATTTTCATTGTCGTCCTTACTCGAAATGACAGATGCGTTCCCCAACGGAGGGAAATTGCCATCGTAGCAGATGTCGTCAAGACATTCAAAGTAATTTGAGGAAAACTTCACTTTTACTTCTTTATAGGAGAGATTTTTAATGGCCATGATCCTATTGATGTTTAATTCAAGTTCCCTGTTAGGGAAACACTTGTTTAGAGTGTTGTGCTCGTTTGAACAACAGGGCAAGCACCTCATCGTTTCACAGTTTTCGCACTTGGGAGACTTCAGCAGGTTAGACACCTGTCCTCCTTGTCTTTACAGAACTCTGACACATGCCCATATCTAAAGCACTTAAAGCATTGCTTTAAGGCGGCACTTTAAAGCACTTCACGGGCAAATTACAAAAATAAAATTTGATTACTTTGGGGAGGACTTTCACTTAAAACCTATTTCGATGCTAGTGGTTACAACGAACTCTTCTTTTTTGTTAGGAATTCTTCAGCGAAACCTAACAGCAGACTTGATAGGAAAATCGGAGACCGCTTTTTCGATGATCTCGTTGTGACTGTACTCGATGCGGACATTCCGAACTACTCTGAATTTTTCGGTGAAGAAGGTTCTCCGAATATATGCTTTTAAGTTCTTTTTTTTGAAATCGTTGTCTTTGATGAAGTTATTAGCATTACGAGCAGATCTGAAAAGCAACTTAGATATGTCCCTGCTAGCTAGTTTTCATTCTAGTACGCTGTCGATGTTGAAGGTTTTTACATAATTATAAAAAAAGAGGTCCGAGGTGAATTTCACACGTTTTCCCTCGCCATTTTCACCGGTTTCAACAAAAACTAAAAAACTGCCTTGCGAAGGTAGTCATACAACTTGATATTACGCTTTGCAATCTCTTTGGTACTCAAATCAAAAGGCTTATTAAATACCTGTTTTCTGAGCACTGTCATTTCTTTAGCTATAGCTCCCCCTTTGGGAGATAAACCAGCATCATCCCAACCCATCCTCGAAATCCACGAAATTGTCTTTATCTGTGACAATTAATTCAGACGCTGTCTCCATAGGGAGACAGGCTGATGTTGTTGTAGCACTTATCCCGGGGAAAACTTACTTATCCGGCCGAAAAATGAAAAAAGAAAGATTAATATATATATATTTTTTTTTTTTAAATTCCCAAAAATTCTTTTTTTTAACCCTTTTTTTTTGTTTTACTTCCTTGTTCAATTTCTTTTTTTTTTTTTTTTCACTACCACCGATAAAACACGAGAAAAAGAAAAAAAATATCCAGCTACCGTTTGCCGAAAGTCAAATGACGACATTGTAAGTTACAATATGCTGTGTTGCTTCGAGCGTTGATTGTGAACTGATAATGCATAATATATTCAATTTAATTCAAACTTGTTGCTTTTTCGAATATCAAAAGTAAGTTACGTCGATTCATATCTCCTCTCCAGCTATAACCGCAACCCGTTAAAAGTTGGACATTGATGTAGAGGAGATTCCACTCTATTACTTAGAGAAAATATATGACGTAATTATTACTGTTGAAGACTCCTCCGATATTAAGTTCGATTTCATTCGATAGGATTTCCTATTTGTCCAATTACGTCTCCTTAATGGGCATTAAAGGTGAGTAAGTTCAGAAACAATTCGTAAACTTATTAAAATACTAAATATGCTGTAAAAGCGTCCTCTGTGTCTATTAAGAATCGTTTGCGTGCTATCACCTGATTACTGTTTAGTTTAGTTAAATGTCTTTAAATCATCTACTATATACAGAGAGAATATAAATATATACTAATATACACAGATAGAATGAAGATCTCAAACTACGTATAGGACGAAAACGGGAAGTGTGACTTTGGTCCTTACAAAGTGTGCTGTGCCTGATGTGTTTGATGTGGGGTTGTCCCGAAATTTGCGATCGAATTGTACTTTATTTAGGGTTTCACTAGAGGCACGCTTTAATTAAGTTCTTGCTATTTATCGATTGCGTTGTAAGATTTAAAGATATTTTAGTACATA
>NW_024003313.1:0-1659 GCF_014805625.2 Glossina fuscipes | reverse complement strand
TATATTAATTGGCTTACTTCTCACTGCTGTGACTTTTATAAGATGAAGTGCCTGGACACATTGATAACTTTATGCGGTAGCTTATTCATGATAGCGTACAATGTGATATTTCTCATTTTTTCTTCAATAAATCACATACGAAGACCTTTTTTACCAAATCCGGTTATGCTGAAGAACTAAAAATTATAAAATTATTTGTTTATGTTTTACTACACCGTTTGTTCAGTATTAAGAAAAAAACTAATTTCATATTTATTTCACTTTAAAAACTTTGTTAAAATGTCTAGCCGACCAACTAAACTTTAAAGTACGATTGATTATATTATTATTGCGATTTTTATTAGGGTACAAACTGATTTCTCAAATAAATTATTTATTATTCAATGATTAACACAGATTTTTCATTTACTTATTATCAGAAAAATTTGTTTTGAATTTACACAGCTAGGACTCAATCAAGTGTTTGGACACTAAAATTTAAAAAAAATCAGAAAGTGGAGTTAAGCGATTTAGCAAATGAAGCATTCACATACATCTCGCCAGAGCTCTTTTGCGCAAGCTGGCTGAAATCCAAATGTGATTTGTAAAATAAATTAAAAATGGAGTAAACTGTTTCATTTAACACATTCTGTAAATTATGAGTTTTGAAAACCATGTTCACGAATGTTTGTGCATTTATGAATTCACACTGTTATATTTCTTCCAGCTTTATCCAGTTTCATATGTTTAAAGTTTCTTCAACTATTTATGTTTGCTTATTACAGCTACAGAGAAAGGCCTTGAGCAACGTACGTTATTTATGTTTTATTTTGCCGTAGCCACTATAGTATATACACTATAGTATATATTTATAAAAGTTTTTGTGCATTCCTTGCAGCGCGTGTTTCTTGCGATTTAAGGTAGAAACTTGTCTACGTAAAGGCTTAACGCGGCCTAACTAAAATCCGGTACCCAGCATCTCTCAGCTAATCCTTCGCTCGCTGAGATTACTAGTCTCTCATCATATCGTATCACCCTTGAAAAACGAGAGGCTTATCTCCAGCTTTTACGTAGCACTCTGTTGAACTGAATCATTATCGACAAACTTGGTGCTCGTCCACGAGTTTGCTTACAATCGCAGTCACCACCGAATCCCAGGAAGAGTCGCGACTAAATGCTACGTAAAGCAACTAACTTTGGTAATCTATGGATTTTTCGGTTATCGAGCTGAAGACGTCGACACGCCGTCTTTTGAGGTCGCCATAACAACAAACAAATACAAACATCACATTACCGCTTCTGTTCAATCAAGCAGTTCATCCATAATTGTCAAAAGATTTAATTAATTCTCTCCTTTCTGAACAAAAGCCTCAAAATCGGAAAATCAAACCAGACGAAGGTTACTCTTTGACGTCGATAAACTCTTAAAAAAACCTGGGATAACGAACATATTATATTTTTTTATTTAGAAGAAGGCAAAAGAGTTCTTCTAGACGCCAACTGCCTTCGTGCGAACAATTTTCAGCTGTATATTCTGGCTGAAGCTTTCAACTCAAAAATGCTATGATTTACCGGTAGAATCCTTTGTTTTCCATAAGAGCCATTATGAGTAAAATTAGTGTACGGTTCCGTCGACCAAGTTAAAGAAGAAGTCGTATAGCGCAACGAAAATTAAATTGC
>NW_024003312.1:0-1188 GCF_014805625.2 Glossina fuscipes | reverse complement strand
ATGTACTTTAATAAGATAAAGCACTTGAACTTATTCGAAAATAATTCAAAATGGCGCGAAGAGGCGCAGGAAATTTTTGATAAACTAGTTTATACATTAGTAAGTAACATCAGACTGGCTTTTCCTCGGCCGAATATTTGTATTTTTTATTCATATTGTTACCAAACACACGAAAGTCAATATTTCTGTAAATTCCTAGACCCTTTTCTAGCTAAAGATGCCTCGATAAAATGATTTCTTTATTCTGTTTTCGAGATGTAAATTTACATCAGTTGAACTGCAAGAAATTTTCAAGTAGAAAAATGACCAGAACATATGAAAGCATCTAATACTTATGGTCTGGAAGCGGTCTGAAATGTTTATCTTGATAGTATGATATTAAATGACAGGCGGACGATATACCATGTACATTGTATATATTAAATCTGCGATGAGCCGCAACATCAAGTTCCTTAAGATAATAATCATAGAAAATATAAGAAGGTATGTTCTAGCAAGTAGTATTACGGAAATCTTTAAAGTCGCTTCATAAATTTCGTTGTAACTAAGCTTAATTGAATGAAATTTGCCCTTACTTCAGAAAAAGTTTTTCATTCAGCACACTTTCTTGTTTTTTTATAATCTCTTCACTTTCCGTATTCCTCTTACTCTCAAGAGGGTTATGCTTAAGTGCGTCACAGACAAAAAATCAATAGCAATGCATTTTCCCTTCCCCGTTAAAAGCGATGTATCCTTACAAATAAAATTATTATTATTATTATTTTACTTTTAGACTAATGAATTGAATTCTTCGACTAAAAAAAGAGACATTGAGCACTAGCAACACAGGCTATCGGCTCACAAATAAAATTATTTTATATAGTTTGCTCTGCATTACATTACTTTACTTAATGTTGAGAATTTCAATAAAGTTTGCTCCAACAATTCGATATCGGATTTAAAATCAACTTCAACAGGAAAAGCAAACTCTACTAGACAATGCACCGAAAGCTGGTTTCCCTGGGTTACACAACAAATCACTTGTTTATCGACGTGATTTAAATTTTATTGAAATACTCACCCAGCTACAATTTGTTTTTTTTTTTGCTTTACTGATATTAAACAAATTTTCGTATCAATAAACCAATTAGTCGGCCTAATGGTTGCGATGGGATTGTCATCGCCGCGTCAGAGTCGTGATAAGGGTTA
>NW_024003311.1:0-1064 GCF_014805625.2 Glossina fuscipes | reverse complement strand
TAACGCGGCATGAATGTGTGTTTGGTTTTCCCTTTTCTTTAAAATTTTGTTTCTTAGATAATCGCTTTATTTTCCTAAAAATGTGATATGTAAAATAAAAATCAAGCGATGTTTATTCAAAGTTCAATTCTGTTATTCAAAATATTTCTAAAAAACAAAAATATGAAATTATATGAACTCATTTCACTTCATTTCATTCCACCAATAATTTTACATAATATTATTTTCATTTACATATGTGTGATTTTGTTCTTGATTGCACTATTGTTAACAAATTAACGTTAAATTTTCCCATTATTTTTTCAAAACAAAATGTGAATGACAAAACTCATACATAAATAACAAACAAACGGCTTTGAAGGTGCTCTGTCTAAATGACGGACTAAACTAAAGATACATAATCAGCGTCCATATGTTTTGCGAAAGTGAAGCCACATTAGAGTTGCTAACTCCCTATAAACTCTTTATCGTTTGTGACTAATTTGTTGTCCGAATTCGATATGGATTGCAACAAAAATACCACTGACATAAAATCACCCACGTTATATGGACGAAGTCTGTTGATTAACGAACGTAGAAGCTAGGGGGGAGTTTGTGTGAACCCCATCTGAAAAACTAGAAAGACACGTAACTCTTCACAGGTCTCGCCATAAGTAGCGGTAGGATCAGTTAAAGAAAGCGCACTTATGACCACGGACATTATATATTAAAGAAAACATCATATTGCTTATTACGATAGAGATAAGTAACGATGGTAAACGATAAATTCTTCTTTTTGAATTTAAAAAATTATAAACACTTTTAAGATTCTCATTGTTGTTGTAGAAAGCAAAAGGATTACAACAACTTCTTTTTAAACGCTTTGTTACTGGAATTTCTTTTGAGTGTTTTATTCACCATGGGGTATACTTTGTCGCTCACCACAGCACCGAAAGATCGAATAAAATGTTGATCTATTTTAGTTTAATGTATAGATATATTAATATTATGTAAATTGCCAGAAACGTATATATATTATTAAACGTATATATAGTATTAAATATTTATTATACACAAATTTTTTT
>NW_024003310.1:0-4400 GCF_014805625.2 Glossina fuscipes | reverse complement strand
GAGAAAATTCGGTACATTTTACAGTTTTTCTTTGACAAAGGCGAAAATGCAAGCCAGGCGGCTAAAATTGTGAATGGTGTTTATGGTTCCGATACTGTAACAGCCAATTATGTGCAATTTTGGTTTCGTAGATTCCGTTCAGGAATTTTTGATGTTAAAGATGCACCTCGCACAGGTAGGCCGGTCGTCGAAAATGTCGATAAAATCGGAGAAATGATCGAAGTTGACCGGCATGTTGGCAGTCGTAACATCGCCCAGGAGCTAAAAATCGACCATAAAACAGTTTTAAACCATTTACACAAAGCTGGATTCGAAAAGAAGCTCGACGTTTTGGTGCCACACCAATTAACAGAAAAAAACATGATGGATCGAATTTCCATCTGCAAAGCCTTGGCCAAACGGAATGAGATAGACCCACTTCTTAAACGGATGGTGACTGGAGATGAAAAATGGATCACATACGATAACCCTCTGCGAAAACGATCGTGGTCAAAGAGCGGTGAAGCACCTCAAACGGCCAGGAAGGTTTTGCTATGCATTTGGTGGGACTGGAAGTGGATTATTTATTATGAGTTGCTTCCATATGGCCAAACGCTAAATTCTGATCTCTACTGTCAACAACTGGACCGTTTGAAGATAGCGATTGACCAGAAACGGCCAGAATTGGCCGACAGGAGAGGTGTCGTGTTCCACCAGGACAACGATAGGCCACACACATCTACAGTGACTCGCTAGAAACTTCGGGAGCTTGGTTGGGAAGTTTTAATTCATCCGCCATACAGTCCGGACTTGGCACCAAGCGATTATCATCTTTTTCTTGCATTGCAAAATTTCTTTAATAATAAAAAATTGGAATCTAGGGAGGCTTGTGAAAATCGACTACTAGAGTTTTTTGCAAATAGAGACCAGGACTTCTATGAGAGAGGCATTTTGAAGTTACCTTTAAAATGGCAACAAATCATACAACAAAACGGTGCATATTTGACCAGAATCGGACAATCCGAAGCATGTTAAATAAAGTCCTGAAGTTCATATAAAAATAAGGGATTTCTTTTTCCCCGAACTAATATGTAATATTTTTTCTAGAAAAGACCGTCTTAGTTATACATGTCATCTTACTTTTACTCAAGAATATACACGTTTAAGATAAATAATTAAAATAATATCTAAAGGATATTATATAAGAGTTTTTGGTTTTTAATCAAAAACCGTAAAGTTTCCGTTTATGGTAAATGTTGAGTCAAGGTTGATTTGAAAAACGAAAAGAACCTTTAAAAAGATTATTCTAACATTTGTTTACAGGGAACTGCCTTAATAATAATTTCTCATTAGGTTATGTATAAAGATATCCTGGCATAAGTGCACTAAACATGTAATTTTCTATCAATATGGGAAAGTCTATACCATGTATGGTAAATAACTTTTCGATCAACCTAACGTATTGATAAGCAGAGATAGTATGTTGAAACGGAGGCCTGGTTGTTTTAAGAATGTACACGTAAGTGCACTGGGAATTTGTTTACCCATATACATTAACTTAGATATAAGGTTCAAAATTACTATTTTTTTATATACCACGTTTTTTTTTTGTACTTTTATCAAAGTGTTTTCCGGTCGAAGCAAAAACAGAAATTAAATGTTACCCAAAGTAAATGTTAAAGTGTTGGTTTACTATTAAATGTCAACAAACGCTTACCACACATGAACCGGTAAACTTACGAGTAAAATACTTAATATTGTATAGCAAAAAATTAAAAGAGATTGCGAAACTTATGTGTTAAAAAGAAAATGTAATAAAATGTGCATAGTTTTTGCAAATTACGCAATTAAAGTAATTTTTATAATTAAAATTTAAACAATTATAATTACCAATGGATTTTAAAATTTAAAGTTCCCCTGCTGGCTTCTGCGGCGGGTATCTAAATTCTAAAAAAATTGCATGGAAAGGATTTCATCCGCAAATATGGCATTGATTTTGAGAAAAACATTCGTGGGAAGAACCGGTTTATTGTTGGGGAAAATGTGGCCTACTTCGTTCCCCTTATTGCCCAAATTGTGTTAAGACAAAAATTCTAACTATTTCATCTTCACTTATGAAGATATGATTATCTCGAATACAACAAAGCATTCATCATTTTCTTAGAACATAAACCTTGAACTACAATAAACCTTACATAACTCTAGGATTGGTCAAGCGACTGCGCTCGGTTACTCCTCTACTTGTGTTCTTGAGGTTCGTCGGAAAAATTGGGATAGACGGCGGATGTTTAGCTTGGATGAATTTTGCTCATAACTCCTTCCACTACACGGAAAACGTCGAACAGGGTGCGAACTTTCCACATTAATGATACATTGGGAGTCACTTTTATCTGGTAAGTGCTAAGTTATGAGTAATCTTTTAATCTATTCAGTGATATAACAGAGTGCTAATCTCTCCGACTATCATAAGCGTCTAAGTAAAGATGATTTCGATATTTTTTCCGCGCTTGAAAACCAGTTGTAAATCAATTATTTCATTAAAACAGCTGTTCGCTAAACGCCAACAAGCGATTCTGTCGTCGTCGGAAGTGTTTTTAATTTAATTTCCCATTGTGCCTTCAATTGTTTGCTCATTGGAATGATTGCATCGAATGGAAGATGCACAGAAGTTGTATATCTCGGCTTTTCACTTATCTGCTCAGTAATTTATTTACTTCAAACGCAACAGAAGCAAACGCAGAGTCATAGTTGCAATGTGACCATCTGCAATTTTTATAGACAGGCCTCCATAGCAATGACTTTGAAAAGCTGTAGCCTTTCTTAAACTGCAATCATGTCTATCATTAGACGTAGTACACATCAGTAGATATGATTTGCCAACACATTTTAATTCATAGCCCAGGAGTGATTGAATGAAAGTTGCCCTGTTTTTATAAGTTTTATAAGTTTAAAACCACGCAACAATAACAAAAAAGTCATATAACTTTTTTCAATTTTTCGACAGAGTTGTGTTCACTTTGCCACGTTCGTCTCACGCTTTGCTTTAAGAAGAAATTTTCATTACATTAAATTTTGTTTCAAAATATGTGTTACGCCGTACAGTAAGTAAGTGGCAGTGTTCGTCATTAGGCACGTGTGCTAATGTTGCTAGTCTATCGCTTGAGATCATATACACCAAACGAAACAATATTGCAGTGATTTTGATAATATCGAATTATTCTTATGGTTACATAAACGTATAATGCACACATTTACAAAGGAAATTGCTCTTGAATGCCTAAACGTTTTAAGGTAATTAAATTTCCCGGAACCAAACAACGAATACAATAGGCGGTAAGTGGTAAGCAATATCTGCGACAGAGTGAGAAAAGTATTCATTCTTAGGCCGTAAAATAACTCTTTTTTTTCTTATTGGAAGTTCAGATAAACTGAATGTGAACCGTTGTCTTTCTTCATTCTATTTTCACTCATTAAGCCTTAATGACAGATGAGAGCTGGTTTAAAAAAAGTAAACTTAACATAACTTTCAATTCGAGAAGCACATCCAACTTTTACTTTAAAATACTTCTAGTGAAGAGAAAAAAATATGAACAAATGTATTCACGAAGCTAAGATCTTAGGTCTTGACGGAAAAGACGTGCGATCTTCAAGACAAGGTTGGGACTCTAAATCGATAAAATCTGCTTGTAGTCTTTGTCTGTGAAAATGTATATTTATATAAACTTTTACAGTGAGAAGCGAGTTATCTCCTAAAAACGTCTCCAAAATAATCATAAACCTGTAACTTATAACTTACGGTAGACAGGGTTATAACTGACATTTATACAAAAGCTGTCGTACGAGAGGATAACGTACTTGTAGCCTGATGCAGTTATAATAAATTCTTTTAAAGTATTGGTTGTGTTCACGTTATGCCGTATCTAATAACCTTGAGTGTTCTCTACATCTACGCATTTTTTAGATTTAATAGTAAAACAGAATGTGCTGAAACCACATACGCGTAAAGTTCCACGTTATATCTGGTTTTTCTTTTGCAACATTTGAAGATATTTATATACCTCATATTAGTGTAAATGCTGGTGGCGACATGTGCGTCCTGAACGGTTTTATGGCCTCTTTTTCGTTAATGGGAATGTAAATTTGTTGCGTTATAACCATCTTAAATCAGTTCTATTACTGAAATTAAGCAAGCAAAAACACTACGGTTGATTACACTCCACCATTAAAC
Organism: Glossina fuscipes; assembly: GCF_014805625.2. NCBI lineage: Eukaryota > Metazoa > Arthropoda > Insecta > Diptera > Glossinidae > Glossina > Glossina fuscipes. The sequence continues at coordinate 193 of NW_024003310.1, read as the reverse complement.
ATTCTAGGCCAGCCTAAACTTGGTCTAACAACTGGTCCGATTTGAACCGTTTTTAACAGCATACATTTTTAGGCCAAAACACAGCAGCGTACCGAGTTTCATCAAAATATCACAAAAATGGCGGCGCGAACACCAGCAAAAAGATGGGCAAACGGACAGATAACCTTAGATTCATGCAGGAGGTGACTCTGGT
>NW_024003309.1:0-2075 GCF_014805625.2 Glossina fuscipes | reverse complement strand
AAAAATGTTTAATTGAAAAGCAATGTTTCTCTCCCCTAAACATGTCTACAACTGTGAATTATAATATACAATGAGAAAAAAAAGCCAAAAAAAAAAACATAAAGGCATTACATCACTTACTTACCTACTATGATAATCGAACAATACTTATAGTATATAAGTGTACGTATATACACTGAGAAATAAAATCAAAAATTATTTAGTTACAAATGATTTAAAATTATTTTCAACAGTTTTTCTTAGCGATAAAGTATGCTGGCTGCATCCAACTATTATTCACTGCAGTACTTTGGACAGTAACATATTAGCAATCGCATGTTTCTTTTACTTTTATAAAACAAGCACAAATAAATAAAAATGAATTTCTTCTTTTTTTACGCTAAGAGTAATTATCAAAAATGGAAAGGGATAAAAAAGTATACAAATAAAGATGCAAGTGAAATAATTAAGATAATCATATCTATCAATTAATCATTTCATTTAACAAATAATCCTGATTATCATCAAATTTCATATTAGATCACTTCATAAGCGTTTAAGGAAAATAAGCCCAAATTTTTCTCACACATACGCAATTGTTTCTCTTTACCAGGGATTGTTTCTCAGACGTAGGCATTTATTTCTCAGGGGTTACAATTATTAAATAAATGTAAAGGGAGCACATACCTGGGTCCCTTTCTTGGAGAGTCTTCGAGATATCGTTTCTCATATAAAAATTCTACTGATTTCACTTGATATACAACTTCGTGGCAGTTTTTCATATAAAAATTCTACAGGTGTTTTTGGTTGATATACAATTTCGCGACAGTTTTCCTTATAAAAATTCTATTGATTTTGGTTGATGTACATCTTCCTGGCAGTTTTTCTTATAAAAATTGCAAATTAGCAGCATTTAACAGAACATACGGCTGAATCACTTCGCCACGGCAACAATCCTGCTATGCTAATGTAGTTAACAAAAAAGGTGAATAATATTACTCACGCAAACTATGTCCTATTTACTTTTGGACTTCCATGGATGCACCAGCATGGCTCCATAACACATTTACTGAACTAAGATTGTTGTTTTTCTGGCTATAGTTAAAAGATCCTTTTAACGTTGTAGTAACGATTGCTTGCTACTATCTTTCTTTCGTCGATAAGATTGATAGATTAGCTTAGCATTCCCATACGATTAAATTTGAAATCGTATGCAATTGCTACACCGTACACATCATAGCCTCGAAGTAACCGCACCTTTTGACACGCAATTAAAACAAACAATTAAGAAAATGACATTCCTTGTAGTTTTAAATTAAATCCCCTAGAGTGCTAATGCTTTAAGTCTTACATCTTATTTCAATGGCTAAATGAATATTAATAACTAATATTAACACTATACCTACTACCTTTGCTAAAAAAAGAAATAAAAAAAAATAAAAATTCACTATTGTACATTGTTGACTAGGCGTGGCTGATTTTTTCCATTTTTGGAAAACGCACTATAATATTATCCATGGAATACGTGTTCAAATTTAAATGTTACGTCTACTGTGGTTTAGAAGTAGTGGAAGAATACAAAGCAGAAAACAGAGGTGGGCTAATGTTGTGTTGTACAATTGACCGATTTTTTGATCGATTTACACCGAATAACAACGTGCGTGGAGGAAATTTCAATGTTTCTGCAAATTCGAAAGGGACGGCTTAATTTTTACGACCAGGAAAACGTTTGTTACGGCCAAGCGGACGGACGGACATGCTGAAATTGCTTTAGAATGCAAGGTTAATCATGATTGTATACAATTTACGGGAGCTCTTCAGCCTCTTTTTGAATGCCATAAGGATTTTGAGAAAATAAGCATGCCCCTATCGATCATTGCTGGGTAGATCTTTAGGTATCCTTTAAGGTGCCCTTTTTTTTACTTGAAAATTTCTATATACACATATGCGTTTGTAAATTTTATTGATAGCACAACTTAACCAATTCTTCAAAGAATGACGCCAAAGGAAAATACTTTTCTTTTGGAATAAGGTTTGATTTTTGCTTTAATTGTACGAATGATATCTCAAACAGGAGTTCAAAGTCTCATAGTAAC
>NW_024003308.1:977-2998 GCF_014805625.2 Glossina fuscipes | reverse complement strand
ATGTCTACCCTGAGACCCTAAAAGCATTCAGTCTGGTTTGTTCTTCCACACTAAAGACTAAGTATCAATTGATTGACCATTCCCTTACATACCTTCTCTTGGATACGAGTATCTTCCTCTACGTTACCGTGAGATCGTTCCTATCCCGCACAACTTTTGGTAATTTAGGTTCATGTAAAAAGGAAAATATATATAAAGAAAAAAAAAAGAAGAAGAAAAACTCATTGTATCAGGACTATGCAATATACGTTGTATGGATAGTCCACTCATTATATACTATGTCGCCGAAAAAAAAAAAATGCCTAGCAATAATATATGTATAAGTAATACACATATAGGTAATACACATAAGTATAACCATGCCTTATCTTTTCCTAGAGAAACTTGTAATAAACTCTCTCGATGAACAAGTTGCAATCCGCTAGTCCTGAGCAAACCTCGAAAAGAAGACTCGTTACAATATAACAAAATTCGAACATGCAAATAGGCGATAAGTTAAGTAGGTTAGCGTAGAACAGAAGACTCTTTAAGCAATTCTCGTGTAGTTAGAAACAGCATTTAGGCTCGAATCAGCATTTAACGCATTTATGCCTAAAGAAGAATTGAAAGCTTGAGCTTCTAGGTTAATTTAGCTAGGTTAGTTATGTTTCTTCATTTGTTTTTTTTTTTCAAGGTAAATTGCATTTTATCTCTGATAAAATGAATAAAAGAAGAGAAAACATGTTCTAATACCGTGAAAGCGAATGACATCTTTTAATTTGGACACCAATTCGCCAATTTTTTTTTTATTATAATTCAGGCATGTACTCTTATGTCTAATAAATCTATAATGTGGTCATCATTAATAGAATATAACCCATATAGAATCGCCTTTAACAAATTTAAATGATTTTGATTTAATGATGTGAACGCCATGTATATTTATCAAACATTTATCTGAGGCATAAAACGTAGGCAAATTTTTAGGCTTAGACACTACATTGTGTATAGAGCAAATGGCTTCGCAAATCGCTTCAAATGTTTGGTATGTATGTATATATAAAGATACACAAAAATACTGCAATATTCGAGGTAAGCTGAATAAAATTGTTGTGTTGCTACATGGAAATTTTGAATTTCTATAAAACGTTATTGAATTTTGCAATACTATAAAACATTTACGTTTTTGTAAAATCTTAGCCGAAAGAAGAAAACAATATAATTTTTATGTATACAACCGACCAATTTATAATAAAGAAAATTTGTCACATCATTTACAATTAAAAAGATTTGTTGTATAAAAGTACACTCTTCGTTAAAATAAAATCAATGTAAACAATATAAATAATGATCACTTAGAGAGATTTGCATAAATAGTGTAGATAACATTTTATATAAATACTATGAGTAAAATTCATGTAAATAGTGCAAATAGAATTGAGATTCATTAAACGGCTTTTATTTTTCTAAATCATTGATTGTGTTTTTCAATAAGAGCGAATAATAGTAGAACTAGAATTAATAAATTTCAAATTTACTTTGGTTTTTTTCTTTTAACAGAAACGTGATATTCCTCCACATTGTTACGTTTCCCAAAACTCAGTGTATGTACTCAATTCCTCTCTCTCTGTCGCTCACTTCTTCACATTACGTAACATAGCAAATATATTATATACTTTACGAACATTTTTATTAATGTTGGTAAGCCGAGTGTTTTTTCCTAACTATATATGAAATTTTCTTTCTCGAAAAAAAAGTTAAAATTTTTCTTCACTAATTTGACAGGTATTTTCATACAGATCCACGCGAGATAGATGAATATAGGTGATACTTGCTACTTTGGGCCCACTAGAGTCCCAATTCTGGGTGTTTCTCCGTACCCATCTTTTGCTAACACAACGAATTTCACGAAATTTTTAAAAATATCAGAAAGTGAATTTGTTTAGCTTGTTTGAAATGTATTTTCATACAGATTCATGAGATGCCCACAAAAATATTTTACGTTTTTTAATAGGAAAGGAGTAGGTTTTCAATTCCGACTA
>NW_024003308.1:0-967 GCF_014805625.2 Glossina fuscipes | reverse complement strand
AAAGGATTGTGAAACCTGCATCTTTGTCAGGAAAAGAATAAAGTACTGTTTATAAATATAAAACTAATTTTCACAATTAAAAAAGCAGTCAAGCCTTTTTCTTGCTATAGTCTTTCACATAACGAAAGTTGTATTTTAAAGTTTATTTTGTATTTTTTTTATCTCAATAACACGCGAGTTGTAAAGTATAAATAAAAAAATAGAAATTATGGAGTCAGTAATCTAAAAAAACACAAATCAAAGCAGGTCGTACTTATACAATATATACAAAATTGACTTTTCACTTACCATAAGCGTTGCTTTGCAGTGCGGGGCTTTGATTCCCAGTAGCCATAGTTACAATCTATAAAAACATGTATCAAAGTGGGTCGTACTTACACAGTATATATAAAATTGACTTTTCACTTACCACAAGCGGTGTTTTGCAGTATGGAGCTTTGATGCCCAGTAGTCATAGTTACAGTATCCACGGTAGGTTATATGCTTGGCTTTTTTCTTTTCGAAAACATGCTTCGGAAGTGTTGAAGGTTATGATGATCCACAGCAGCCATAGTTGCAGTGTCCACGGTAGGTCATATCTCTTGCCTTTTACTTTTCGAAAACATGCTTCGGTGGTGTTGAAGATCATGATGCCATAGCTCCACTATCCACGGTAAATTGTATTCCTTGCCTCTTATTTTTTGAAACCCTGCTTGGAAACTGTTGAAAGTCATTTTTATATTTATATATTTTTATGGGAATAAAGTAGTTGTATGTTGGATCGCTTTAGAAGCTTTTAAAATAACCACTTACCACGTTTTATAAAGGCCGACGACTTAAAATTCATAATTCCTGTAGGTTTATTTACACCGCGTGTTTATATAGTATTTTAATTATTATAGTCACACACAACCTACGTAGTTTAATTGCTTGAACGCGGATTCATTTTCACTATTGTTAAAGGAATATTAATCAAAGTACGTTTAAT
>NW_024003307.1:0-1957 GCF_014805625.2 Glossina fuscipes | reverse complement strand
ATATGCGTTATATAAAATGTTCGAAAAGATAAGAAAAGGTCTCAAAGAGGAACAAAGACTAAATATTATAGACTTTTTAATTCAAACAAATCTATTCTCGGTGAAGACGTGAGAAAGATTATTATTGCGAAGAAAACTCCAAAGTCACCATCTGCAATTGACCATTGTTTGTGCGTCGCAAAGGAATTGAGCATTCCCTTAAAAATTTCCCGCTCTTTTGGTCTTAAACCTCCCTGGATTTTGAAAGACTGCTCGTTTGACATCTCCCTGTCTATGCACAAGAAAGTGGATACTCCAAATTACGTCTTTAGAAATCTAAAGCTGAAAAAATCCAAGTACTGGAGAGTACCGGTTGGAATCTTTTATACACAGACGACTCAAAATCTTTTGGCCTGGCTCCTGCTTGTGCCGTGGAAGATGCTACAGGACAGGTTCTTCTCAATCACTTTCTTCACGAAAGTACTTCAACTTTCACAACCGAAGCCAGAGCTATCCTTCACGCTGCCAACCTTGCCCATAAAAACATACTCAAAACCGTCATTGTTACCGACAGTTTGTCTGTATTACAAGCTATTTGGAATCCTTCGACTTCGAGATGGAGCACCATCAACAAATTAAGGAATATAATTACAACACCCGACGGAAAAATTAAAATGTTATGGGTACCAAGTCACATCGGTTTATTGGGAAATGAGCAGGTTAATAGAGCGGCAAAGTATGCTGCTTCTGCACTTCTAATTATGGATGATGTCGTGGAAAAGTTAGATCTTCAAAGATATATTGGAAGAAAAGTTAAAGAGAAAATTACAGAAGGAAATCTACAATATCATCATCAACACTACTCTCTTATTAACCCTCAATTAACTCCACCTTTATATCCAACAAACGTTGAGAAAATCGAGATACGAAAATTTTCGAAAATTCGCCCTGGTCATACAATTGCAACTCACCAATGGATCTAGAGGAAGTCCTCCTCCCTTCCTCTGTGACTACCTTACTTTTCCTTGGCTAGAAGTATTGCATTTCGAACGATTAACCCCTTGAACATTCTACAATCAGCTTCAGAACCGAATATCAATTCAATATATTACTTTATTAATACTACTAAGCTCATTATCTAATGTACATTTATTTAAATTAGAGCCGACAGCCTGTGTTGCTAGTGCTCAATGTATTTTTTTTAGTCTAAGAATCTATTTCTTTAGTCTAAAATTAAAATAATAATAATAATAATGATACTTTCACCCTCAAAGAGAGTTAAATTATCGCGAAGGTATACTTGCTTTAATTTAAGTTCTACATCAAGCTTGTTGCCAAGTTTCTATTTTGTTTGTTTTATCGCAAGAGTAGCAGAAGAAAAATAGGATATAAAAAAATAATAAAAATTTTATAAGTGAAAGAAGAAAGAAGGAATGTAGATGATGAAAACAAAAATTAATGTAAAGCAGAAACATTACACGGAGTGTGCCGTCAGAAGTAATGTTGAAATTGAATTTTATAAATTATTCTGAATTCATTAAATGCTATATAAACTGTTCTTGAAGCCTTCCTAGTTGGTGAACGTTTCTCCTCTCCTCTTCCTGGCAAAATATATAACTACTATAAGTGAAGTCTCCTTGAATTTTCTTTTTGAGCCTATTTATTGTGAGCTTCTCCTGTAGCCCGCTTTAATGCAAACAAATTTTTCATTTATGAAAGCTTACTGCATCGTCTCAATCAAATTTTTTTCTGCTGCAAAAAGCTCCTGGGGGGAGTTATTTTCCTACTTGAACGCAAACAAAAGTATATTCTCTTACCGCTTGCTTCGTTTAATTTATTAGCTGTTTTAACAGTGTTGACTTTCTTTTTATTTAACCCTTAACGAACGAGCTCATTTTCTAAAGCCGAGACCAGTGGGTTGACGGATTTTTAGGAAACTAACGACGGATTTTAACATATTAACGACGGATTTTACGAA
>NW_024003306.1:1466-2367 GCF_014805625.2 Glossina fuscipes | reverse complement strand
TTTGCTGAAACCATAATGTTTATTCGAGGAAGTTGGATTTGGCACGTCAGAATAATTCAACGGACCATCATGCCTATAATCAAAGGAAATATAAATAGATGGATGATACGGATCCTCTGGTAAACTAAAATGTGGGCAACGATTTACCACTATCTCTGGCAAACTGGCAAAGCAAGGATCTAGCAGTATACCGTTACAATTACGCGTAGGGTTTAGTGAAGCAAATTACGATCAAACAATTCACTGGAAAACACAATAGTTGAAGTGCAGATAATATAGCCAGAACTATCGCTATAACACCAAGTGAGTTATGGAAAATTGAAATCCCCCAACGCCATGACTATATCAACTTTTCGGGCATGTCTCCAGTGAAGACAACATGTTTCTTATAAGTGGAGATATACGCATTTGGTTGAATATAGGAGCAAGTTAGCAGCAGTCTTAGATAAATACAGCCTTTCTGAGGGTTAGTACCGTCAAGCGGACGTCATCCATATTAGGAATGGTAAGATTCACAGGTAAAGGATATTGACTTCGAGTGAAAATGGAGAGAGAGACTATACGTGCTTGTTGCAGCTTTTAGTAAATAATTTTAGTATTGCAGCAAGTTCCACGATTGAAAAATATTTTTTTTCTCTATGTTCTGAAAACAATTTATGCTTATATAACTCGACGATGAAACTTTAAATTGGAAAAAAATATTTTATTTATTGGTTTAAAATTTTAATTTTCTTGAAAAATATGTGGATAGAAAATTAAAGCTGCCTGCCTTATGCATAGCAAGAAAACCGAAAATAAACTGTAAAAAAAATATGTAGGCGAATAAAACTATACCGTCCTAAACAAATGTGAAAAACTTTAATAAGAAGAGATTTTCAAAGTAAGTTGTCTTATGAGAAGT
>NW_024003306.1:0-1456 GCF_014805625.2 Glossina fuscipes | reverse complement strand
AGCAGTACCATCGTCAAATGATGGCTCTTCTTTTATTGTATCCTTTTTAATTACAGTGTAAGTTAATGCACACTATTTTTATTCTATTTTCAAAGTTGAAAGATATTAAATTTTTTCTTATTAAACTATGTTGACTCTATCTCTTGTAACTTGTTAAGAATATGGTAATTCGTTTTTTTTTTCAATGAAAGTTTGAGAATCCATCTTCGGGGTATCCGGCACAAAATTATAGGCCGAATGAGACTGTTGGTAGGCCAGCGCCCAGAATAGCCTAAGGGATATTCTCAGCTCGTCTGTCCTATAAGAGTTTTTGAGCGGGTATTCCTTGAGCGTAACCGTCTGCGGAGTGCTCGTTGGATAAAAAGTGACACACCCCTTCATGCCCAGAACCATCCCTTACTATCGAACTAACTAGATGTTCCATGGCACATGCTTTTATCATCTACCGACCGTCTGACCTCTGTCTGAGGCTTTGTTAGTATGGCTAACTTCAACGTTCCGTGGGAGACGTCATCAGGACCCGGTGCTTTGCTTTCGTTGGTTTAGTTTGCGATTGCAGTTATTTCAGCCTTCGGTATTAACTCTATGCTTCTTGCTTCATCTATTCTAGGGATGTAGTGGTGATTCAACGATATTTTCCACTAAGGTTGAGCTGGTCGTAGATATTGTAGCGGAAATCCAAATTCAAGTTCAACGCCAACTAATTGATTTTGCCAGAAAATAAATTAACAAGGAGAAGGAAAACCCAAATGCACATGACGCGTCAGGCAGCTGTCGAACGACAGGAAAGATTAGCGGGTTGAAAATGGCGCCATCAACTTATATGATAGCACATTTTCATAAAAGTGTAAATAAACAGAATATTCGCAGAAGGCAGAGTCAGTCGAAAAAGAAAATTTATGTCAAGAGTATTGCCGAAATAAATTATAAATATTCATATCCATAAAAAAATTGTAAGAAAGAGAAAGAAATTGTAACTGAAAAAACTCCACAATGTAGTGGTACGAACCGTATGAAGGAAAGCAAATTTTGTAATAATATATATATTTTATGCTACACATACGTATATATTTCATTCTATAAAAATCGAACTGTATATATATTCATATGAACTATCAAATGCCAACGAAAAAATTAAGTTCCAGGAAATATAATAATAAAAAAATATATTAAAGTAAGAAAATAAGGAACTCAATACAAAAAAATCAAAAAATATATATTCGAAAATTCCAAAACATAGTTTCAAAAAAAGGACAACGTCGAGCAGACATCAAACGAATAAAAATTATAACAAGTAAAAAAATTAAATTATATCGGGACCGAATTTTTTATACACATCACCGTTTACCCCCCAAAAAAAGAAGAAGTTCTCATGCTCTACAACATGGAGTGGGCGCTTTTGTCGTAAAGGCATGCAGGCATTGCCGGCGTGTCCTTTGAAAACATTAGGTCAATT
>NW_024003305.1:557-3400 GCF_014805625.2 Glossina fuscipes | reverse complement strand
AGTATATTCTACTCAAATTATTTCTCATCGCTGGTTATCTATTTTTTTCAATTTTTTGCCTTTTTTTTAATTCACTCAGGCGGTGTTCTACATTCGTATAACACAAAAAGAGACGAAGTGAACAAAAGGAAAGGTTAGATCAATTCAGATTAATGATTCTGAATCGATCGTGGATGGGTGGGTTTATCTCAAGCTCTTCTGCGTATTACATACACCAGCACTCGTTTAATCTATCTTGTACCACAAGTAGTGTAGGGTACAATAAATGATGGTTAAAACTAATAAAGTTTACAAATCGCTTATAAATCTGATAAAAGGGAGGAAAAAATAATGGAACAATGCAGACTACAGTTAAAAAAACAGAAGTTTTGAGTTCCTGTATAGTAGTGTATATATATAGACACTTCACCATTTTCAAATTCTGAATCGATGTAAGCATGTTAGACTTGTTTGGCTGCGTGTAATGGTCTGTGATAAGTATTCGTCTGGTCACAAAAATGATGTTTGTTTCATAAGCTTAAAAATTGAGTTCTCTGCTCATTAATTACATCCTGCAACAGATGTAACAGTAAAAATCGGCCAAGTTCACCCAATGTTATATATAGAATATCCAACTTTTACTGTTTTCCTTTTAAGAGAAGGTTGCTAGGTATAAAAGACGTTGCTACAGCAACGAGCAACATGAGCTTTCGTACGGGGTACATAAAGTTTGTGTGGAAGTATATAGTACCCCGAAGGATTTAAAGTAGACCCGCCTTTTATTACACTGATCGGAGGGCAGAAAATAATTCTGAATCTATTCTAGAAATTATCTACTAAATCGATCTAAGCTTGTTGGTTGGCTGTGCGGCCGTCTATCGATTCGCATTCCTTTGTTCACGCCACAGGTCGTAACTTTTGAGATATTTTGACGAAATTGGTTGGTGTTGGTCCAAGGACGAAAGCTATTTAAAATAGCTTGGAACAGAGCTTTTTCAACCACTTCCCATATAATGCATTATTTTGAAAAATCTTTATATGAATAACTGTATTAAGCGAAGTGGCGTAGAATATTTAAAGTGGACCGTAGCCTTTACTTGTTTTGTTCGTCGTTTTTGCGGCGAAACGAATTACTATTATTTGTACTGCAGATCTTCTTAGATATCGGGATTGAAAAGTTAATGGCAACCCCTTAGGCTTTTAGTCGCGACTCTGTTGTTGACGTTAATCAACAAGATATTCTCCTTGCGACCACGCGTGCCGTATATGTATTAGTTTATATTAGACAAACTGGTTAGAGGGAATTAGAGATAAGACCTGTCGAAAGGGTGATGTTGGCTCACCGGGAAAGGAAGCGCCGGTGTTTTTAAAAATAAAATGGCGTAGCTATTTTCCAAAAACACTTTTCTTTCAAACGATATTTTACCGGCCGCACTGTCGCATAGATTTAAAATTTCACTTTTCAACACAAGCAAGACAATATTTCGTCATTACCTTTAGTTTGTGTAATAGAGTAGTTCTTCGTCAAAATGGTATCAATTGAATGTAAAATGGCAATGGATTTTGTAACCGATTATTTCCATCTCATCACAATTTATAAACTATGCTCGCAGATAGGGCAGACTGCTAAAGATGATATGTATATAAAACCAGTTTACGTAAACTTTTTTGCTTTTCAGCGTTACAGGAAAGTATTCCACATATAGACATTTGCCACATTTGCCATACTTTCTACCTCTATTACAAATAAAAGCAGAAGCTCATTGTGGGCTTTTAATAGGTCGGATAGTGTACTACCAAGTCTTTATTAAAAAAAAAAAAAAAACGAAAAACCCAAAATAAGAGGGTTTTTACAATTTTTTTCTCTAGATTTAGGATTTCGATTAGCAATTTTTCTGACAAATTTTACATTTTTTTTTTGTGCGATTGTTGTTTCACATAAGAAGCCTTCAACGCTGCAATTTTCAGGGTTTTTGATCATCAATAATTAGTTTCGTTTCCGTTAGCCGGCCAGGCACAACCAGCGGCGATAGAAAATGCTCGTCCACTATTAAAAGCCACCTGGCGAAAGAAAAACCATAAAACATTCGATTTAGTAGAGATGCGACTACAACTACTTACAGAAACAAGTGGAATTGGTGTATTGAAGTGGGGCGAAAGGCAAGAGACTATGTCGCAAAATTTAGAATTCAAAGTATGCCTTTTTTTCTCTTCTCATAATTTTTGAAAATGTTTTGTAAAAAATATAGTTCTGATATGCATAATTTCCTTTAAAAAGCTTTAGTCGTTTCTCTAGGAAGATTTAGAGACTTGTTTTTTAAAAAGCCGGACATTATCCCACGAATTTTGCTGCTTATTGTAGAACCGGGGACAATGGTCGTAGATATATCAATATACTAAGTTTGGGCACTGTAGCATTTAACATGTCGTGGGCGGAGTGTCATAGCAGTGAGCTTCACACGGGCAAGGCCATATGCATGGGCCGTCTTTGTGCTTCAAATAACGCGACGGACAGGGGCAAGGAGGGCCTTCGAATTAAGATAAGACAAAATTTCATAAGCGTTGGGTTTAAACAATCAATAAGTATAGTTAGAAAACTAAGGAGTAGGAGAATCACTTAGTTTTGCACCTAATCAAGGGAGATCCCTATAACTCTACAATTCGTTTCCTATTTGATGACTACATTGCAACTACTCTTTCTCCTCATCCTTGCGTGCTGCAAATATATGGAAGGAACTGTCAGTAAGTTGGTTTGCATTCAGGAAAGATTTTTGTGTAAAATATTTACGGTGGGCAAAGACTCCAGAGATTTTTCGGCTTCAAGTGAAGAAACGCTGCAAGGCTGCAAACATAAGGGTGTATCT
>NW_024003305.1:0-547 GCF_014805625.2 Glossina fuscipes | reverse complement strand
AATGTAATGAAAATGGCCACTTACAGGGATAAACTTGCGGCGTATTGCAGCTATTCCATACTCGTGGATCTGGTATGCCACCTTCAGGTAAGGGTGGGCAACATCTTGGTGTTGGTGAGCATGGTATTGGCGATGGGGCTCCACATTGCGGATTGGATAATCCACAGTAAGCTGGATCGCTGCATGGGTTCCATGTGCAACCACCGCCGTTGCTGCTACAACAATTGCCGTTACTGCAACAACTGCCGTTACCATTACCATTGCCATTGCCTCCTCCTGCACGACGATTATTTGTATTTTTCTTCTTAATCACACCCATAGTCATATTGGCATAGCGTAGAGGAAACGAACTAGGGCAACAATTAGGTGTTGGGAAACACATACAAGCTGAACGACCTTGGCACAGCGAACGTGGGCATTTATCTTGCAGACCGTTACGTTTAATACAATCGCATGTCGTGTACATAATGCCACAACGCAATTCGCGACTACGACAGGCTTTAGGCTGTAAAAACAGAAGAAAACTATTAGTTTTCGATGAAAAAGT
>NW_024003304.1:2863-3404 GCF_014805625.2 Glossina fuscipes | reverse complement strand
ACTTTTTCATCGAAAACTAATAGTTTTCTTCTGTTTTTACAGCCTAAAGCCTGTCGTAGTCGCGAATTGCGTTGTGGCATTATGTATACGACATGCGATTGTATTAAACGTAACGGTCTGCAAGATAAATGCCCACGTTCGCTGTGCCAAGGTCGTTCAGCTTGTATGTGTTTCCCAACACCTAATTGTTGCCCTAGTTCGTTTCCTCTACGCTATGCCAATATGACTATGGGTGTGATTAAGAAGAAAAATACAAATAATCGTCGTGCAGGAGGAGGCAATGGTAATGGTAACGGCAGTTGTTGCAGTAACGGCAATTGTTGTAGCAGCAACGGCTGTGGTTGCACATGCAACCCATGCAGCGATCCAGCTTACTGTGGATTATCCAATCCGCAATGTGGAGCCCCATCGCCAATACCATGCTCACCAACACCAAGATGTTGCCCACCCTTACCTGAAGGTGGCATACCAGATCCACGAGTATGGAATAGCTGCAATACGCCGCAAGTTTATCCCTGTAAGTGGCCATTTTCATTACATT
>NW_024003304.1:0-2853 GCF_014805625.2 Glossina fuscipes | reverse complement strand
AGATACACCCTTATGTTTGCAGCCTTGCAGCGTTTCTTCACTTGAAGCCGAAAAATCTCTGGAGTCTTTGCCCACCGTAAATATTTTAAACAAAAATCTTTCCTGAATGCAAACCAACTTACTGACAGTTCCTTCCTTATATTTGCAGACGGTCGAAGCACGCAAGGCTGAGGAGAAAGAGTAGTTGCAATGTAGTCATTAAATAGGAAACGAATTGTAGAGTTATACGGATCTCCCTTGATTAGGTGCAAAACTAAGTGATTCTCCTACTCCTTAGTTTTCTAACTATACTTATTGATTGTTTAGACCCAACGCTTATGAAATTTTGTCTTATCTTAATTCGAAGGCCCTCCTTGCCCCTGTCCGTCGCGTTATTTGAAGCACAAAGACGGCCCATGCATATGGCCTTGCCCGTGTGAAGCTCACTGCTATGACACTCCGCCCACGACATGTTAAATGCTACAGTGCCCAAACTTAGTATATTGATATATCTACGACCATTGTCCCCGGTTCTACAATAAGCAGCAAAATTCGTGGGATAATGTCCGGCTTTTTAAAAAACAAGTCTCTAAATCTTCCTAGAGAAACGACTAAAGCTTTTTAAAGGAAATTATGCATATCAGAACTTTATTTTTTACAAAACATTTTCAAAAATTATGAGAAGAGAAAAAAAGGCATACTTTGAATTCTAAATTTTGCGACGTAGTCTCTTGCCTTTCGCCCCACTTCAATACACCAATTCCACTTGTTTCTGTAAGTAGTTGTAGTCGCACCTTTACTAAATCGAATGTTTTATGGTTTTTCTTTCGCCAGGTGGCTTTTAATAGTGGACGAGCATTTTCTATCGCCGCTGGTTGTGCCTGGCCGGCTAACGGAAACGAAACTAATTATTGATGATCAAAAACCCTGAAAATTGCAGCGTTGAAGGCTTCTTATGTGAAACAACAATCGCACAAAAAAAAAATGTAAAATTTGTCAGAAAAATTGCTAATCGAAATCCTAAATCTAGAGAAAAAAATTGTAAAAACCCTCTTATTTTGGGTTTTTCGTTTTTTTTTTTTTTTTAATAAAGACTTGGTAGTACACTATCCGACCTATTAAAAGCCCACAATGAGCTTCTGCTTTTATTTGTAATAGAGGTAGAAAGTATGGCAAATGTGGCAAATGTCTATATGTGGAATACTTTCCTGTAACGCTGAAAAGCAAAAAAGTTTACGTAAACTGGTTTTATATACATATCATCTTTAGCAGTCTGCCCTATCTGCGAGCATAGTTTATAAATTGTGATGAGATGGAAATAATCGGTTACAAAATCCATTGCCATTTTACATTCAATTGATACCATTTTTGCGAAGAACTACTCTATTACACAAACTAAAGGTAATGACGAAATATTGTCTTGCTTGTGTTGAAAAGTGAAATTTTAAATCTATGCGGCAGTGCGGCCGGCAAAATATCGTTTGAAAAAAAAGTGTTTTTGGAGAATAGCTACGCCAATTTATTTTTAAAAACGCCGGCGCTTACTTTCCCGGTGAGCCAACGTCACCCTTTTGACAGGTCTTATCTCTAATTCCCTCTAACCAGTTTGTCTAATATAAACTAATACATATACGGCACGCGTGGTCGCAAGGAGAATATCTTGTTGATTAACGTCAACAACAGAGTCGCGACTAAAAGCCTAAGGGGTTGCCATTAACTTTTCAATCCCGATATCTAAGAAGATCTGCAGTACAAATAATAGTAATTCGTTTCGCCGCAAAAACGACGAGCAAAACAAATAAAGGCTACGGTCCACTTTAAATATTCTACGCCACTTCGCTTAATACAGTTATTCATATAAAGATTTTTCAAAATAATGCATTATATGGGAAGTGGTTGAAAAAGCTCTGTTCCAAGCTATTTTAAATAGCTTTCGTCCTTGGACCAACACCAACCAATTTCGTCAAAATATCTCAAAAGTTACGACCTGTGGCGTGAACAAAGGAATGCGAATCGATAGACGGCCGCACAGCCAAGCGACAAGCTTAGATCGATTTAGTAGATAATTTCTAGAATAGATTCAGAATTATTTTCTGCCCTCCGATCAGTGTAATAAAAGGCGGGTCTACCTTAAATCCTTCGGGGTACTATATACTTCCACACAAACTTTATGTACCCCGTACGAAAGCTCATGTTGCTCGTTGCTGTAGCAACGTCTTTTATACCTAGCAACCTTCTCTTAAAAGGAAAAAAGTAAAAGTTGGATAGTCTATATATAACATTGGGTGAACTTGGCCGATTTTTACTGTTACATCTGTTGCAGGATGTAATTAATGAGCAGAGAACTCAATTTTTAAGCTTATGAAACAAACATCATTTTTGTGACCAGACGAATACTTACCACAGACCATTACACGCAGCCAAACAAGTCTAACATGCTTACATCGATTCAGAATTTGAAAATGGTGAAGTGTCTATATATATACACTACTATACAGGAACTCAAAACTTCTGTTTTTTTAACTGTAGTCTGCATTGTTCCATTATTTTTTCCTCCCTTTTATCAGATTTATAAGCGATTTGTAAACTTTATTAGTTTTAACCATCATTTATTGTACCCTACACTACTTGTGGTACAAGATAGATTAAACGAGTGCTGGTGTATGTAATACGCAGAAGAGCTTGAGATAAACCCACCCATCCACGATCGATTCAGAATCATTAATCTGAATTGATCTAACCTTTCCTTTTGTTCACTTCGTCTCTTTTTGTGTTATACGAATGTAGAACACCGCCTGAGTGAATTAAAAAAAAGGCAAAAAATTGAAAAAAATAGATAACCAGCGATGAGAAATAATTTGAGTAGAATATACT
>NW_024003303.1:0-1527 GCF_014805625.2 Glossina fuscipes | reverse complement strand
GCACACAAATAACTCTTTAAAAAATTATACAAATATAACAAAACTACTGCACAGCAATCTGCTTTCAAAATCAATTGTTAAATGAATAAAAATTTGAAAAATCAAAAAACTTGAAAAGACAAAAGTCAAAGAATATCTGATTAGAAAAAACTTTTTCAAATATCGACACAAGTAGTTTTTTTCAAAAATCGAAACAGGTGTCGTTTTATGGCGACTGCAACAGTTTCTACCGGTAATCCCTCTTTCCTTAAGTTAATGTAGCCATGGTAACAAAATCTTGCGTCAGGATTTTGCTTTTTTTAACTCTCAACTCAGGGAGGAAATAAAGCGGATAGGCGAACGATTTTCAGCCTCTGCAAAAAAAAAACAAACCCTGTAGTGTC
This sequence comes from Glossina fuscipes, assembly GCF_014805625.2. Taxonomy (NCBI): domain Eukaryota; kingdom Metazoa; phylum Arthropoda; class Insecta; order Diptera; family Glossinidae; genus Glossina; species Glossina fuscipes. The sequence continues at coordinate 1,144 of NW_024003303.1, read as the reverse complement.
AATCAAAACTGTCAATAAGGCTAGTCCTGCTAAAGGCAAAGTAAAATAAATAAGAATAGCATAGTATGACAATAAAGAAAAAAAGAAGCCGTGGTGAATAAAACGTCACTAAACTGAGCAGGGTAAGGGTGGGAATGCCAAGGAAAAATAATAATCTCGGTAAAAAAAGAAAAAGCTGCAAGACGGCAAGAAGCGTCTAGATTGTTTAAAATGAGGTCGGGATTAATGAGAGAAGGTTGGGGTTGCAAAAGACCCCAAAATCTACTTCTAACCTTTAAAAAAAAAAAGTTAGAAGAATGCGCTTAGCAACTCTTTTTGTAAACGATTGTCTACTGGTAAGAAGTTTTAGAAGCTTTAGCCGAATTACTAACATTTTTATTTTAAATAATCAAATTCTTTTATCCGACTTATCACTCTTTTACCATTTTGTAACATAAATAATAGGAGCCTTAAACAAAAAAACACATATAGAAACTCTCAGTCCTCTTTCTTTCGCAATTTATAGATAATGAACAAAATCCCATAAACTCTTGTTTAAGGAAAGAGAGTTGCGCTCACTTTACTATGAGCGTACGCTTTGGTTATCTTATTTCAATCATTTCAATATTGTTGTTGTTTCATTTTCAATATTTGAGTTAAATTCGTAAGGTCTCCAAAACTTTCTTTTGGATGTTGCAATCATTGTGATAAAATGAGTATATCTCCACCCTTCTGCGATGGTTACAAAATAAGCAGGAAGACGCTCCATAAAGCTAAATAAGGTAACGACGCTGAAGCCTTACTGAGTGTGAGATTATAGTATACAGAACCCAAGGCAAATAAGTGGCAAAATATCAAAAGGGATGGCGTTCTTTTTTATGCGTGGCCAATGTAAAAGCTTTATTGATTAAAGAAAAATTGAAAGAGCTTTGACGGGTATTTTTAATACCCCCGCATTATAGCGCTAGTTGTGCCACATCCTGTGCGCAGTTGAGATAAAACGCCTAGAATTAGTCGATGAGAGAAACTTCGCCTTCCGTCAAGACTATGCCAAAACTCTTCTTAATAGCTAAAGATTGGCTTCAAAAGAGGACTTGAAAATCAATTTATTATTTTTATGGCTCACACTTTCTATATTGATATTATAAGGATATTTTTTTATACG
>NW_024003302.1:0-4259 GCF_014805625.2 Glossina fuscipes | reverse complement strand
TTTGAAGTGTTTATTGGCATACATTTGTGTTTGACCCAATAAAAAGAAGCAAGTCCTGGTTTGGGAAATGCAGAAAGGCACAAATTACGTCGATTTTTCTATGGAAGAGTTTTGTAAACATATGATATCACAGCAAGTGTAGGTTTAGACCTTTAAAAGTCATTTAAAATGCCCCTTGTTATCAGGTCTCTATTTTTGCAAAGAATAGATTCTTTTCATCAAATCTAGACAATTACGTTTATGAGGAATAAGAGCCGATTAATGTAGCACTTGCATTTGGTCTTAAATAATTACTTTTTAGAAGAAGCGACGATGATCGCTTCATGGATATTTATAAGTTACCATCGTTGAAATGTGGCCCGCGGGACGTTCGTTCTTAATTTTGAAAAGTTGACTTTTTTTTCGACACACCTACCTGTCGTGCAGAATCTTAAACTTTCTCTTCATTAATACTATAGGCGAAATAGACTGGAATAAGGAAAAGATTTCCGCTTTAAAAGCAATATTTATTCATGCATTTCAGTTGGTAAAAGTTGTTGTAGCATTAACCTTAACAGCATTTATATGGAAATAATGAATGTGATAATATTGAAACCCTTTGGAAAACAAATGAATAAACAAACGATATTATCCTTCTAAAATGTTGAGTTGTTATAGTGTCGCTGTAAATGTTAAAAAAACAAAAGTCAGAAGAAGGTTAAACCCAAACACCATTGAAAGTGTTGCATCTTATCTCGACGCGAACGTGGTGAGACACCTGGAAATACGTACCGGACCGGATTGCAATGGAGGTCGAAGGTTAAAGGTGTGATTTCGTCTACCAAAAAAAAAAAAAAACTCGTAAAAACTGTTAAGTTTTAAAATATAACCTTAGAGTTTAACTTAAGGAGTCGACTTGTGTTCAGTGCAGTGCGTGTTTTCTTTTCGTCTGCGATTTTTCAATTGTTTCGGTGTTTTTGTGTATTTAACTCCTGTGCTTTCAGTGTTTTTGCTAAAACTGGTTAACGCGGATATCGCGTATGTGCTTTTCTTTCCTCTATATATAATAAAAAAATAAAAAAAAAAAAAAAAGAAAAATAAAAATAAAAAAATGGAAAACAATTGACATTTCCCTTTAGTAGTTCCCAACCTTCTGCCACAGTTCCCAAACCTTTTAAAGTAAGTGGTTATTTACCAATTTGTTAATTAATAGACAGCCATAAGGCATAATGGCCTCGGGGTCGCCAGATAAAAACTCAAATAGATTTCATCCCTTAACAGACGTACCCCCCAAAGAAAAAAATTAAAAATTCCGACTTTCCTGTGTTGCCAACCAGTAGCATCATTCCTATTGACAAAAAATATGTTGTGATTTCCCTAACTGATCCCATCATAACAATTTCGCAAATCAGCCCTTTCGCTATTAAAAAAGCACTAGATAGCATTACAACATATATAGACTCTATATTGATTTTACGCGATGAGAATTTACTTGTCCTCGCTGGGAGCCCGAGTGCAACCGACAAGCTCATAAAATCAAAATCATTAGCTAATTTATGTGCAATATCCGCTAAAGTGCATGACAAACTCAACACGGTTAAAGGCGTAGTTTGTGCCCCATGCTTAAAGCATATGCCGGAAGATCAAATACTTCGCGAAATGGGCAGTCAAGGAGTGACTGAAGTCTACAAATTCACCAAATTAAATGACGATGGAAAAACCCGCTCTCCTACAGGAAGAATTTTTTTGACAGCTATCGGCTACCCACAACGGTTGATGTAGCTTGGTACAAATGTAAAGTAGAACTCTACACTCCAAATCCCATGAGGTGTAAAAACTTTCAACGCTTGGGTTATACGGCAAAAATATGCACCAGTCTTCCATCCTGTGCTAACTGTGGTTTCCCTCCACATGCTGAAAACTGTACGCGGAGCTTCTGCTTAAATTGCAACGATCAACACTCAGCGTTAGACAAACAATGCCCAAGTTTTATACAAATGCGTGAAATTCTAAAAATAAAAACAGAAAATTACTGTAGCATGGGTGAAGCGCAACGCAAATACCGGGAAATCAATCCATCTCGAACCCAAAGAACCAGCAAAAGCAATACCTACGCTGTTGTCGCCTCACAAATCGTGCCTAATAAGCCTTTAACTCTCACTCCTTCCAATGATAAACCTATTCTACCATCAACCAAAAATTTCATTGCCAAATCAGTCCCAATGCCCGCCAAAGATAATATTGAAAAAATCACAACCACACCAAATATTGAAAAAATTAAAACAACAACATATATGCTAAAATTTAATAAACTAAATTCCCCAGAATCTCCAGTTCTCAACTTTACTCAACAAATTACAACTGGTAATGAATCCATTCTTTCATCCATTAATCAAACTTCAACTTCAAATTATTCACGTGCGCCCACTCATTGCACTTCAAATGTACCAAACCACCTAAGTGCAGATTATTCAGCTGGTAAGAATAAATCATTCACGAAAAATTCCTATAGCGACCTTCTCGACGGAGACGCTGACATGTTAACTTAACCCTCCCTCCACTCTGCTTCCATGTTACTACAATTAAATAAAGTTTTTAAAATTCTACAATGGAACATTAAGGGACTTATTAATAATTTTGATGAACTCCGTACACTCATAAGTGATTAAAATCCAACCTTTTTATCACTTCAAGAAACCCATTGTAGAAGCTCTTTTAATCCTATTCCACCCAAATCATATACTGGATACTTCACGAATGCTGATCAAAATTCATATTCCAAACAAGGAGTAGGTGTTTTTATAAAATCAAGTATACCTCACAAACGCATAAATTTAAGCTCAAATATACAAGCCGTAGCGATACAAATAATGTTAAATATAAAATTTATAGTGCTTTCGCTCTATATTCCACCTCCGCAATCGTTTTCTCAGCAAGAACTCTACAATTTATTCTTCGTATTCTCTCCCCCATTAATAATATGCGACGACTTTAATAGTTGGAATACCATCTGGGGCTCAAGAGTGAACAATACTCGCGGTACTGTTTCAGAAAAGGCCTTTTTTCAAAGCAATCTCTGCATTTTAAATGATGAAAAACAAACGCACTTCTCAACTCATCATACTTTTTCACATATTGATTTAACATGTTGCTCTCCCTCACTTTTTCCTTTGGTTTCCTGGTCTATTTTTGATGGTCTACATAATAGTGATGACTTTCCAATCATAATCGATCTTAAACTTTCAACGTCTTCTGTTACTCCAGCAAAACAGGCCAAATTCCTCCTAGATAAAGCGGATTGGATCAATTATTCCAAACAGGCCGAGTCATTTTTGAATTCAAAGCCATTTAAAGGGAACTGCAACCATGATGCTGCTGTTATATCCAAAGCGATTTGCACGGCTGCTCATCTTTCTATTCCTCAATCCAACGGCTCTTGTAAACAAACTAGGGTTTCTTCGTGGAACAACACGGTTTAAGAGATGTCCTGATCATGATCATTTGTTATTATACACAAAGACCAACGCTCTATTCAGGAAGGACTTACGAAAATCGAAGGCACTTAGTTTCGAACTTTTTTCGAAAAGAATTCACAGAAATACATCAATGAAAGTTGTCTAGAGCAAAATCAACAGACTCAATGGGACTTCAAACCTAAACGAAATTTCTGCCATCTCCACTCCCAATGGAACTTTAACTGACGCATATGACATTTCTAATTACTTTGGATAAATATGGAGCTAATACTCCTCTGACAGCAACTTTTCCAGTGCTTTCATCAAAAATAAAAGGACTCCAATTTCTCTTTCAAATAATATCGATAGATGTGCCATGTTCCTGGAAAATTGCGTATCCGCCTTAGAACTTGGAAGTTGTCTCTCCAATTTGAAGGGGAGGACACCTGGTATAGACCGTATCTCATACCAAATAATCAGCGCTATGTCTAAGTCTAGTAAAAATAAATTACTGGACCTATATAATACGGTATTTTTGACTGGTCATATACCCTACATGTGGAAACTGGCAGTATTTGTTCTAATTCCAAAGTCTAAAAATGTCTACGTCGCATCGGACTATCGCCCAATCTCTCTTTTATCTTGCCTCTCAAAGGTATTGGAAGAAATTATGTCATCTAGATTATCTTGGTTTCTTGAGTCCAAGAACCTGATAACGAAGCAACAAATTGGTTTCAAGCGGGGTAGAGGGTGCATCTACGCGCTGTTACATATTGATTATTTTACAAGCAAAGCAATTTGCGAACGAAATCATGTAACAATTCT
>NW_024003301.1:0-1448 GCF_014805625.2 Glossina fuscipes | reverse complement strand
AAATTGACATTGATGAACTTCCGCTGTTAAGAACGGAACTGTTATTTCGCACTGTAAGCTATGAGAAACTCTTCTCCAAAGTAAATTTAAAGGATGCATATTTACTAATCGAGCTTGGTGAAGAACTGAAAAAATTTGCGGTTATAAATGCTCCTGCAATACATATAACTTTTCCAAATTATTGCTAAACATACTTATCAACGTATTTTCACAAGTTACATTATTTACGTCGCAATAAATACAGCAAAATTTGCAATTGCAAAGTAACAAGTCGTTAATTGTGCTCTTTTAAGGTTTTCCTTCCGTCCGTCTTTTCAATTACTTATGCACTAAAATATGTAACATTGGCAGTCTCCAATAAGTTTATTTTTTTGTTATTGCTCTTCTTGTTGTTTAAGATACATATATAAGCTTTATTGCAATTAATGAAGACACTTTCCGTCTCACTTTAAGGCATGCAATATAACACAAACTTTTTAGTACGTTCTTTGATATTGCTGGAATACTTGTAGGTCGATAACCCTACATTTGACTAGGGGAGACTAAGCAATTACCCATTTCAAATTATTTTTAACTGATTTCATTACATCCCACTAGGACTATACCAGCGTGTTCTTCGCGGAATTGCTAATGATGTAAAATGCAATATACAAATATGTCACTGCTTTACGAGAAAGTAGAATACTTGGATCGTATAATTACAGCTGATGGCATACTGCCTGATTAATCTGAAGCAAAAGTCATAAGTAAATTAAAGCCACCAAAAAATTTAGAGGTTTCCCGCGAAAAGTAAGTTACTGCCGTAATTTTCTACTTAACTTTGCTAGTGTTGCAACGCGCTCAATCATTTACGTTGAAAAAGATTAAATTCAAATTGGATGCCGATCAATGAAGAGCAATTGGAGAGTTAAAATTATATATCGTTAATGGTACCTAAGTAGCTAATTTTCACAGCCGAGTGGTCTTGCGACTGAAGCTTGAACAACCTGGAGCATTCGCCTCAAAGACTTTCGACAACCACCAAGGTAAATGTAGCTAAATTGAAAAAGAAAGTATCTATTATTGTAAGGCTGAAGTTTTCTCAAGATTGTCAATCGATTTCAATGAAGATGTTGATAAGGACGAAGCTGTTTACAACATCATGTTAGACAATTTACCTCTCATTCTAACACGCCAAAGAATTTTTCGGGTTACGTAAAGTTCGTTCTCTTGTCCGAAAAATGCGGCGAAATACATTCCAATTTAAAATTTTTCTTTAATCATTTGCTATACGCAATAGATTACAATGCTAACACATTGGTTTTATGCGAGTAGTTATTTCTGAAACGTTGAAAAATAAAGTGTTGTCCCTTTCACATGATTAAACAGTTTGCCAAACAGCGTATAGAGTGATTCAACATTGATGATAACATTCGCCGTTAAGCTTTTCAATGTGATGTGTATAAAAC
>NW_024003300.1:775968-875427 GCF_014805625.2 Glossina fuscipes | reverse complement strand
AAAAATCTTTGAGATCACACCACACAACTCGACAGCGCAAGATTTAAGTACACATGATGGAATTCCATCAGGTCCACGCGAACAACTGTATTTTAGAGAACTCAACCCTTTAAAAACGTCATTTTCCGAAATAACCCAGTTAGGAATTGAAACCGAGTTAGTTATAGGATATGGGTAGTTTGCTGATAAATCGAAATTAGCAATCAAAAAATTTCATCGGAAATACTCAGCAAACAGATTGGACATTTCAAAATCATCCGAGAAATCAGACCCACTAAAAGAAACATGCGGTTTCGAAAGGTTTCTGCAATAATAGTGGTGGTGGAGGGACTTAAATCTACGCCTTGCCACGGAATAAGTGAAATAGTCAAGAGCAGAGCCACTTTTCGAATATTTTTTGAATAGTGTGTGTTCCGTTCTTGTAATATTTCATTGTCTTATTAAACCACGGGGGACACCTGCATCGACCTCGGCACTGCTTGATGGGAACAGATGCAGCAATAGCTAGGTTTAATGTATTGCAGAACGATGACAATAAGCTTTCAATACTTTCTATTGAGAAGTCAAGCCTCATATGTGAAAGACGTTGTTTTAGCAATATAATATTGATTTTATGAAAGTCATAATATTTATTTAAAAAAGTTTCATTTGGCACCTTAAGGCAGTTCAACAAACCATTATTCTTATGATGAAAGGAAATGCACATTGATGGATGACAAGGATGGATCCTCAGGTAAACTAAAAGGTGGACAACGATTTACGTTAATCTCGGGAAAATTGGCAAAGCAGAGTTCAAGCAGTCTACCATTACAATTAGGGGTACTGTTATATTGACCCAAATTATGATCAAACAATTCATTAAAGAACACAACAGCCCCATCAGGCGCTGAAGTAGGACTCAAACAGCTAGAATTATCATTGTTACACCAAGTGACTTGAGGCAAGTTGAAGTAACCCAATGCAACGACCAAATCGGTGGGAAATATCAGAATTTGGGGGAATATAGGAGCAGGTTATAAATAGATGTTTATTAAGCTTTTTCGCAGAAATGGCGATAAATTCAACGACAGGAGAAGTGGGAAATTCAATTGAATGGGACGGGACTGACGCAGATATGGCAATTAATACACCACCACCAATGCGATTCACTCGATCATTTCTAAAGACTTGAAAAGAATTATGAAAAAGTTATGACGAATGAAGATCGGGTTTTAGCCAAGTTTCAGTGAAGGCCAAACAGAAAAAGTCCGTGCTCACTGAATTTAGAAAAGTAGAACGAGTTTTTGAATTTAGGCCCCTAACATTTTGATAAATGAGATATAATGGGCTTGAAGAAACATTTAGTTTTTTGAAGGCGACAAGACTATTGCCTTGGTATTACGTGGACGATCTCTAGGGAGATAAATTCCTTTATTAAGGATCCTACTGGCCACAGTGGTTTGTTTAACAACATATCACTGTTTTCAGTCGGAACTAGTATTTTAAAAGAGGAGATTACCCTAGATTAAGAAGAAGCCATTTTGAATATGCTAACGCGCTTTAAGTTGACTGATGGGACTTTCGCCGCCAGACAACTTTTTATGTTATCCACCGATGTTTCAGGTGCCAGTGTTGACATATATATTGCTTTTCATGTGTTTACTTGCAACAGGAGGGATCACGGTTGAGGTGTTTAGACTTGGGAAGAATAGAGATGGCGTTATCGCCTTTGCACCAGTCTGGTGACCAGCCTTTACATTCGAACAGCCAAGGGGAGAGGATGATTTATTTTTCTCTTCATTATTTTTCGGCAATGGCGCTTGATTAGAGTTAGTGCCGGCACTGGCAGGATATACCTCTGCCAGTTCAGCGTTGCTTAAAACAGAAGAACTTGCCGGCTTGTTTGTAACTATTTTGCTACCGACCGACTCAACAATATCGGAAACATTAACGTTCATTTTAGAGTTAGAGGGAGCGGTAACTTGTGCCGACGAATCAGATTTAGAGGAACTCACCGGTGACGTCCCACATGCTACGCTACGAGTTGTTATTTTTCTGGCTTGGGTAGAAGATGAGTGCTCAATAAAATGACACTCATCAAACCTAGACTTAATTAGCTCAAACTTCTTCCGCAAGGAGCCGAGATTTTTACTCAATTCCGAGAAACCATTTCGCGACTTCGAGAAAGGTTTGTAAAAATCAATGTCCCGCTGCCTGCCATCTTACGCCTTCAGAAGGGTCAGTGACTGCGTTATCAGCACGGCCGAGAGTACCGGCACACTTTGCATGACCAAAGCGCTCGCAGAGCCAACAAGAAACGAATCTATCCGATTCCGGGCCTGTTTTCGCGCGACATAGTGTGTATATGCAGTCCATGTCAAGTCAGCAAAAAGAAAGAAGTGAATTATTAGGACAGAAAAGAACAAATTCAAAAGAATCCACAACACTAAATTTAGCTACAAATTTAAGAAATTTGAGAAAACTTTTCCGTTGCGTTTCACTGTAACAAGAGAGCAAAAGAACAAGAGAAAGCAAAATCAAACTGGGAGCACGAAAAAAAGATAAAATAAAAATCAGAAAAATTATATCTTATATTACACGCAAAATTTATATTACTGAAGCAACGGTGAACTAGCCAAGAGAAAGTCTGTTAACACCAAAGGAAGAAAAAAACAAAAACAATTCGAGAGAGAGTTACTATTGCGAGCACAAGTGCTAAGCGCAAGAACCAAAACGAAAATCATAAAATTTTGATGTAATTAATATAATTCTTACACTTTTACACCTTTAATACTTTTATATTTTTACAAATAATTAGCTTTAAACGCGTATAAAACGATAAGAAAAATTTAGGTAATAGAAACAATCAAAAGCGTACGATCTCGCGCGCGTCAGTTGCCAGGCTGATGTTGTTCCTGCTCTACCTATATCTTTCTATCGCTCTCCTAAATACTTTTGGTAACTGTATGATCCCACCAGCATATACCCTCTATCTTCAAAAGTGTTCTTTTATGATTTGTCATCAGGGCCGTCTCATGTCATCGACACTACTCTTCTTCTTGAGTTCAACCTCAGCACTGATTTCGCTCAACCCCTTTAAAAGTAGGGTGTAAACTCAACGTGTGTTAACCATGCTGGTTTTTGCTATCGTCGTCTCTATATCGTTCCGCACACGGCTCGTTCGCTTGCAATATACCTCTTTTTTAGAATATCTTCCCGCCCGAGCCCTGCTTTTAACGTTTAGGCAAAGAATAACTAATGTCTGTCTATAAGGTCAACTTTCAAGAAAATTTATGAAAATAAAACACTTGGACTTTTGAGTTTCTTCAGTAAATTATATTTGTTACTTTTCTAAAACATCGGCTTATAACTGATGGATTACCGTGGATCAGGGTCAAAACAGTAATGCGGTGAAATCCAAGTGTGTTCAACTACACCTTTACAATTCTTTTACTTTCTATAGTTTTCTTAGACTTCGCGTTCCAGCCTTTTCTTATTTTTACGATTCTGTAAACAAACATTGTGTGTTACGGCAACCATATCTATAAACTGGCGGTACCACTTATTGGTCGTTAAACCTTTTTCAATTAATTTTACAAACCCTACCAATCCAGATAATATTTGAAGTAGCTAAGCTGAGCCAGCCAACTCTCTAAACAGGAACAGGGACTAGGTTGAAGCAACCATTCCCTATCCGTAAATTCAAACGGTCATAAAAACAAGAAGATTCCTTACATTTTAGCGACCGTAACACAACTGAAAGGCAATTTGTGTTGGGTGTGTTAGGCCTCTTCATAGCTTTTCCATATTTTACGAAGAGCGTATGTGGATATGCAGAAGAATTGTTTTAGCGACATTAATGTGTATGTATTTGGAGTAGGTATATTTTAATGTCAATGCTTAAAATTAGCGTAATGTATGAGCGTTTTTAGAGAATTTAAGCAAACGTACGTGTAAGTAAAAAAACTGTTGAAGCATTATGGAAGTACAAATGGGTACATTCTTACAGGGATTTTATTTAAATTTTTGTTAATAAATGAAAGAAGATAATGAATGCGTACAGAAGACCTATATGCATGGTGTGGAAGAATTTAAGTTTACAAGCTTGTATATTAATAAGCCTGGAAAATAATAATAATTTATTTATAATTAGCACACTAAGCATATCCCGTCCTACCGTCCAAGTCCTTTTATCTGATACGCACATCGCTCTTATTAAAAAAAAAATTAATCCAGCAGGTTATAGCGTGCATTATCTTTGCTCTACAATTAAGGCATTTTTATGCAAGTTATATATCTTCATTTAATCAATATACAAAAAAGTTTTAAACATTCTATATTGGTTATCTTATGATCAATAAGCGTAAAACCTCAAAAAAGTGAAAAAAGAGAATTTAATGACTTGTAAACTTGCATGGGTATACTGATGTTTCCCATTTTTGCTTATTAATAATAAAGCATTTTAAAGTGTTTGGGTGTGACTGGAGGTAGGTTCAAGCTGGGCTGGGTGTAGCTTCAAACTGAACCGCCATTGTGGCGAAGCACACAAATATGAGAACGTACCCTTTTGTGATTTTGCATCCCCTACATACGTATGGTTTTATATTAAACGGATCGGAAAAATCAACTCTAGTATAAGAACGTGCTTTTCTGGAGGCATTGCTGCCATAATTTACTGGGTTTTTACCTTTTTGTGTAGTAAACATGTTTTACAACTATGGAAAACCATTTCTAGCAAGTTCTTTACTTTAAGCACCCAAAATTCAGACCGGGTAAAACGCATCTTAAGAGAGATATATCCCCTTGTAGTATACAAGTAGGAACATCTTTAATTAGAAGCCGAGTGAAATGAGCTGCATATGAAAAAACTTTTGGAAAATATTGATTATAACTAAGAGAAGTCAGTTGCACTAATCGACCATTCATACGCATGATCTCTTTCGAATCGATAAAAGGGTTAAAATCACTCAGTTTACTAGCTTTCGGTAGCAGTAATTTTCAAGACAAAATATCATGTTCTGAAAAATAGTTCTTTTAACATAAGATGACCAACTGGGTTTTAATAGATTCCAACTCAGAATGGGTTATTAACCGTTTGAGTACCAGACGGTTTTGATAAAACACTGTCGAAGAATCCCAAGCAGCGCGATCGCGCTGTTTAGGTTTTATGTCGAGAAATACCAAGCGGCGCCATAGCGCTTGTTTAATTTTATGTCGAACTAGTAAGAACTACCAAGCGGCGAGATTCGCGTGTTTTTTTCATCGCTCCGTCACTTCTATCGCAGTTTGCGAAGTGATCAGACGTTTTCTTCAGTTAATATTTCTTTACATTATTAATAATTGTGTATTTTAAAATGATTACACGAAGCAACGCACAAATTAAGTGAAAAATTAATCTCGATTTTCTATTTAACTTTTCTAAATTTATTACATCCCTAAATAGGTATAAAAAATCGAAAAAGAAAATCTCTAAGGACAAACGCAAATACATGTGATCGTATTATCGTCGACGATGACGACTGCATTGTTCCGGTAAAGCGCATCAGACAACAAATTCTGAGTAGTTCAGAGGGTAGCGATGATGATTTATCGCATCAAAGTTCGTTCAACAATTTACCAGTTGCTGAAGACGTTTCGAATCACCATGATTCTCTGGAGCCTTGCGAAGAATCTGATTCGCGATCTAACTTCCCCAGTCTGAGTAAACCGATTGAATTTTTCGAACTATTCTTTGATTCGACACTGTGGGAATTAATAGGTCAAGAAACGAATAAATATGCCGAGTATTCAAGACATTCACCTAGAGAATTAAAATCCTTTGAAACAGAGATTTGGACACCCGTTACCGTGTTTGAAGTGAAAGCATTTATAGCAGTACTATTAGAAATGGAAATTACGAGAAAACCTAATATTTCTTCATATTGGTCTGAAAATTCCCGTAACATACCATGGTTTCGAAGAATGTTTTCTCGAAATAGATTCCAACATATTTTAAAATATTTTCATTTAGTTGATAATTCGTTATGTTTTCCACCTGGTCACGCAAAATACGAACCCTGTGCGAAATGTAAATCACTGGTTGACCACGCTAATAAGGTATTCAAATTACATTATAAACCGCACATACAATTATCAATTGATGAGTCTTTAGTTGGAACGCAGTGCCATTCTAGCATAACACAATATTTGCCAAATAAAAAGCATCATCGTTGGGGAATCGAATTCTGGATGCTGTGTGACTGCGTTTCGAAGTATTGTTTGGCGTTCTCTTGCTATAAAGGTGCAAAAGAAACAATTTCTACCGATAGAAAAAAGTTTGAGTACGATGTAGTGGTGAATTTACTGGAAGATAGTAAATGTTTGAATAAGGGGCATCACATTTTTGTGGACAACTTTTTTACTAGCGTAGAATTAGCTCGGCATTTATAATCTATGGGCACCTTTTTGACTGGAACAATTGGAAGAAATAAAACATGTATTCCTGATCACTTGCAACAAACTAACGTAAACGAGGTAAAATACTTTCGAAGCAATGAAGTCTTGTTCTGCGCGTTTCGCGAAAAAAAGTCTGTAAGTAGACCTGTATTATTAATTTCAACAAAAGCAGAAGAGGAAGATGTAACGATAACCAAAAAACGACATGGCAGAGAAAAACGTTCCACAAAACCCGCTATAGTTCAATCTTATAATGACTTCATGGGTGGTGTCGACGAATCAAACAAAATGCTATATATCTACCTCGATGAACGAACATCGGTTAAATATTGGAAAAAGGTAGCTTTTAATATAATCAACCGCATGGTTTTAAATGCATGATTTACAAAGAAAGAAGAAAAGCCAAATCTCGGTTAGACTTTATGTCAAGCATTATTCTTGAAATTGAGCATCAGTGGTTGAATGAAAAACAATCACTTAGTTTTAAAGAGGAAACAATTTGGATTAGAAAAGCTGCTAGGCCGTAATTTGCGACAATGCATCGTGTGTAGCACCAAAACTGTAATAAAAAGATCGCATTTAATTTGTGCGCAATGTGGAAAAGGAATTCATCCGGTATGTTTTGATAAACGCCAATGCTACAAACCACAATGTATTTAAATTGTTTGTTAATAAATATTTCAAGTTTGTTCCACAAAAATTATAGAAAAAACAACACCAAAATAGAAATTTTTATTTTGTAATGTATTATTGCACTATTATAGTACTATTGTAATTATATTGCGCTCGACTTCGACAATACGTAACGCATAATCAGTTGTCGACAATACTCAAAATGTGCTGGTATTTCTCGACATACAATGTAAGCAGCGCAATGGCGCTCTCTCTGGAATACATATAAGACCAGTTTCATTACCTGTCTGGGACTATACGACTTGTCACAAGTACCACCCAATGACAAGGGGACTTCTGCAGTCAATAGAGTAAGAATGTTGAATCCACCTACAGTTGTAGAAGGTACACAGAAAGATTTAATTGTGATCTCAAGGAGTCAACCAACTTGGCCAGAAGTTCCACGCCGCATAGCCCTTTCCGTGGTAACGACATAAATTTAATGGCAACTACTTTGGTTTTAGCCTTTATTAATGGGCATGTATGTTTTCGGATTAATCTTCCGTACGTATAAAATTAGTAGCTGGGAATACATTTTCCGAGGTGTCCCAAAAACCCTGTAAATTCACTTTAAAGTTTGGGCAGTAACCAATACATAGGGACCCTTATATTTTCGATGTAACGATAATCATCAGTAAAAGCATTCTAGTGGGGAACAACTAACGGGTTTACTGCTTCATCCCAATCTGGTTTATCCTGTCAAATTTCTAGCATTATGATTGTTGGCACCATTGTTTTAGAAGCCAGCTGTCCTCCTGGATCCTAAATGTTGGCAATTTCTAAGAATGCTTTTTGTAATAGCAGCTTTGTTCGGAAAACTAGCTGGTTCGATATAAAAATAGTCTTGAGCGACGTTCCAATTAAGACCTAATGTTTTCGTCTTACTATTGTGTAATAGGTTTATAAATTCCTCTTCCACTATATAATCTTGACGAATGTTTCGCGATATAATGGTGTCGTAAGCAGTACACTCTCGTAAAAGAAAACCAGCTGATTTTAAGACATCGTCATTTTTACCAGGCAGAATATTATCAACATATATGCGAGACGTTATAAAAATACCTGCATCAGGATATTATCTTTCATTTTCCTTCGCTAGCGCTTATAGAGCCCGAATTGCAAAACACAGTGCGCAGCCTATGCCGAAGTTTCGTATTTGTTTGTAGCTTTTCTCAATGTCAGCATTAAACACGTAACGAAGGAGACCCCATCTTAAAATGAAGACAGTTACATCGGCTTGAAAATTGGGTCTGGGTATAATATGTCATTGAGACTATAGCCATTTGTTGTGAAATGAGAGGCGTTAAAAACTATACGTAATTCCGTAGAAGTACTTCGGGTCTTAAATACTACATGATGGGGTAGATAGTAATCGCGATCTACAATGAAATTTGGATGAGGATTTGCCTTAAAACTTCGTATTATATAGTATATTAAAAACGACAAACAAGTTGTTATAAGACGCGGTAACAGAATCAAATAATGATGGTACTTGTTGTTGTGGAAGATCTAAGGTGCAGACTCTGTGCTTGGTTGCTATAATTGTAATATGATACAAATATTGAGCTGGGCTTTACGTGTAAAGCTCTTTATTTCACTTACTTGTTTTTTCGACGTTATGAACGACCAATAATAGTATAGGGAAAAGAAAATTTCAATAAAAAGTGTAAGCGCTTTGAAAAATAATCGCTAAAGCAACAAGGGAGGTTTTTCTAAAACATCGATTTGCGAACAATGACAACAAAGTGCGACTCTTACCCACAATTTATACGCAAGAAGTAACACAAATGAATCTTATTATTATTATTATTACTATTTTAATTTTAGACTAATGCAATAAATTCTTAGACTAAAAAAAATTAATTGAGCACTAGCAACATAGGCTATCGGCTCTAATTTAAATAAATGTACATTAGATAATGAGTTTAGTAGTATTAAAAAAGTAATATATTGAATTGATATTCTGTTCTGAAGCTGATTGTAGAATGTTCAAAGGGTTAATCGTTCCAAATGCAATACTTCTAGCCGAGGAAAAGTTGAGGCAATCGCAGAGAATGTGCTTTATAGTAAGAGTTTGTCCACAACAGCAGATTGGGGAAGAAGACTTCTTCAGGATCTATTGGTGAGTTGCAATTGTATGACCAAGGCGAATTCTCGAGAATGTTTGGATCTTGGTTTTCTCAACGTTTGTTGGATATAAAGGTGGAGTTAATTGAGGGTTAATAAAAGAGTAGTGTTCATGATGGTATTGTAAATTTCCGTCTGCAATTTTCTCTTTAACTTTTCTTCCAATGTATCTTTGAAGATCCCACTTCTCCGTGACATCATCCATAATTAGAGGAGCAGAAGCAGCATACTTTGCCGCTCGATCAGCCTGCTCATTTCCCAATAAACCGATGTGACTTGGTACCCATAACATTTTAATTTTTCCGTCGGGTGTAGTAATTATATTCCTTAATTTGTTGATGGTGCTCCATCTCGAAGTCGAAGGGTTCCGAATAACTTGTAATACAGACAAATTGTCTGTAACAATGACGGTTTTGAATTTGTTTTTATGGGCAAGGTTCACAGCGTGAAGGATAGCTTTGGCTACGGTTGTGAAAGTTGAAGTACTTTTGTGAATATGTCCTGTAGCATCTACCACGGCACAAGCGGGAGGCAGGCCAAAAGATTTTGAGCCGTCTGTGTATAAAAGATTCCAACCAGTACTCTCCAGTACTTGGATTTTTTCAGCTATTAGATTTCTGAAGACGTAATCTGGAGTATCTTCTTTCTTATGCATAGACAGGCAGATGTCAAAAGGGCAGTCTTTCAAAATCCAGGGATGTTTAACACCAAAAGAGCGGGAAATTTTTAAGGTAATGCTCAATTCCTTTGCGACGCACAAACAATGGTCAATTGCAGACGGTGACTTTGGAATTTTCTTCGCAATAATAATCTTTTTCACGTCATCACCGACAATAGATTTGTTTGAATTAGGAAACTTGGGGACTATTTTAGCTTTTAACTCATAAAGTCTGTTTTCTAAAGTTGGGAGACCAGTTTCAATCATAATATTATATATGGGCGTCTTCCGAAAAGCATAACAACTTGCTCTGGCGGCTTGGTGATAGACCGGTTTAAGGATGTTGATATTAGATTTGCAGCTATTGCCATAAATTATCAAAGCATAGTCAATCTTGCTTAACACAAGCATTTTGGTAAGATAAGCAATAGTATTAATATGCGCATGGGTTCTCCAAGCAACGCACTGTATGAAATTCGCCCTTGTTAAAATAGAATTTTTTAACCGAAGACAGTGTGCTTTCCAACGATATTTGTTGGAAAAAGTGACCCCGAGAATATGCAGCGTCTGCGCTTTTAGTACTGGTAAGCCATTAATATGCATCAGTAGGTTCCCTGCATCACACACTTGTTTTCGACATATGTGCATTTTTTTTGATTTTTGTATAGAAATTTTAGCTCCTGACGAGTTTGCCCATGCGGAGATTTCTGGTGCAATAGATTCGAGGACGCTGATTGTGTTCGTGTTGTCTTTTTCTTTTGTAAAAATGTATACATCGTCCGCGTAGAGACAATGTTCCACTCTTGATACACGGCAAAGAATTTTGCTAATTTCGTTGAAGGCGATCTGGACAAGCGTGACAGAGAGAGGAGATCCTTGCGGAATGCCATTCATTAGCGGGAAAGAATCAGAGAGATGATTGTTCATTCTAACTTTGAGCCGCTGATGCGACATGAATGATTTGATGTAGTTGAACAATTTGGGTCCAACATTCCATGATTTCAAGAATCTTAAAATAACATGAAGACCAGTTCTCTCAAATGCTTTTTCGACATCAATTGAGAGAATTGTTACGTGATTTCGTTCGGAAATTGCTTTATTCGTGAAATAATCAATACGTAAAAGAGCGTCTATGCACCCTCTACCCCGCTTGAAACCAACTTTTTGCTTTGTAATCAAGTTTTTGGACACAAAAAACCAAGATAATCTAGATGCCATAATCTTCTCTAATACCTTCGAGAGGCAAGATAAAAGAGAGATTGGGCGATAGTCCGATGCGATGCACGCATTTTTTGATTTTCGGATTGGAACAACTGCAGCCAGTTTCCACATGTAGGGTATATGGCCAGTCAAAAATACCGTATTATATAGGTCCAGTAATTTCTTTTTACTAGACTTGGACATAGCACTGATCATTTTGTATGAGATGCGGTCTAGACCCTTCAAATTGGAGAGACAACTTCCAAGTTCTGATGGAACAGGAACATGGCACATCTATCAATATTATTTGAAGGAGATATTGGAGTCCTTTTATTTTCGATGAAAGCGCTGGAGAAGTTGCTGTCAGAGGAGTATTCGCACCACACTTTTCCAAAGTAATTAGAAATCTCATCTGCATCAGTTAAAGTTCCATTGGGAGTGCAGACGGCAGAGATTTCGTTCAGATTTGAAGTTCCATTAAGTCTGCTACGAATACGGAGAATAAATTGTAGAATTCTTGCTGAGAAAACGATTGCGAAGGTGAGATATAGAGCAAAAGCACTGTAAATTTTATGTTTAACATTATTTGTATGGCTACGGCTTGTATGTTTGAGCTAAAATTTATGCGTTTGTGAGGTATATTTGCTTTTATAAAAACACCAACTCCTTGTTTGGAATATGAATTTTGATCAGCATTCGTGAAGTATCCAGTATATGATTTGGGTGGAGTAGGATTAAAAGAGCTTCTACAATGGGTTTCTTGAAGCGATAAAAAGGTTGGATTAAAATCACTTATGAGTGTACGGAGTTCATCAAAATTATTAATAAGTCCCTTAGGGTTCCATTGTAGAATTTCAAAAACTTTATTTAATTGTAATGACATGGAAGCAGGGTGGAAGGAGGGTTAGGTTGCCATGTCTCCGTCGAGAAAGTCGCTATAGGAATTTTTCGTTAGTGATTTATTCTTATCAGCAGAATAATCTGTACTTAGGTGGTTTGGCACATTTGATGAGCAACGAGTGGGCGCACGTGAATAATTTCAAATTGAAGGTTGATTAATGGATGAAAGAGTGGGTTGATTACCATTTGTAGTTTGTTAAGTAAAGTTGAGAGCTGGAGATTCTGTAGAGTTTAGTATATTGGATTTTAGCATATATGTTGTTGTTTCAATTTTTTCAATATTTGGTGTTTTTTGGTTTTTTCAACATCATGTTTATCGGTTGATGTAACTGGTTTCGCAATATAATTTTTGGTTAAGGGGGAAACAGGTTTTTCTTTGGAGGGAGTTGGAGTTAAAGGTTTACTAGGCTTGTTTTGCGAGGCAACAGCAGCGTAGGTATTACTTTTGCCAATTCCTTGGGCTACAGATGGATTTCTTTCTCGGTATGTGCGTCGCTCGTCTCGGCTCATGCTACAGTAATTTTCTGTTTTGATTTTTAGTATTTCACGCATCTGTACAAAACGTGAGCATTGTTTGTCTAACGCTGAGTGTTGATCATTGCAATTTATGCAGAAACTACGAGTGCAGCTTTTAGCATGTGCAGGAAGATCACAGTTAGCACAGGATAGAGCACTAGTGCACCGTTTTGCCGTATGACCCAGGCGTTCGCAGTTTTTACACCCCATAGGATTTGGAATGTATAGTTCTGCTTTACATTTATACCACGCCACATCGACTGTTCGCGGTAATCGATAGCGATCAAAGGTTAAAATAATCCTTCCTGTAGGGGAGCGTGTTTTTCCGTCATCATTCAGTTTGGTGAATTTATATACTTCAGTCACTCCTTGATTGCCCATTTCGCGAACAATTTGATCTTCCGGCACATGCTTTAAGCAAGGGGCATAAATTACGCCTCGAACCGAGTTAAGTTTCTCATGTAGTTTAGCTGAAACAGCACATAGATTAGCTAAAGATTTCGACTTTATGAGTTTTCGTTTGCGCGCGGGTTCCCAGCGAGGACTAGTAAATTCCCATCACGTAGAATCGAGATAGAGTCGATGTATGTTGCAATGCTATCTAGAGCTTTTTTTGTAGCAAAAGGGCTAATTTGGGAAATTGTTATGCTAGCATCGGTTGAAGAATTAACAATATATTTTTTTGTCGATAGGAGTGATGTCACTAATTGCCAACACCGGAAAGTCGAAATTTTGAATTTTTTTCTTTGGGGGGATGTGTCAGCTAATAGATGAAATCTATATGAGTTTATATCTGGCGGCCCCGGGGCCATTATGCCTTATGATTGTCTATTGTTTATTATTTATCAAATAGCTACTCACTTGAAAAGGTTTGGGAAACTACTGAAGAAAATTTAAAATTTTTTTAAATTTTTTTTTTTTTTTTTTTTTGTATTCAAAGGTAACACGTACGGTATCCGCGATGATAAGTTTTAGCAATAAACACACAAAAAGTTCAACAATTTTTAATAAGTTTGAAAACTTTTAAAAACGTATAACGCAATAGAGAAATTAAATAAAAGAATAAATTGCAATAGTTTTTCAGAAAGAGAAAAATATGACCACAGCGCTTGAACAGAGTTGCCGTTCTGAGAATCTTATATTTTGACACATGTTATGATGCAATAACAACTTCATTCAAAAGCAAAAATAAAAAAAAAACATTTTGTATAACGCAATAGAGAAATTAAATAAAAGAATAAATTGCAATAGTTTTTCAGAAAGAGAAAAATATGACCACAGCGCTTGAACAGAGTTGCTGTTCTGAGAATCTTATATTTTGACACATGTTATGATGCAATAACAACTTCATTCAAAAGCAAAAATAAAAAAAAAACATTTTGTACTTTAAGATCGCATTAATTGTCAAAGAGCATAAATATTTATAAGAAATGAGATTTAGAGTTATATACTTCTTATGCTGAGAGTTTCACGTGTAAAGAGCATAGAAGGTATAAACTAGAGCAAAGGATTGCAGAATATCTGGGTTTTTTTATCATTAAACGTCACAACATTTATATGCATACACGTACAATATATAGGTTTTGCTTTTCTTTATTTCTTATATATAGAAGCTACTAAGTAAAGCCAAAGGATGTGTAATACCTATCTATATGTTAATATATAACAAGCAACAATGATATGCATGGGTTATATATTGGGCAGTAATACACTTTCAACTTTACACGTGAATCTTTGTCAATTGTTGCACAGCTTTAATCTTTGTATTTTCGCTTGTTACAAAGATGAATATTAAAAAATGTTCTATATTACTACTCACTTTTCCAATGAAACATGACTTGTCACCAAAGCGTTCTGCCGTGATAATCCGGTTCGAAGAACTAAAGGTGGGGGTTTGGGCTGATTGTGCTGTTTTTTAGTTTAATTTAATCTGTCGAACGTTTATTACTATAGAGATATATAAATTTGGCAAAAAAAGTTGTTTGACTTTTTTTTCTTTTTATTTATTTATTTATTTATTTATATATTCTACTTATACTAGAAAGTCAACTAAACAAATAAGAGTCGAGTTCAATTGGCTCTTAACGCAAAACTTATATTAATTAATAATAAAATTTAGTATAAGTATAATAAAACAAATAAGAAGAAAAAAAAAGAAAAATAAAAAAGAAAAAAAAGCATGTACACTATCAACATAGGGCCACACTTACAACCGGTGCAGCACCAAATTGCAAATGAACCCCTAAACCATCGCAAACATGCATAAGCCTGGCAACCGATAATAAATTGTCAATAATTCATTTTCGAAACGTAACGACTTTTTAAGAATAAAAGCTAGTTTAAATACGACATAGGTAAATCGCGCATATTAAGCAATGTTGCTTTAATGGACTTTAAAAAGTCCGATAACGGGAATAAATGGTAGACGTCGTTTAGGTTCTTGCAAACTACTCTCAGTGGATTGAACAGCACATAATTAAATTTACACTGACTAAGCTTAACCAAGATAAAGTGCCTAGAGAAGCGGTTAGCGACATTAAAGCTTTGTTCACCAAGTAATGAAGGCGAGTCAATGGCACTATTTATTACTTTAATTAGAAAGGAAACGCAAAGAACAAACCTACGTTTCTCAAGAGACGGTAGGGACAGCAGAAGCAACCTATTTTCATACGGAGGAAGAGAGGCAATAGGATTCCAACCCAAATTTCTAAGGGCAAACAGCAAAAATTGCTTTTGAACAGATTCAATTGGATCTACATACCACCTATAAGAAGGGGACCACACAACAGAAGCATACTCGAGTACAAGTCTAACCAAACACATGTACAGCCTTTTCGTAATGAAGGGATCATCAAGCACTTTGGACCACCTTTTTATAAAACCAACCGCGGATCTAGCTTTGCTAATCGAGAGCTCAATATGCAAATTAAAAGGTAACCTATGGTCAAATAGAACGCCTAAATCCGTAATCGAATCGACGTCCACCAACTTATGCGAATGTATGAAATACTGAGTAATGAATGACTTTCTTCTTGAGAATGAAAGCTTCTTATATTTACTCAAATTTAGTTTCAGAAAATTCAAAGAGCACCATGCAACAAAATTATCCAAATCACCTTGAAGCTGATGTGACTGCGATTCAACAGAGAAGGAACAAAACAGTTTCACATCATCAGCATACATTAAGATCTGGCTGGAATTAACCACCGATGGGAGATCGTTAATGTATAAACTACATAAAATGGGACCTAAGTGACTTCCTTGAGGTACGCCAGACGTAACGGGGAATTCATCCGAGGTGATGAAGTTAAACAAAACCCTGAAGTATCTATTGTGCAGATAAGAGCTTATCCATTTCACTAAGTAGGGTGGGAAACCAGAGGCTTGGAGTTTAAAAATAAGTAGTCTATGGTTAACCATATCAAATGCTTTGCTTAAATCAGTGTAAATAACATCTGTGCGAGAGCCACTAAAAAAGCCTTGAAAGCATGACAGGTAAACTCTAACAAGTTAGTGACTGTAGATCGCCCTTTCCGAAAGCCGTGCCGGTGCGGAGAAATATACGAACTAATGGCAAAGGCCAAAGGCTAGATCACAACACGCTCGAACAACTTGGGCAAGACACTCAACTTGGCTATGCCTCTGTTGTTCTCAACAAATTGTCTACTTCCACTCTTGTGGATAGGAATAAGGAAACTACTCTTCCAACATGAAGGGAAAACACCTGAATACAAGAACATGTTAAAAATCTTTGAGATCACACCACACAACTCGACAGCGCAAGATTTAAATACACATGATGGAATTCCATCAGGTCCACGCGAACAACTGTATTTTAGAGAACTCAACCCTTTAAAAACGTCATTTTCCGAAATAACCAAGTTAGTTATTGAAACCGAGTTAGTTATAGGATATGGGTAGTTTGCTGATAAATCGAAATTAGCAATCGAAAAGTTTCGTCGGAAATACTCAGCAAATAGATTTGAGATTTCAAAATCATCCGAGGAATCAGAGCCATTAAAAGAAACATGAGAGGGAAATACAGAAATTTTTCTTTTAGAGTTAACAAATTTAAAGAAGAATTTAGGATTAGCAAACAAAGAGGATTTAATGAACTGAAGGTATCTGCAGTAATAATGATGGTTAAGGGAGTTAAATCTATGCCTCGCCACCGAGTAAACGACATAGTCGAGCGCAGAGCCACTTTTCGAATATTTTTTGAATAGAAAGTTTTTTCTATTCTTGTGATATTTAATTGTCTTATTAAACCACGGGGGACAACTGCTTCGAGGTCGACACTGCTTGATCGGAACAGATACAGCAATAGCTAGATTTAATGTATGGTAGAACGATGACAATAAGCTTTCAATACTACTGGTTGAGAAATCAAGCGTCAAATGTGAAAGACGATGTTTTAGTAATACAATATTGATGTTATGAAAATCATAATAACTATTTAAAAAAGTTTAATTTGGCACATTAAGGCAATTCAACAAACCATCATTCATATGATGAAAGGAGATGCATATTGATGGATGATAAGGATCCTCAGGTAAACTAAAAGTTGGACAACGATTTACGTAAATCTCGCGAAAATTGGCAAAGCAGAGATCAAGCAGTCTACCATTACAATTAGGGGTACGATTATATTGACCCAAATTATGATCAAACAATTCATTAAAGAACACAACAGCCCCATCAGGCGCTGAAGTAGGACTCAAACAGCTAGAATTATCATTGTTACACCAAGTGACTTGAGGTGATGAAGTTAAAAAAAACCATGAAGGTTCTGTTGTGCAGATAAGGGCTTATTCATTTTACAAAATAAAGGGAATCCAGAGACTTGGAGTTTAAACATAAGTAAGTTATGGTTAACCAAATCAAATGCTTTGCTTAAATCAGTCTGTATTACATCTGTGCGAGAGCCACTAGAAAAAACCTTGAATACATGACAAGTAAACTCTAACGAATTGGTGACCGTAGATCGCCCCTTCCGAAAGCCATGCTGGTGTGGAGAAATATACGAATTAATGGCAAAGGCCAAATGCTGAGTCACAATTCGCTCGAACAACTTGGGCAGGACACTCAAGTTGGCTATGCCTCTGTAGCTCTCAACAAATTGCCTACTTTCACTTTAGTGGATAGGAATAAGGAAACTACTCTTTCAACAGTAAGGGAAAATATCTAAATTCAAGGACAGATTAAAAATCTTTGAGATCACACCACATAACTCAACAGCGCAAGATTTAAATACACAGGACGGAATTCCATCAGGTTCAGGCGCACAACTATATTTTAAAGAACTCAAAACATTAGAAACGCTATCTTCTGAAATAACCCAGTTAGGAATTGAAACCGAGTTAGTTATAGGATATGGGTAGTTTGCTGATAAATCGAAATTAGCCAATCAAAAAATTTCATCGGAAATACTCAGCAAACAGATTGGACATTTCAAAATCATCCGAGAAATCAGACCCACTAAAAGAAACATGGGGTTTCAAAAGGTTTCTGGAATAATAGTGGTGGTGGAGGGACTTAAATCTACGCCTTGCCACGGAATAAGTGAAATAGTCAAGAGCAGAGCCACTTTTCGAATATTTTTTGAATAGCGTGTGTGTTCCGTTCTTGTAATATTTCATTGTCTTATTAAACCACGGGGGACACCTGCATCCACCTCGGCACTGCTTGATGGGAACAGATGCAGCAATAGCTAGATTTAATGTATTGCAGAACGATGACAATAAGCGTTCAATACTTTCTGTTGAGAAGTCAAGCCTCATATGTGAAAGACGTTGTTTTAGCAATATAATATTGATTTTATGAAAGTCATAATATTTATTTAAAAAAGTTTCATTTGGCACCTTAAGGCAGTTCAACAAACCATTATTCTTATGATGAAAGGAAATGCACATTGATGGATGACAAGGATGGATCCTCAGGTAAACTAAAAGGTGGACAACGATTTACGTTAATCTCGGGAAAATTGGCAAAGCAGAGTTCAAGCAGTCTACCATTGCAATTAGGGGTACTGTTATATTGACCCAAATTATGATCAAACAATTCATTAAAGAACACAACAGCCCCATCAGGCGCTGAAGTAGGACTCAAACAGCTAGAATTATCATTGTTACACCAAGTGACTTGAGGCAAGTTGAAGTCACCCAATGCAACGACCAAATCGGTGGGAAATATCAGAATTTGGGGGAATATAGGAGCAGGTTATAAATAGATGTTTATTAAGCTTTTTCGCAGAAATGGCGATAAATTCAACGACAGGAGAAGTGGGAAATTCAATTGAATGGGACGGGACTGACGCAGATATGGCAATTAATACACCACCACCAATGCGATTCACTCGATCATTTCTAAAGACTTGAAAAGAATTATGAAAAAGTTATGACGAATGAAGATCGGGTTTTAGCCAAGTTTCAGTGAAGGCCAAACAGAAAAAGTCCGTGCTCACTGAATTTAGAAAAGTAGAACGAGTTTTTGAATTTAGGCCCCCAACATTTTGATAAATGAGATGTAATGGGCTTGAAGAAACATTTAGTTTTTTGAAGGCGACAAGACTATTGCCTTGGTATTACGTGGACGATCTCTAGGGATAAATTCCTTTATTAAGGATCCTACTGGCCACAGTGGTTTGTTTAACAACATATCACTGTTTTCAGTCGGAACTAGTATTTTAAAAGAGGAGATTACCCTAGATTAAGAAGGAGCCATTTTGAATATCCTAACGCGCTTTAAGTTGACTGATGGGACTTTCGCCGCCAGACAACTTTTTATGTTATCCACCGATGTTTCAGGTGCCAGTGTTGACATATATATTGCTTTTCATGTGTTTACTTGCAACAGGAGGGATCACGGTTGAGGTGTTTAGACATGGGAAGAACAGAGATGGCGTTATCGCCTTTGCACCAGTCTGGTGACCAGCCTTTACATTCGAACAGCCAAGGGGAGAGGATGATTTATTTTTCTCTTCATTATTTTTCGGCAATGGCGCTTGATTAGAGTTAGTGCCGGCACTGGCAGGATATACCTCTGCCAGTTCAGCGTTGCTTAAAACAGAAGAACTTGCCGGTTTGTTTGTAACTGTTTTGCTACCAACCGACTCAGCAATATCGGAAACATTACTGTTCATTTTAGAGTTAGAGGGAGCGGTAACTTGTACCAACGAATCAGATTTGGAGAAAGCCAGAGCTGACGTCCTGCACGCTACGCTACGAGTAGAAGATGAGTGTCCAATAAAACGACACTCATCAAACCTAGATTTAATGAGCTCAAACTTGTCCCGATGCCTACAGTCAGGACATGACCATCTTAAGCCTTTAGACGGGTTTACGATTGCGTCAGCAGCACGGCCGAGAATACCGGCACACTTTGCATGACCAAAGCGCTCGCAGAGCCAACAAGAAACGAATCTACCAGATTCCGGGCCCGTTTTCGCCCGACAAGGTGTGTATAAACACTCCATGTCCGGTCGAAAAGACGGTTGTGGATTATGAAGAACAAACACACAAATCGCTAAAAAAAAATCCTGAACATAAAAATTTATCAACCAATTTGTGCAAAACTTCTCTTTTACGTTGACACTGTAACCAGAGATCAATAACAAAACAAACTACAGACACAGAAAAAATAACCAGAGAAAAAGAGACAAAACAAAAAAAAAAAGAAAAAAGAGATTTATATCAGAGCTAAAAATTTTTGTTTGCAAAAATCCAATGAATCAAAGCGTAAAGAAAAAATATTTCTTTTACCTTGAATTCACTCACTTTCTTCTCAAAGTATATTATAAATTCACACACTATAAGGCAGAGTATCCACGAAATTCAACAAAAAATGAAAA
The DNA here is from genome assembly GCF_014805625.2 of Glossina fuscipes. Classification (NCBI taxonomy): domain Eukaryota; kingdom Metazoa; phylum Arthropoda; class Insecta; order Diptera; family Glossinidae; genus Glossina; species Glossina fuscipes. The sequence goes on along the minus strand of NW_024003300.1, from coordinate 855,091 downwards.
TATTAATTGCCGAAACAAAATATAGACGACTATACCGCGCGACAGAGTTGCCAGACTGTCTATGTTGGTATATTCTATCTTTTTCCCTTTTAGTTTTCTTCTTCAGGTTACGGGTGCTGCTGTTTGCCCTTAGAAATTTTGGTTGGGATCCTATTGCCTCTCTTCCTCCGTATGAAAATAGGTTGCTTCTGCTGTCCCTACCGTCTCTTGAGAAACGTAGGTTTGTTCTTGGCGTTTCCTTTCTAATTAAAGTAATAAATAGTGCCATTGACTCGCCTTCATTACTTGGGGAAATAAGCTTTAATGTCCCTAACCGCTTCTCCAGGCACTTTATCTTGGTTAAGCTTAATCATTGTAAATATAATTATGAGCTGTTCAATCCGCTCAGAGTAGTTTGCAAGAACCTAAATGACGTCTATCACTTATTCTCATTATCGGACTCTTTAAAGTCTATTAAAGCAACATTTCTTAATATGCGCGATTTACCTATGTCGTACTTAAACTAACTTTTAATCTTAAATAGTCGTTACGATTCGAAAATGAATTGTTGTTAACTATTATCGGTTGCCAGGCTTATGTATGTTTGCGATGGCTTAGGGGTTCATTTGCAATTTGGTCCTATACCGGTTGTAAGTGTGGCTCTATGCTGGTTGTGTACACGTTTTTTTTTTCCTTCTTATTTGTTTTATTGTACTTATACTAAGTTTTATTATTAATTTAATATAAGTTTTGCTTTAAGTGCCAATTGAATCGACTGTTATTTATTTAGTTGAGTTTCATGTATAAGTAGAACTAAAATAAATAAATAAATATATAAATAAATAACTTTAAGGATTATATTGTTATAGTTTATCTATATCCACGTTGAATAAAAGGTTTAGGAAACTTAACGCGATTACTTTAGATAGACATCTTTTGCTACCCACACACTATTTAAACATCTATCTTACGCACAAAACAATTTTTCAACATCAATCATTAAATTTAGTTAAAGCCTAACACCAAAATCCCCTTTTCATAGAAAATAGTCACGAGGCCCCTTTCGGAAAGTACGAATTCTTCCGCACGTCTTTCGGTCTTCGCAATTCTGCCTAAGCTTTTCAGTTTTTTTTAATGGAGTTCTGAAAGCGCTAGATTTTATTTTCGCACATATCGACAATGTCTTATTGCAAGTCAAGCCAATGAGAAACATTTGGAACATCTCAGGATTGTCTTCTCATGATTGGAAGAACATGCTGTACACATCAAATCTGGAAAGCATACCTTCGGCGTGGCTAACATAGATTTTTTAGGCGTCAATGAAATTAAGCCCAATCGAAAGAATAATACAGTGACTTTCATGGGGAAATATTAGCGGTTTACTCCAACGTAAAATCTTTCCGACATTTCCTTGAGGATCTTGAATTTACAACGTTTGCCGACCATAAACCACTTACCACTACTCTCCATTCACAAGTAGAACGAAGTCCTAGACAAACTAGGAATTAAGAATTAGTCACACAGTTCCTCCTGACTTATTGAAAGTGCCAATATAGCCAATATAGTAGCTGATACCCTTTCAAGTGCATTCAAATTGAACTTGATCAACAAAAGAAATCTAGACCTGATGAAAAAAAAGAAGACGTATATCTTGACAACCTTCTAACAACTGATATTAATAATGAGTTGGTCAAAATTGTTTTTCACGATTTGGGAATTTGATATGAGAAAACTTCTAGCAATCCCAGACCTTAAGGCTCCAAGGAATTTTTAATCACTGTACTGGAACAACCGGAAAATTAATCACCAAAATATATTGTTGGCCAAACACGAATAAACAAATTAGTGTTTGGTCTACGTAATGTTATATTTGCCAAAAAACAAACGTGATCTAAATCACCTGTAGCTCAAATCCTATTACTATGGGTGGTTTTGAGCATGTCCAGTTAGATATGATAGACCCGTTACCTCTGTTAAAAGGTTTCAAATATATACTAAATATTACTGACCGTTTTACGCGTTGGTTTGAGGCATCTTAACTCGGAAACATTTCGGCTTCTACAGTTGCTAGGGTATTTTTAAATAAATTGTAACAGAAAAGTACTATTTTTAATCATCAAGACAAAGTCAGACGCTTTTGTGTAAAGGGATAATAAATCATATTAATTTGCTCAAAAGATCAGGATCAAAGATTGGAGGTTGTCACAGATAAAGGCACATGTCATTATAAGGCTAGCTAGTTCGGAACTAATAAGTAGCTTTAATTTTGTAGTCAGCGATCACTCCCTGGTGGGTTACACTCGAGAAATATGCGCATTAACTTTCTGAAAGTTTTCTATGCCGAACTTTTTTTCTGATTACATAGAAATGTTTTCCTACAAAAATCTTCTTTATATATTTGTTGTTATATTAATCTTTGCATGTCATAAACCGATCGCATTTTTGTTCTTTAGTTCGTGCTCCACACATATTCGAAACCGTCATTTTCAGATCTTACTCAATTATTACACTATTGTGAAATGAAATTTTTGCTGACTACGCGTAAGCTAATGAGATTATTTAAAACCTACACTGGCAACTTATGCCATAACAAAGCATGTTTGTTTGCGGTTGTGGCTTTGGTTGCTTAAGCAATCGTATTTAAGCGGATAAGCAGTAGAATTTTGGCGTTTACTTCTGGTATTTTGTTTGAACATATTCTCTATAAAGAGATTTGTCTCATTTTTCGAGAATTACTATTATATTTCTATGTATCTATGTATTGATAAAATTTTTTTTTTATTATAATTATTATCTCTAATTTCTACTTTACATATTTTCCCTTTTACTGTTATTAATCTTATTGAAAACAATATATTATTACAATTATTTCCAATTTGTACATTTTTATCAATATTCAAGTTTCAAGATTTTGATGGCAGGAATTGGCATGCATGTTTCATAGGCATTGTTATTCTACTAAATTCCGATGTTTTTGCTCAATGGGTAGCTAGTGACGTTTAACCGAAGTTAAGTATTTCTATGGGGACGAGACTACAGTCCTGTCAACGTAGACATATTATTTGTTTGCTTGCACAAATACTATTATATACTAAGAAATTGTACATAAGATTATTAATTCTCACAAGCACACACCAATATGACGGCATTTTTATTTTTTTGCTAACATTAATAAGAACACGCCTATTTCATTATTACTTTTAATACCTTTGCATAAATGTATGTGAATAAATGTAACAATTATGTTAATTTTATTAATTTTATTATATTACCACATTATTAATATTTTTTTTTTTTTTTGGTATGTTGAACAGAGAAGCACATATTCATTTCAGACAATCTGGTGAGTATTGTTCGATATATGGGCATCAAAATCGGCCGAAAATTTTGAATAAAAACTTTCAATATGACTTAATATTATAAATTAAATAAAAGAATTCATTAGGTACGAAATCCAAGAAAGATTTGCAGAAATAAATTGTAAAATTCTAACATTTATTCAAGGGCCATTTAAACATTAGATTGCCAAATTAAATGACGAGTTTTTTGTGTTGGTCAATTATAGAATATATGTTTATGTTTACAGGTCCATATGTACCCCCTTTTTTATTGATTATTTCATATGTGTTTTTTCACATAATGTTTGTAAATATATGCTTACGTGAGAAGTAAATAATCAAGCAATTACTGTTTGTTTACATATTATAAGACTCTATATTTTATGCATATCAGCATATTTGTAGGCATATGCGTGTATGTTGTGAGGGCATTAGCGAATACTTGGTGCTGGTGTAAGCTTAGTGGGTCCAGGCTTTGTTTCACAAGGATTCAAGACAAATTCAGCAAACTGTTACCAGCAATAGTTACCACGACGTTTATTTTAAATAATGTTTGTCTATTTATTAATATGATATTGTGTCTTATGTTGTATTTATTATTTTGATTTAATCTACTCTACGATTCGTTCTACTATACATTCTACTATTCGCTTTGCCGGTACGGCCGCTTCTCACCTAGTTGAATTGAAGTGCTAACTTGGCGGCGAACTGGTAGCGGATTAGCACTAAGATCTATCTTACCAAAATGCTTGTGTTAAGCAAGATTGACTATGCTTTGATAATTTATGGCAATAGCTGCAAATCTAATATCAACATTCTTAAACCGGTCTATCACCAAGCCGCCAGAGTAAGTTGTTATGCTTTTCGGACGACGCCCATAAATAATATTATAATTGAAACTGGCCTCCCAACTTTAGAAAACAGATTTTATGAGTTAAAAGCTAAAATAGTCCCCAAGTTTCTTAATTCAAACAAATCTATTCTCGGTGATGACGTGAAAAAGATTATTATTGCGAAGAAAATTCCAAAGTCACCATCTACAATTGACCATTGTTTGTACGTTGCAAAGGAATTGAACATTCCCTTAAAAATTTCCCGCTCTTTTGGCGTTAAACCTCCATGGATTTTGAAAGACTGCTCTTTTGAAATCCCGCTGTCTATGCACAAGAAAAAAATACTCCAAATTACGTCTTCAGGAATCTAATAGCTGAAAAACCCAAGTATTGGAGAGTACTGGTTGGAATCTTTTATACACAGACGGCTCAAAATCTTTTGGTCTGCCTCCTGCTTGTGCCGTGGTAGATGTTACAGGACAGGTTCTTCTCAATCACATATTTCACGAAAGTACTTCAACGTTCACAACCAGTCAGAGCTATCCTTCACGCTGCGAACCTTGACCATAAAAGCAAACTCAAAACCGTCATTGTTACAGACAGTTTGTCTGTATTACAAGCTATTCGGAACCCTTCGACTTCGAGATGGAGCACCATCAACAAATTAAGGAATATAATTACTACACCCAACGGAAAAATTAAAATGTTATGGGTACCAAGTCACATCGGTTTATTGGGAAATGAGCAGGCTGATCGAGCGGCAAAGTATGCTGCTTCTGCTCCTTATTTATGGATGATGTCATGGAAAATTTGGATCTTCAAAGATACATTGTGAGTAAAGTTAAAGTGACAATTGCAGAAGGAAATTTACAATACCATCATCAATACTACTCCTCCATTAACCCTCAATTAATTCCAGCTTTATATCCAACAAACTTTGAGAAAACCAAGGTCCAAACATTTTTGAGAATTCGCCGTGGTCATACTATCGCAACTCACCAATGGATATTGAAGAAGTCTTCCTCCCCAACCTGCAGTTGTGGACAAACTCTAACTATAAAGCATATTCTCTGCGACTGCCTTAAGTTTTCTTTGGCTAGAAGTATCGCATTTGGAGCGACTAACCCTTTGGACATTCAAAAATCAGCTTCAGAACCGAATATAAATACTATATATTACTTTATTAATACTACTAAGCTCAATATCTAATGTTCATTGATTTATATTAGAGCCGATAGCCTGTGCTGCTAGTGCTCAATGTCTTCTTTTTTTTTAGTCTAAGAATTCATTTCATTAGTCTAAAATTAAAATAATAATAATAATATAATAATAATAATAATAATACTTGATTTTTAAAAAATTTCTCTTGTAAATTTATTAGTGAACTCTGTTCCTCTATCTGATTTGAGGGTTTTAAACTGACCATATTTTAATATAACTTCTTCCACTAAAACCCAAACATATTTAGGGGGTCCGTATTGTGCTGTTAATATATAACAAAAGTTGTTAGATGATCTAATAGGATCTACTATGTCTATGCATATTTCTTCAAAGCGTGTTGATGCTGTAATTGTTAGTGGTTCTTTACTGTGTCTTAATAGTTTGTTAGTTTGGCACAATTTACAGTGTTTAGCGAAATTTTTTTATTTTTTTGAACATGTTTTTTCAGATGAATCGTTGGTGTATATTTCCAAAAGTTTTTCGTGCTGCGAAGTGTCCTGAGTGTGGACTGTTACAATGCCCTTCAATTACCTGTAGTTTCTTTTCTTCATCGTGTATTCTGCGTCGATCACTATATAATATTATGTAATTGCGGTTGATCTCTATTTTATTAAAGCTTTCTTTAAATTCATTTATAGGTATATTTTTATAAAATGCCTCATTATGATCTAATGCATTAGGTTTGAATGTCAACTTTTCTAAAAATATATCGGTGTAGTTGGGATATTCGTTGCTTCTTAAATATGTATAATCATTATTATTATCAATTAATATAGTCTTATTACCCCTTTCAAATTTAAATTTTAGTTTTGCTCATCTTCTTTTCTTGTTGTTGGTTTAATTTAAAGTAATCTGATAATTTTTTAGTAAATCTGATATTATTTAGAGTCTGGAAATTTCGTCTGCATTGGTATTGCTTGAGCTGTTTTTGTACACTATATTAAAATCATAATCAGAGAGTTCCATTCTTATCCTAACTAGTTTTGACATTCACGAAAATAGCGTTATTAGGGGTCTATAACAGCAAATTTTTTTCCGAATAAAAAATGTATAAATCTGGTCTAAAATAATATATATCAAAGTGTGTGTCTGATAATTCGTTTTCAATTATAAGCTTATTCTTTTTGTGTTTATTCAATGCTTTGTTTATATAGGCAATTGGCAAGTCTTTATCATGATCTTCTTGTGAAAGTACTTCACCTAGTGTGAAGTTGGAAACTTCGGTTGTTAAAACGATACAACCCTGTAGAGAGTGAGTTTTTTAATCTCGCTCAGGAAAAGAGGAAGGACGTTTAGAAAAAAGTTGCAACCAACTTCATGCGATAAGAGTAAAAAGAAGCAGAGGAGAGATTGGAGAAGAAAAGTTAGATGGTGGTCTTGAGTGTGGTCGTATATTTAATTTTCTAGAGTAGCGAGTGAACATTTGCTGAAACATAAATAAAAGTGGAAATTTCTAAGAAGCTTTGTTAAAAATTACATTTACAAGTAATGAGACAGGGAGTTCCCAAAAATTTCAACGTTTTCCAAAAAAGTTAAGTTAAAAACAGACTTTAAAATTCGGGCAAGTATATTAATTGCAAAAGAAAAAGATATGCAAAAATAAAGTTTATGTCTTAATGTCTGAGTGTCAAATGTCTTAAACTATGTTAAAAGGTTGGAGAGTTGTGTAATTTGAATGACAAACACGACGGACAAAAGTGCTATCAATAAGATAAAAATTGGTACAAACTATTAAAAACTCGCTTGAAATTTGGAATTTCGGTGTTCTAATTGTCAATGGTGCTCTATACTAAAAAACTGGATCCATATTTTGAGATTAAAAGAAATGAATTTGTAAGAAAGTCCACATTCACACATAGTAGAATGATCAAAAATATGTGAGATAAGTGGGGATAATAAAGTATAAAGTTAGGTGTATATATGTAAAAACTAATATATGGATTGTGAAAATTAATGAAAGTCATATCAACTGATCAAAAGTATTTTCAACTGGATATTAATGAAAAAATTAATATTCCTGCATCCGCAATTATCCTATAAGTAAACATTTTTAAGTTTACAATTAGAATTTGAAAGAAAAACTGTATGAAAATATTGGTCACTTGCAATAAGCTGTAGAATCGAAATATGTAAAAGAGAACAAAGAAACACAAAATATATACACCTGAAATTTATGTTTCAATTATAATTTACGCACTTAAAAACTGTGAATAAAAATTAATGGAAGTGCTTAAACATTTATACTACAAGACTATGTATGGAAAAGTAGAACCGTTTAAAGTTATAAGAATACATAAAAAAAATACTGATACAAAGAACCTAGAAAAGAACATAATATAACATACACATAAAGAAAATCAAAAAGAGGGTCATATATACGAGGAAATAAACATAAAAATTGTACTTAAGAAGAAAAGGATAAGACCACAAAAGAAAATTTACTGAAAATCAAGTGTGAAATCTGCTACGATAAAATAGACAAACGAAGAAAAGCCTGCACAATTCGGTAGCTGTATTAGAGTTATCCATTTAATTGTAATTTAGAGTAAGACATTTTTGTATGGAAATATATGTCACCTTTTCGTTTTATTGAACGTTCAAAAATAATTTGTTTTGTTCAAAAAAAACAAACTGTCTTAATAAAAGAAATCAATTATACAAAAATATTCTACCTTGCTATTATTAATATCAATAATAAATCCCTATGTTGAATACTTTCTTTAAATTCTAAAAAGTGTTCGAATTTTTTTTGGTTGTTATGAGAGAAAAATGGATATAGGGTCTGAGGCCTCAACTTTAAGGTCTCTCATTAGAAATCATCGGTTGAAGGAGACCATAGGTGACGTAAGGTACAGAATGGCCCAAGGCTTATGATCTGTCCGTTTGGTAAATAGGTTTCGTCCGTTTATTCCTATAATGATAAAAGCACATGTTTTTGTTTTAGATGAAGGAGGAGTGTTCGTTGAACGAAAATTTATAACTCCCCCGTATCTCCCGAACTAGGTAGCTCAGCAATGACACGTGCCGCCATCTCTACACCCACATTTTAAAGTAGCCCTCTAGCTCAATAGCTGGATAGACCTTGAGGACAGAGCAGACAGACATAACGCGTTACGAATGTTGACAAAACCTTTAATAAGTTTTCTATAGTAATTGCAAAATACAATAAATCTTCTTACTTTGTCAGCATTAGTCGGTTTGAACTAGTTTCTAATGATTACGAATTTGTACGGGTCTGCTTCTGGTTGTCGGAAAAAAATTTTTCCGTGTTTAAAGGTAAATTGTACTTCTCTAACCTTTTATCACAATCGTGATTAATCATGAGTGAATCTACATCCATGTATAATAATGTCATCAACATAGCCCTGAGAGGGCTATCGTAAGTATCCTTTGAAAGCTATTGGATGATATTTTTAAACCAAAAAGTAGTCTGGTGTATTGATAATGTCCATAAGATGTGGAGAATCCAGTTAAAAGTTTTGATTACTTATCCAATCCTATGTGATGAAATGAGTGTTTTTTTAAGTGGAGAAGTAATTAGAATTTATTTGTTTTATCATTATGTTTTGTAAAATCTACGACTAATCTCCATTTATTTATGTCGGTCTATCTTTGATAGCAATAGTAAAGGTAGTAATTCTCCTAATTGATTGTTCATTTTTCATGTTTGAATATGAAGAAGTTTATAGTTTTTACATTGGCTGTAGTTTAATCAATTACCAGAATTTTATGCGTATAGAAATTAGATAACGGCAGACAACGGTTGAATTCGACGGTTTTGACCTTCCTTTACCTAAAATAACAGTTTTCCATTCAATATTATTGATTTATTTAGTGTACGCCGACGCTAATAATGGAGCGCTCAAACTTTTTTTTTCCAAATTCATAACTTCCGTTTCTTATTTAAAGAAATCTGCTGCCGAAGCTCACCAAACACGTTCAGAGGCTTACGGTGATGCTGGTCCATCGTGTCCCACTTATCGTTTTTGGCTTCAACGGTTTAAAACTGGCGTCACAAATTGACTGAAAATGCCATTTTTTGGCCACTTGATGCAAGAATTATCAAGGACACACAGTTGCAGCTCGAACGGTAAGTACCACCACGGCTAGTGTGCTTACCGGACCTGCAGCCTCCTATTTAACACTTGTTCAAATCGGCGCAGCATGGCTTGGCTGGCACGCGGGTCCGCAAATTTGAAGAATTGGAGAATGGGTCGGTGAGTGGATCGCTGCTGAGTCAATATAAGTTCTTTCGATACGATACGGCCACATTGTCCAAAATATTATAAAATGTTTAGAAAATGATGGAAAATAATTTGAATAATACATATTGTACCAATTTTCCACAATAAATGCTTTTTTCAAGTGAAAATATAATCAAAGTTTTTGCAAACGCTTTGTGTATATATATGTGCAATTATGCTCTCAACAAAAACGCAATTTAGCATTTTCGTGAGCGTACCACATGATTTTGTTTTCTTTATTTCGGATGCACGCTACATACACACAACTGTCAATCTTTTGTGCAAGTAAATAAGCGACGCTACGTGCGTATATGCAAACACTTTTTATATGTACACACCGAAGTACTAAGTCCTGATACATTACCTCGATTAATAAAATAATTAGTTTTTTTTTTACAAACTTTAAAAATTTGCTTATATTCTATGAATGTTTTATATAATTGTCACTGATATCAATAAATATTATATTTTTACAGAATATTTCCACAGCTACAGCGTTACTGTGCAGGTTACTGACTGAATGATTAAAAAAAAAACCCACAAAAGAAAGCCGACCCATATAATATCCGAATTTCACTTTGTCTCTTTACAATTCTCTCTCACAAATTGATTCTACCTGCTAATAACTAAAGAAGGAAATGTTGAAGGAGAATTTGGTTAGCGGATCCGCTGTACTAATGTTCAATGCTCTTCGAGTATTATCCCACATAATGCAGAGTCCACAAGTAAAAACATTATATTCGGTCAAAGGCCAGCGTATCAGTATATGAAATATACCAGAAATGTTTATGGTAGGGCGCCATTGGATATCCATGAGAAGTGTTTACAATAAGTTCATATGACACTCATTGTTTAGGTTTGTTTATTTTACTTATGAGGGTGATTCATAAATTTGTTTTTATTAGGATGGTCCTTAACTTATATACGACTGCGCCTACCGTCATTCATCCATTTTTGTGAAGTGAAGTTATATAAAAAGCTTGCTTTGATGAGCGCCCCTATATATGATGCGCTCTGGAAAGTAAATGGACAAGTTCCCTATGGTTGATTTACTAAGGATATATTTTCATTGTAAAATTTTAAGGCGTTCCTTTTGTTCTTTTTGGCACATTAAAGTTTATATTTTCGTTAGAAATTATATATGTTGCGATGCACAAAATTGATCTATGTGGTCCAAATTCGATAAGGTTAATCTTTATGCCATTTGTTTATGACGAACGTCAGAAAGTGTTGAGAATTAGTTTTTTTCCTTATTACGTGTCACTTGTTGCAGACGACAAAAATTTTGTATATTCAGAAGCGCCGAACACAAGTATTTGCGTTAAATGGCAGCAAGGAAGTCCTTAAATAATAAATCTCCGTTTGAAACATGCTTCTAAAAAAGGCGGTGAGTAAAATAGCTATATACATTTAGCTCAACACCAATTGCACTTAAAAAAAAAAACACTTTTTAAATTTCAACCTAAACGAAGGAAATACATCTTCATAGGCTATTCAGGTACTTCTAAATGATATCGATTATACGGTATAACATAATATTGAATAATATAAAATTGAATCCAAATGAGGAGAGGAGCAAAATTGGCGATGCTGGATCGAACAGCAGACCACAAACAATGCATAATACTCTAAATCCAATTTGCGACGAGAATATTCCAATAGTGCCTTTTAAAATAATAAGCATGGTGTACGCTGTGACGATAGAATATGTTGCATATGTTGCATTTACTTCAGATGGATGTGTGCACCGCTTACAGCGGACTTGACGGTGATGTATACATGATGCAGTCTGACAAATTACGACACAAAAATGATCGAAATCAAATTTAATTTCACAATAAAGAATGCACTTTCTGGCCTTAATCATTGAGGTCGCTTATCGTACCTAGAATTGGAATTAACACTAAAGAAAATCGGTTTCAATACACGGGTCAAAAAAGAACCATGTTTTTACATGGAGGAGGACATTTTTGGAGATATAGGCGTTATTGCTTCCTACGTGAAATCACGGATTCTACTATTGAAACACATTTTGGTACGAAAAACACAACAATTTAACAATTAAAAGAGAGTTAAATTTTTAGGCTGATTATGCCATGTTAAGTGACGAATCTGTAATTTATTTATTTATTTATTCTGCTTATACTAGAAACTCAACTAAACAAATAAGAGTCGAGTTCAATTGGCTCTTAATGCAAAACTTATATTAATTAATAATAAAATTTAGTATAAGTACAATAAAACAAATAAGAAGAAAAAAAAGAAAACGAAAAAAAAGCATGTACACTATCAGCATTTAAGATTTACTTTAAGAGTCAATTGAACTCGACTGTCAATTTGTTTCAGTTGAGTTTCTGGTATAAGTAGAATAAATAAATAAATTAATTAATATTAAAACTAAGTATAAATATAATAAAACAAATAAGAAGGAAAAAAAGAAAAAAACCATGTACACAACTAGCATAGAGACACACCCACAACCGGTACTGAACCAAATTGCAATGAACCCTTAGCCACCGCAAACATGCATAGGCTTGGCAACCGATAATAGTTAACAACAATTAATTTTCCACTCATCGTGACTTTTTAAGGTTAAGAGCTAGTTTAAGTACGACATAGGTAAATTAGGCGCATTAAGCAATGTTGCTTTAATGAACTTTAAAGAGTCCGATAATGAGCATAAGTGATAGACATCATTTAGCGAACAACTCTGAGCGGGTTAAACAGCTCACAATTATATTTACATTACTTAACAAAGATAAAGTGCCTAGAGAAGTGGTTAGGGACACTAAAGCTTATTTCACCAAGTAATAAAGGCAAGTCAATAGCACCACTTATTGCTTTGATTACGAGTTAAAAGCCAAGAACAAATCTACGTTTCTCAAGAGACGGTAAGGACAGCAGAAGCAACCTATTTTCGTAGGGAGGAAGAGAGGCAATCGGATCCCAACCCAAATTTCTAAGGGCAAACCGCAAGAATTGCTCTTGAAATGATTCAATTGAATCTACTTAGCACCTATATGAAGGAGACCACACAACTGAGGCATAATCGAGTATGGGTCTAATCAAACACATGTACAGCCTTTTCGTAATGTAGGGATCATCAAGCTCTTTGGACCACCTTTTTATAAAACCAAGCGCGGATCTAGCTTTGCTAATCGAGATCTCAATATGCAAGTTAAAAGGTAACCTATGGTCAAATAGAACGCCTAAATATGTGATCGAATCGACATCCTCCAACTTATGCGAATCTATGAAATACTGAGTAATCAATGATTTTCTTCTTACATTTACTCAAATTTAGTTTCAGAAAATTCAAAGAGCACCATGCAACAAAATTATCCAAATCACCTTGAAGCTGATGTGACTGCGATTCAACAGAGAAGGAAGAAAACAGTTTCACATCATCAGCATACATTAAGATCTGGCTGGAATTAACCACCGATGGGAGATCGTTAATGTATAAACTACATAAAATGGGACCTAAGTGACTTCCTTGAGGTACGCCAGACGTAACGGGGAATTCATCCGAGGTGATGAAGTTAAACAAAACCCTGAAGTATCTATTGTGCAGATAAGAGCTTATCCATTTCACTAAGTAGGGTGGGAAACCAGAGGCTTGGAGTTTAAAAATAAGTAGTCTATGGTTAACCATATCAAATGCTTTGCTTAAATCAGTGTAAATAACATCTGTGCGAGAGCCACTAAAAAAGCCTTGAAAGCATGACAGGTAAACTCTAACAAGTTAGTGACTGTAGATCGCCCTTTCCGAAAGCCGTGCCGGTGAAATATACGAACTAATGGCAAAGGCCAAAGGCTAAATCACAACACGCTCGAACAACTTGGGCAAGACACTCAACTTGGCTATGCCTCTGTTGTTCTCAACAAATTGTCTACTTCCACTCTTGTGGATAGGAATAAGGAAACTACTCTTCCAACATGAAGGGAAAACACCTGAATACAAGAACATGTTAAAAATCTTTGAGATCACACCACACAACTCGACAGCGCAAGATTTAAGTACACATGATGGAATTCCATCAGGTCCAGGCGAACAACTGTATTTTAGAGAACTCAACCCTTTGAAAACATCATCTTCCGAAATAACCAAGTTAGGTATTGAAACCGAGTTGGTAATAGGATATTTCGTCGGAAATACTCAGCAAATAGATTTGAGATTTCAAAATCATCCGAGGAATCAGAAACATTAAAAAAAACATGAGAGGGAAATACGGAAATTTTTCTTTTAGAGTTAACAAATTTAAAGAAGAATTTAGGATTAGCAAACAAAGAGGATTTAATGAATTGAAGGTTTCTGCAGTAATAATGATGGTTGAGGGAGTTAACTCTATGCTTCGCCACCGAGTAAGCGACATAGTCGAGCGCAGAGCCACTTTTCGAATATTTTTTGAATAGCGAGTTTTTTCTATTCTTGTGATATTTAATTGTCTTATTAAACCACGGAGGACACCTGCTTCGAGGTCGACAATGCTTGATCGGAACAGATGCAGCAATAGCTAGATTTAATGTATTGTAGAACGATGACAATAAGCTTTCAATACTACCGGTTGAGAAATCAAGGGTCAAATGTGAAGAATGATGTTTTAGTAATACAATATTGATGTTATGAAAATCATAATAATTATTTAAAAAAGTTTAATTTGGCACATTAAGGCAATTCAACAAACCATCATTCATATGATGAAAGGAAATGCATATTGATGGATGATAAGGATCTTCAGGTAAACGGTGGACAACGATTTACGTAAATCTCGGGAAAATTGGCAAAGCAGAGATCAAGCAGTCTCCCATTGCAATTAGGTGTACGATTATATTGACCCAAATTATGATCAAACAATTCACTAAAGAACACAACAGCCCTATCAGACGTTGAAGTAGGAATCAAGCAGCCAGAATTATCAGTGTTACACCAAGTGACTTGAGGCAAATTGAAGTCACCCAATGCAACGACCAAATCGGTGGGTCTAGACCGCTTGGCCACTTCACAAATGAGGGCAGCGTGTTTCTTGTAAATGGAGATATCAGAATTTGGGGGAATATAGGAGCAGGTTATAAATAGATGTTTATTAGGCATTTTCGCAGAAATGGCGATAAATTCAACGACAGGAGAAGTGGGAAATTCAATTAAATTGGACGGGACTGACGCAGATATGACAATTAATACACCACCACCAATGCGATTCACTCGATCATTTCTAAAGACTTGGAAAGAATTATGAAAAAGTTCCGACGAATGAAGATCGGGTTTTAGCCAAGTTTCAGTAAAGGCCAAACAGAAAAATTCCGTGCTCACTGAATTTAGAAAAGTGGAACGAATTTTTGAATTTAGGCCCCTAACATTTTGATAAATGAGAGATAGTGGGCCTGAAGTAATATTATTAAAAAGCTTTTTTTGAATTAAAAGGGTAATAGAGTTACAAATGAAAAATTAAAATTGAAATTTTATATTTTTTCAGCTCTTAATCCAAGGTGCTGGGCATATATCTTTTAACTAATTTTCTTTCACTTCAGCGACAAAACTTTATAATGCCGAATTTCGGGGTTGTTTCCTGACGCTGAACATAAAATAGATACAAATTGCAATTTTTTGCTTATGTTTGTTTATGGCTGTCATAACTCCAAGCCTTAATAACTGATTCTCCTCTCAGATTAAATAAAATGCAAAGGATATTAAAATTTTAGAATTATACTATAAAAAGCATAAGAGGTATGCAAATTTGACGAAGATTTGAACAGAATTATAAATACAACTTTTAAAGAAGCTGCTGTAGAAGTAGCTGCCGCTATGATAAAAGCTGTGGAAGATCCCAAGTTTACATCAACCAGAACAGCAATAAAAATAAACTGACAGATAAAAAATATCATGTAGGGAAAACGATATCTTTTTTGCTCTTCTTAGGCCCCTTTTTGGTGTGCCACGCAATATATTAAGAATTTGTGTAGGTTAGGTTTTTTTGACGATTTGCTAACTTCTATGCCCTCATCCATCTTAGAAATCGAAAAAGTATTTTTAATTTTTCTATTTATATATTTGTATATGAAATTCATTTAAAATAAGTTAACAGTCGAATTCAAATGGTTTTTTGGAATGAATCCTTGCTAAGTGTGGGACTGTTTCTTTTACACCCATCACCGTTTACCCCAAAAAAAGACAACAGAAATAAAAGATCAAAATTCTCATGTTCTATAATAAGAAGTTGGCGCAGTCGATTTCTTCTATTATCAGAAAAAATGTTTTTATCGTAGAGACATGTAAGCGTTGTAGGCATGTCCTCTGAAAAGTTTAGTTCAATTTCAAAAACATTTGCCAATTGATAGGCGATTTTCGCTTACAGGGGAATGTTTACCGTAAATACTACAAAGTTGCGCAAATAGGTAGATGAACAGAAGAACAGGCGGACATGGTTAGATGCATCCCGAGTTTGAAACTGCCCAAGAATATGTAGACTTTAAGGGGTTTTTGAAGCTTGCTTTTGCGTGTTATAAAGGTATTGAACAACTAATTAAATATTTATACAATATAATATTGGATACGCGTAGTCAATTTTTTCCATTTTTGTACACAAATGCTACATCGCCCATAGAATGTGGGTTCAAACTTTTGTACATTTATTTGCCATTGTTTATGAGTAATAAGCGAAGAAACAATTTTTCGTTCCCCATGAAAAACAGAGATGTCCTCAGTTTACGTAATGCTATGAGCGTGTCCCACGACCGATTTGGCCCATTTTCAATGCCAACTTGCGTTCAAGAACTTCCAATATTTCTTCCAAATTTGAAGTCGATAGATTCATTTTGCGGGAAGGAGAATGTTTATGACAGACAATACACAGACGCACAGAGAAACAGATGGGGAGACGGACGGATGCATGTTGTTAAATCGACTTAGAACTTAATAATCTAAAATATATAAATTTTGTGGGGTTTCTGATGCTTTCTTCTGGGCGTTCTAAACGTTTTGACAAAACGAATATGCCCCATATCCTTCTAAGCAATGGCATAGCTTACTAACTATCCAAAGAACTATAAATATTATGACGCAGAGAAGACTATATCAATTTAGAGGAGGAATGCTATATATACAAAGTTGACATAGACAAATTCTATATTAACTCTATCTTAGATTAACATTATTTGCAATAATAATGGCGTTTTCCTAACATTTAAAAATCTTATAACAAACAGTATTCAACTTCCATTTTAATACAGCCACCCTATAGCTGTAAATAAGGGTAAGAGCTTTACTTTATGTCAGGCAACCACCACTTTAAGTCCATTATCGAGAAGCTGCTTCTTAGATAATGAAAATTGTTGATACGACAAAATTCTTACAAATCATCTGCAAGGATGCATGAAGCTTGAAATTAATACGACATTGAGCTAATCTAATGGATTCATAGTGTATCGGAATACTGAAATCTCTCTCGCTTAGCAAGAACAGGGATACTGTTTTGCCTTCTATAAGCTTATTTAAGACCATCATTCTGAGCACTAATCTCCTCCTCGCCGGTGTTGGTAGATGAATTGAAAGCAGTCTATTTTCGTATGATGGAAGCCTTACATTTGAGTCACACTGTAGATTACATAATGCAAACAGTAGAACAATCTTATATCGGTGTAACTCACGTCAGTTTATTTGCCATCCATGAGATCCTTGAAGAGATAGTTACAAAATTAGAGATCGATAGTAGGGGGACTTTTGCAGTTTCTAAGCCAGTGTTGTTGATTAGAAACTTTGACGATATTGACAGCTTTAGCTTGTTCGCAATTAGCTGTTCGAAGAGTTTGGGAATAGTACTAAGCTTAGCTCTCCCCCTATAATGATCTGCACTTTCTCTGAGTCCGTGAAAGTGAGAAATTGAAAAGCAAAACAAGAGGTGTTGCAAGATATACGGCACAGTTTTTTACAATGCAAGCGGGGCTACCATCTGATCCTGGAGAACATGAGGAGCCTGTAAGTCAGTCAGGACCTCCTCTTCCGAAAAGATGATCTGAGGAAAGTCATCATTGTGTGGACTCATGAAAAGAGCAAAGAGAGCAAATCGTTAATATATATCAGTTTAGACGATACGTTCGAACTGATATCAACTTTATGAACCAATTTGCCTCTCAGCACTTGTAATTGAGAGACTAAGAAGAACAAAAATGATTAGGCAAATGAATTAGTAAACCAAAATAGTTCATTACATCTCACATCTGACATCTGACAAAGAATATAAAGTTTATTGGATAATAGCAACTATAACTAACTTCAACTAAACAAGAATTGTACAAACAATTAATATCCAGCCAGTATTAATTTGGCCAGACCCAATTGAAGTGTATCATCAGAGTGAAGAAGAATATTTTATAGCCTCTTCCTTCTTTACTAAACCGTCAGGGCGCTAATAAGGGTTTTCTTAAAAAATACCGTCCGTTCCTTGCAATGTCCATCTTTCCTTGTTATTAGAATTATGTATTTCAAGTAGTGTGATATACAATAATAAATAGGAATTGAGTTACAACGTCGAGAGATGTTAGGATTTTTTTTGAGAAGAGGAAAATAAATGTCCAAGGTAAGGACGCCTGGAATAGCCGCTGAGGCTATCCTGCGATGATCGGAAGAAAATTATTCTGTGACATTATAAAAGCTACCCATCTATGTATTGCTACATCCAAATTAATAGCAGATGCCATATGCGACAGATTATTGCGCAAGCCTACCAGAAGTGTGAGATGGGAGAGAACGTCCCGCCTCTTTACCTAAATTCGATACTATACCCGGCAAATTAAAATCCTCGGTGACGATGAACCTATAATTTGGTTTCAGCAGCTAAATGTCTTCAAAACAACCAATATGTTGTAGGTAAACTGAAGTATCAGAAGCAGATGATATGGAGGAGCAAACAAAATTGTCATTTCTTTTAATTCGGACACAGATGAATTCAGCCTCACTAGGACTGGAGAATCTTAAAATGACAGCAGCAAGCGATGCGCAAACTGCAATGAGAACCTCACCACCCGATCTATAGCATATATCAATTCTGAGTACATAGAAATTATCGCAGAAAATTTCAGAAAAATGTTTATACGGCTTAGACCACGTTTCAGAAAGCGATTGCTTCTGGGAAAAACCGCGCTATTCTATCTTTTCAAGGTTATTTTCTTGAGAACTTCTGTGTGGAGGTGTTCAGTTGATTGTCGCGATCGTGTCCTTTTACCAGGAATTTTATCTAGCGGAAAAGATCAAGGCAGTTATGCATCATTTAACAATATATGTTTAAATGTTTAAAGATATGTGAATATATGTGTGTTTCAAAGATATTCTGATATTTCATAATACAATTTTGTAAAGATATTTAAATAAATAATCAAAAAAATTGAGCTATATATACATATGTACTTTGTGGTATTTCGATGTATTTTATATGACGTGGAGATAAGTTGCGCTAACATTTAACCAGTGTTTTGTTATGGATCTAGTTTTAGTTACACCAGATTTTAAGAACCATTCCTACATTCAATGTGGCCGGTCCAGAGATGACATAAGAGAAGTATTGCTTCAAAGGTATGATAAAGAAAGTGTGACACCTATTGCTTCCATGTCTCTTAAAATATAGAAAGCCTAGAAAATTTATGGTATGACTGAACTATAACGCTATGCAGCCAAATCAAGTTTAAAAAATTTAGATCATACGTTGAAAGTTTAACATTTATTATCACAACGGATCGCTCTAATAAGATGGTTTAGGTGGAGTCACCAATTGGAGACAATTGACTCTCCCATTGAAAAACGTAACGGACGTACAAACGTCGTACCTGATACACTTGCTGGCATGGACATTGTAAATGCCACACACAAAACAATGATGGAATGGAACACACCAAAGTCGAATTTGTGACTTTCAGCCCAAGTGAAAAGACGCGGGGCAGTAAAATGTAGATGCCACACATAAAACACCAAAGCCAAACAAAAAATGAACCTAACTTGGTCGATATCACTCGACAAAACGTGGTGTCTGGTCGTAGCAACTTCTTTTATTTGTTCCCTCTACCACTTGAACTGGAAGGAAACGGTGTAAAAAGATGATCAGTGTTGTTTTAGAAGAAATGATAAAGTTTTATGGTGAAAGCATAGAATATAAATTATAATTGTTATAAACTATTTCACAATTATTTCACTACATACTACAATAACAATATATAAAATGATGCACTTGCATTTTTGCATTTGCTTATTCCAGAAATATGGACAGCTTGAAGTGTGTCACGAAAATGCAACATTGGCAAATTAATATAAACAACGAAGATACACTTCAAGGTCTGGATTATGTAATCAGTTATGGTTACTTATACAGAAAAAGCAAACATAGAAACATGACTGTGCACATGCAAGTGCATGAAGAAATCGAACAAATGTTAATAAGTGCATATACCAAACATGAACGTGAAATTAAAAGTAAACAGACATAAATGATAAAAGAACAGCTAATGATTGCTTATTAGATCTTGTAATGTTACTGTCTATAGTCTTCCTGTCTGTCTATAGAAAAATGTTTACTGCATCAAATTTTAGGGCACCTCGAAGGTGCCACTTTAAGAGGACTGGAGAAGTATGAGGCCAATGTATTTGCCTCTGCTGAGCTAGCTAGTTCGTCGGATGTGGATGGAGGAGTTGTATATTTTTGATCCACTGACAATCCTAAAACTGTTTTAATAAAGCCGGAAAGCCTTAGCCGCTTGCGCTTTAAGACTTCAGTCTTAGAATTTATTCTCTGGCTAAAGTTATAATAATAATAATAGTACATATATATAATATAGTAATGCAGCTTCCCATGTGTGTGTGTGTTCGACGTTTCGGAAATTTTTATCCCGGAAATAGGAATTGAGTAGGAGATATAAAAGAAGGAATGACTCTACTTTCTTGTGGAACTTATTGCTCTGTGTGATCTATTATTTTTGTTTACCCTTGTTTTATTAGTGCTATTTAATTTGCCACCGATGGAAGAAATTTTTGCATTATCTGAAGGCAAGAATAGAGTGTTCGATGCTTTCAGCGGATTTGACGATCAAAGATGCACAAACTTTGTGGCTGGCTAAAAGGAACGACGAAGAGCATGGGGGCGGAAATAGGAGAGAACCTGAGTGATCATAAAAACGATGCCCATCAAATACCATTTCTATTTCTTGAAATATCACAGACAACACTGCGAATTCTTTACTAATCTCCGAAAACCAATTTTCGTCTCCATAAAAAGCTCTCCAAAATCTCAGGTTCGCTTCCTGCAGTCCATAGATGACCAATGTACTGTCATTGGATCCAAGACCGCGTCTACGCTCCGAGTTATACCAGGACATTTCGCAATATCGTTCACGAAGCCCGCAGGTGATAAAACTGTCAGGTTCTGTGGCCTGTTTTGGCGCGATATGGTGTATATAAATATTGGACGCTAGAGAAAGGCAGACCAAATAAAATCTTCGAAGAGGAAAGTGTCTTAGTACTTACAGCGGTTACCCACACAGCTCGCAATATTAACACTATTGAAACAATATAAATGAGAGAACTCAGAGAGGCTTAATAAACTATAAACAGAGAGTAAGCTATCAAAGGAAATGTTTCGAAAGCAGCAACACGACACTAAATTAGGCAGATATAAACAACACAATACAAGAAATAAGCAAATGATATGAAAGTACAGCAAAGAACATATGGTGTTTCAATTTGTAATTCTAGCGATAATTTATTGATAGGTTTGAAGATTGGTGGCGGACAAATTATTTAAAAACAGAGATAAAAGACAATTAATAAGGTCAATCTAAGCCCAAGCGTGATCAGGAATGTAAACTAAAGAAAGATAAATTACCCAAAAAAAAAAAGGATGGAAATCGCACATGTGAGTACCAAGTGCGAATTGCAAAACACAAAATGATATCAACAAGTGATTGAATCGAATAGTTCGCGGGATATATATTACAATACGAATTAATTTTTAAAAATTTTTTGAAATTATTTAAGCATTATAACCAATTAAAACAATGGAATATAAAACATTTGCAAGAACTTTAGGGCAAGAAAAAACAGACGACCACAACCGGCAAAAAAAAAAACCGAGTCACGTTAATTTTTGTCGTTCATTAACTTCCGCAGTTAAATAACATTTTAAATATTTTTTAATGATTATACAAACATAGTCGTTATTATAAACAAGTATTTTAGGGTGAGTATATGTCACTTGTTGTATTTTGTTAAAACTATAAATTTGTGTGTGTTTTAATGCTACTATAAAAGACATGTGACGGTATGGAAAATCATTTCATAAAGTTCTCTTGTTTCTTGTTCTCTTTTAAAAATAAAGGTTGTTAATTTAGCCTTACCTACTTCTGAAAGAAAAAAATGACTAAGCATGTATAAAAACTCCATATTACAGACAACGGCAACTCTGCGCAAGCGCTGTGGTCATACTTTTCTCTTTGTGAAAAAAAATTTGGCAATTTATTCTTTTATTTAATTTCTTTATTGCTTTATACGTTTTTCAAAGTGTTCAAATTTATTGAAATATATTGAACATTTCGTGTGTTTATTGCTAAAACTTATCATCGCGGATACCGTACGTGTTACCTTTGAATACAAAAAAAAAAAAAAAAAAAAATTTAAAAAAATTTTAAATTTTCTTCAGTAGTTTCCCAAACCTTTTCAAGTGAGTAGCTATTTGATAAATAATAAACAATAGACAATCATAAGGCATAATGGCCCCGGGGCCGCCAGATATAAACTCATATAGATTTCATCTATTAGCTGACACATCCCCCCAAAGAAAAAAATTCAAAATTTCGACTTTCCGGAGTTGGCAATTAGTGACATCACTCCTATCGACAAAAAAATATATTGTTATTTCTTCAACCGATGCTAGCATAACAATTTCCCAAATTAGCCCTTTTGCTACAAAAAAAGCTCTAGATAGCATTGCAACATACATCGACTCTATCTCGATTCTACGTGATGGGAATTTACTAGTCCTCGCTGGGAACCCGCGCGCAAACGAAAACTCATAAAGTCGAAATCTTTAGCTAATCTATGTGCTATTTCCGCTAAACTGCATGAGAAACTTAACTCAGTTAGCGGCGTAATTTATGCTCCTTGCTTAAAGCATGTGCCGGAAGATCAAATTGTTCGCGAAATGGGCAATCAAGGAGTGAAGAAGTATATAAATTCACCAACCTGAATGATGACGGAAAAACACGCTCCCCTACAGGAAGGATTATTTTAACCTTTGATCGCTATCGATTACCGCGAACAGTTGATGTGGCGTGGTATAAATGTAAAGCAGATCTATACATTCCAAATTCTATGAGGTGTAAAAACTGCGAACGCCTGGGTCATACGGCAAAACGGTGCACCAGTGCTCTATCCTGTGCTAACTGTGATCTTCCTGCACATGCTGAAAGCTGCACCCGTAGTTTCTGCATAAATTGCAATGATCAACACTCAGCATTAGACAAACAATGCTCACGTTTTGTACAGATGCGTGAAATACTAAAAATCAAAACAGAAAATTACTGTAGCATGAGCGAAGCGCGACGCACATACCGAGAAAGAAATCCATCTGTAGCCCAAGGAATTGGCAAAAGTAATACCTACGCTGCTGTTGCCTCGCAAAACAAGCCTAGTAAACCTTTAACTCCAACTCCCTCCAAAGAAAAACCTGTTTCCCCCTTAACCAAAAATTATATTGCGAAACCAGTTACATCAACCGATAAACATGATGTTGAAAAAACCAAAAAACACCAAATATTGAAAAAATTGAAACAACAACATATATGCTAAAATCCAATATACTAAACTCTACAGAATCTCCAGCTCTCAACTTTACTTAACAAACTACAAATGGTAATCAACCCACTCTTTCATCCATTAATCAACCTTCAATTTGAAATTATTCACGTGCGCCCACTCGTTGCGCTTCAAATGTACCAAACCACCTAAGTACAGATTATTCTGCTGGTAAGAATAAATCACTAACGACAAATTCCTATAGCAACTTTCTCGACGGAGACGCTGACATGGCAACCTAACCCGCCTTCCACCCTGCTTCCATGTCATTACAATTAAATAAAGTTTTTAAAATTCTACAATGGAACCCTAAGGGACTTATTAATAATTTTGATGAACTCCGTACACTCATAAGTGATTTTAATCCAACCTTTTTATCGCTTCCAGAAACCCATTGTAGAAGCTCTTTTAATCCTACTCCACCCAAATCATATACTGGATACTTCACGAATGCTGATCAAAATTCATATTCCAAACAAGGAGTTGGTGTTTTTATAAAATCATATATACCTCACAAACGCAAAAATTTTAGCTCAAACATACAAGCCGTAGCCATACAAATAATGTTAAACATAAAATTTACAGTGCTTTCGCTCTACATCTCACCTTCGCAATCGTTTTCTCAGCAAGAACTTTACAATTTATTCTCCGTATATATTTGCATATCCCCATTAGAACTTTGAAGTTTGTAACGGCCGCGAACAAACCTCGGGTAGGGTGTCTGTCGGTCTGTATCAACCGCAAGCGGCGGAATAACGGCATGCCGTTAGACAAAATCATGCGATTTTGTGGTACCGCTAATAAATCGCATGATCTTGCGGTATATGTGTTTATTTTATTCTTTTCTGTTTTCCTTACTTACAAGTACAGACAAAAATCGTATGATTTTGCGGTACCTTTGCATGCTTTTGCAAGTACAGGCAGAATCGTATGATTTTGCGGTACTCCTTTTTTTTCCTTTTGCTCTTGCAAGCATAGGCAAAATCGTATGATTTTGCGGGATCTATGCTTGCTCTTGTGAGAGTAGCGGCAAGCCGTTATAGAGAGAGCAACAGGAAGAAGAAGAGAGAAATTGTGTAAAAAGGAGAAGTCTGTCTGCGTTTTAAAATTTAAGTCAGAGGGGATAGTTCTAAGTTGAGTTTAGTCTTAGGCAGGCTCTCACTGAGTGCGGTTCTTGTTATTTACAGCAGTTCTGTTAACATTTCACATGGTGCTTACCTTTTATTGTTGTGTGTTTAAGTGGTAACAACAAAATGATATAGAAAGAAATATGCTTTTAATAATTGAAAAAAAAAGGGAGGAATATAAAAGAAAATTCTATAACAGCCTTTTGTTCCTAAAACGAGGAAGAAGAAAAATCAAGAGGAGTAAAGAAAAAAAAAAGGAATTGATAATTAAATCTCGAAAGACAAAAAACCTACATAAGGCAAACAAATAAGAAAACCGCAGTACAAAGTCAGAATATTGTGTGTCTTTAATTCTTAAGCGGTAAAATTGCCGTCAACAAGAACGGAGTGAAGAGTTGAGTGTGCTAGTAGAATGTACCAAGCAAAGCGCATCGCGTTCGTGTAGGAACACATTATGTTAAAATGAGAGTGCACATTAAAAAAAAAAAGGACAGAGTTAGGAAATGTCGCAAGATTGTGTCTTGCATATCGGAATATTTTATCTAATTTAACTATTAAAAATTAACAAGAAGAATGAAATAAACTTTGATTTAATTTATTATAAAAGAGATGTGGAAATTAATATGAGAGGAATCTGTCGGCGTTCCTGTATTTAAACATTCCTAAATCTAAACCACTAGAAGCAATTATTTAAGAAATAAGTTAATTACAAATTTTGTGAAAATCGTATAATGTAATAAAAGAAAAAAAACATAATCGAAGTTTATCTTAAAATTAGCATTCGTTAAAAAGAAGACGGCTTGGCATAAAGAAAAAGAAAAGAAAAATTTTGAATAATGAACTAAGCTTTTACTCCATTAAATATTTATTTAAATTTCATCATTAAATATTTATTTAAATTTCATCATTGAATATTTACCTAAATTTCATCATTAAACATTTACGCAAATTCCAAAAAAAAATGTGACGTGCATGAACATATGGTTGTGCAATCTTTATTAATTTTTCTCCATGTTAAGTTGTACAAGCGCAATGAACAAACAGGAACAAGCAATAACAAGTTTGCGCTGTGGATTTTAATTAGAGACCGAAATATTTACTTAACTTTCATCAGTAAACATTTGCTTAAATTTCATCATTAAATATTTATTTAAATTTCATCATTAAATATTTACCTAAATTTCATCATTAAACATTTCTTTAAATTTCATCATTAAATATTTACGCAAGTTCCAAAGAAAATGTGACGTGCATGAACATATGGTTGTGTAATCTGTATTAATTTTTCTTAATGTTAAATTGTTGATTGCCCTAAGAGATTCCTACTGAAATAAAGGTTCAACAGTGAACATTAAATGTCAAAAGAAAAGTTTCATCATTCTGTGTTTACTTCAATCGAGATGCGGTAAGAGAAGGAGGATTAATTTGCCAGTTTCGTTAGCCTAGGAATCCCGTGCACCCACGTGCACCTACACCCCAGCCGTGTCGTGATTGTGCCGACGAGATAAGACGAACGCCCTGCTTCCTTGCCGTGGACGGGAGCCGCCGAAGGAGGCAGCACTACATCAAGAGAGGATCGTACTGTAAGTCCCTTTAGCTATTTATTCCCTTGTTGTTTTGTGTCCCCAATGAGTGGCTAAGCACGAGCTGCCGCCGCTGTGGCTGAGACGTAGGGGCGTGCATATGGTGGCTATGTAGGGCTAGACGATGACCGACTGACTCACTGGTGACAGACGGACAGCAGACAACCGACCGGACCTTTACGTTCTTTTAGTTTATTTTTTCTTTGTCAGGAGGCTCCGAGAGCCAAACCCCAGGTCAAAAAAAAAAAAATATATATATATATATATATTTGTATGCTCTACCGGCCGAAAGGGGCTAAGATCTCTCTTTTATCTTGCCTCTCGAAGGTATTAGAGAAGAAGAAGAGCAAAGCAATTTCCGAACGGAATCATGTAACAATTCTCTCTATTGATTTCGAAAAAGCATTTGACCGATTTGGTCTTCATGCTATTTTAAGACTTTTGAAATCATGCAATGTTGGACCCAAATTCTTCAACTATATAAAATCATTCATGTCGCATCGGCAGTTCAAAGTTAGAATCAACAATCACCTCTTTGATTCTTTCCGCTAATTTGTCGAAAACAAATGTACGATGCAGGAAATCTGCTGACGAATATTAACGACTTACCAGTACTAAACCTGCAGACGCTCCATATTCTCGGGCTCAGGTTTTGCAGCAATTATCGTTGGAAAGCACGCTGTCTTCGGTTAAAAAACTCTCTTTTAACAAGTGTGAATATCATACAGTACGTTGCTTGGAGAAGCCATGCGCATATTAACACTATTGCTTATCTTACTAAAATGCTTGTGTTAAGCAAGATTAACTATGCTTTGATAATTTGCGGCAATAGCTGCAAATCTAATATCAACATCCTTAAACCGGTCTATGGCCAAGCCGTCAGAGCAAGTAGTTACGCTTTTCGGACGATGCGTTGCCCTTCAGACCAGCAGAGAAAATACAAAATTTTGTCCTATCTGAAGAGAGTTTAGACGCTGGTAACATATTCACAAAGAAGGAGGATGTGACCATCCGCTCGCAGCTTGAGTAATTTCGGGGTTATATAATGAACCGAAAGAAGGAGCTAAAGCTGAAGAACACTTTATAGGGAGTCTCGAATAACCAAACATTAAGAGTGCCGAATTTAGGATCGTAGAAGCGACTCATGCACCCTCTTATGCCCACTCTGTTCGCGTTTTGAGTAAATTACTTGAATACTGGTGTGAGGAAGCTTTATGGAACATTTGATTAGTTCAGTTAGTGTCATTTAGCACTCGAAATGTGCAGCATGCACCTAGTTAGGATTTATCCATTTTTTGTATGTGTTATTATATCGTTGTAGAGCATTAAAAGTGTGTTGACCGATAAGGCAAATATACAAACAAGTCGCCTTAACATTCGCTTCATACAGTAGACGACCCCAAATACAGCATTACTTTACTTGACTCGATGCTATTCAAACTGTATTTCTTGCCAATATATTCGTCGTCTAGTTCCGCTAATAATATAGTACAGAACAGGACATGTTAGTTTTTCTCTAGAATTAAAATAAAAGTTTAAACCAGAAAAATAAACCAGAGAAAATGTGGAAAATAAACGTCCGAAATCAAACGATCAATGAATCCTCGAACAGGTCGCTAACTATGGGGGCCCGTCGCAATGAAATCCAGTTTCATAGCTGGAGCAGCTCCTCAAGGCGGTCCGGCTTGGACTAGCAACGAGGTAGGATCATTTGATCGTTCCTGAAAAGGAACCAAAGCCTTACCCACTAAAAGGGTTGCAAAAATGTTCAAAAACGTCCAATAATGCATTCATCGAAGGCAAAACAAACCGTAAAGCTGTACATCTGCAGAATATGACGCAAACATACTAGGAACGCCCAGATCCTCAATGGCCTCGAAACGGCGTGGACGGCGTGACGCATAGAGACATCCCAAAGAAGGCTGAACTGGCTTTGGATCAAGTTGCACTCCACAGCTTGTCTCCAGCTCCGCCTTTGAGCACCCTAAACAAGAGAAATAGCAGGCACTTCAGGTCCATCCGAATGAACCATAACGCCAAGGCCGATTTTTCTGGTCTTAGAGAAGGCAACTTTTTTCAATTTATTATCGTTTTCTTTTTATGAATTCTTTGAGATAATTATTCAATCTTGCGTTTTTAAGGCAAATTGTATACTAAAAGGCAATAGAGAACTTTGGACCTTGTATTCTATAATACAAATAATCTACTTGTTTCTCGCACAGTTTCTCTAGTTTTCCCATTCAATAATTAGAACGTTATTTCTAAATTTCAACGTGCCGTTCCCACTAATAATTTGCACATAGTTTTAAGTTGGCTTAGGGTAATTATATGTTGCTTCTTTCTCGCATATATACATATATATACACGCTGTAGTAGCTGTTTTTAACATTTATGCACATGTATCATTCGTTTTTTGACTGACATAAGTTTCGGTCACTTGAGAAAAAATATTGTCGTAAAAAGTAAAAGTAAAAAGGAAAATAAAATCAAATAAATACTAGTGTAAAAATGCTAGCGCGAGACACACACTGGGATTAGAAAGCTGAATTGTTGACTAATTTAGCTAAATCTTCCCACTGGGGCCTTTTGTATCCAAGGTTTAACATAATCATACTGTACGACGCAAAGCGTCGCGCACAGTGGAACCACACCAATTTGGAGGACTGCCAAATACATGCATCCGCATGCCTATAGTTGTCTATTAGTACCAATTTAGCGTAGTTATAACAGGCACATGAATACGTATTCATTCATGACATAGTAATGGCTTAATAATGTCAAGCGCATTTGTATATGTTAGCAATTCCGAAGCGTACAAAATAGATTGCAAACCGTCTTAACCTTTATAGCTTTTTACCTATTTATTTTTTATCTCGTTAATTGATGTTAGTATTAAAGAAAAGGACATACACTATTATAAGTTCCTCACATTACAATATACTCAAAATTTATGTGTTTGTTTAAATGGGGAATATTGAAAGGAAAAGTGCAGATAGATAGATACACATCAGAAAGGCGGATTAGTTTATTATTAATTAGATTAGATTATAGACTTTATGCCTAACATACATATATAATATTGGTTGGACACATTGCAAAAGCCGATCAATAAAGGGATACGAGACATGAAACAGACGGGAATCTCATAACCAACAAGCTAACTCATGTCTTACTAATTTTTTGTTTTTGATTTATTTAATTTCATCCGTAAGATGAGCTGAGCGAGGCTAGGGTAAACTCAAACATACCCTGCACTCTGATGTTTCAACTGTAAAGTCGCATTTCCACCATTGTAACAAACATTTTAGTTGAACCCAAATAAAGTGAATGTTTTTTTCAGAGCTTTTTGGTTTTCTTTTCTTTGTTACTTTTTCGCGATAAGCTTCAGTGGAAAAGAGGGATCGCCGCCTAGTCTTAGAGATTAGGAAAAGAGCTTTCGATTTTAACATTACGTATGTTAATATGTAAACTGAAGTTAATATATTACATTAGCACTGATGGTTATATGTAAGCTAAAGTAAATATATAATAATAATCCGATACATTTATAGATATAAACTTGTGAAAAATCGGAAATAAGAGAAATCACCTGTCCAAAGACTTTAGGAAGCTTGGCCCATCTGCCGACTATATCCTACATTCTCTGTATCAATACATAACGAGGCAGCTAGTTTAGTTTATTACCATAATAAGCAATTATAGTGGAGCCAGATTTACAAAATATGCTAACAGAGTTTATCGTATGTCCAAATTATTGTTATAATGCAGAGAATCATTATCATAATTTTAACACCTTGAAATTCTACTTTGCTCCGAGTCCTAATTCTTGTCTTTATCCTGAATATTTAGTTCCACGTGCTTTGTATGGAAGTTATTAAAACCTTCAACTTATTTTTCCCTCTTCGTTGAAAACAGGCTGCATCCTCCTCCTCTAGAAAGTTGGAAACTGCAATTGTAGATAATAGTGAATAATGCACTAATAAAGAACTAAGCACTTTGCTTACGCTACTTGAATATTTTCCTGCTCGAAATATATATATTAACGTCCAAGATGACGCTAGATCAACTTGATGGACACTCAAAAAATAACAAAATAAGTTGTTTTCACTGGAACTAGATCAACTTGGATTCCCATCATGTTTGGCTACACGCCCTCTAAGGCTGATATATTTTGTTACATGTGTCTATATCCCAGTTGTATCGATAATTATTCTGTAATAGAATATATAAATATTATTTGTGTTAGCACAGTCGTTTAGGATGCATTATTGGTTGTTCAACATTTGTCATAGATGACACGTTTAAAGTCGCCTAGATTGCAGTGCAGAGAGAGGTGCAGATACCGCATTGTGGCTGAATTATCGATTCGATTGTAGGAGAAAAAGAAAATAACTTCCGACTTCCTTCTTCTTGACTGAACCGTGCTCGAGGTAAGGTGCGAAAGTAAAACAAAACTCTGTCATCATCCGATTGAATCGCATGCCGGGTTTGCTGAATACGGGATATTTCGTTAGAGGGTAGTATGCTCTCACTCGATGCTCCAGGACGATAGGTCACTTGTGTAATCTAAGCCGTTAGCTTATTATTCATTTACTTGAATTTACTTTATAAAATTGCTATATAGTTGCGATAGTGACGTAAGAGACAGTACATTCTCTATAGAAAGCTGAATTAAGCTGACGATTTAATTATCGGCCATTCCCATTCTTTGCAGAAAATTTGTTAGTGCTTATCATCTAATTGCTATATCAAGCTCTGTTATCAAAAAGCGTCACTTTCGCATAATGTGGAGATATCGTATAAATAATCTGAACTGTGTTCGATCATGAAGTACATAAACTGGCACAACTGCACGAGAAGTTGCAAAAAAGACCATTTATAATGTTTAAAAATTTGGACAGTTTTCAAATGTTATTTAGACCTTTGCTGGTCACAGTTAATAGAGTCAATATATTTTTGATATTAATCATACGATTACACAATGGATCGCAATAGGCAAATACATTCAATTAGAGGGTTATACTAATTCTTGACCTTACATATGTAATATCCTAGTTAATTACGATAATCTTTTGCATCATTTATTGCAAGAGCAAAATATATTGTTTTACGGGGAGAGCAACAGAGAAATGAAAATAAAGTGAGATGTGCTTGCTACACCGTAACAAACCTATCGAATCTAAGATGACAGTCCGAAAAAGCATCATAATCCTTAATTCAACACGGTATTAATTAATCAGATGCATGAGTTCATTTGTTTCATGTGTTGCTGAGATATGACATCGGCAATGTCGGAAATGTATACTTTTTTATGATTTGTACTGAGTCCGAGGTAGATATCAACTTATACGCGTTGTTCAAATGTTTAAAAGCAACCTTCAATGACCTAGATAATTCATAGGTCTGTCCACATTGACTAAGTGTCATGGGCCGAAAAGATGAACGAAGAGAAATATTGAAGTTAATCTCATTTAACAGGGCTGGTGAATCTATTAAGCCCTCGATTAGCTTGTGAAGGTAAAGTTATTAGAGAATTTACTTCCATATAGTGGTAATGAAGCTTGAAGTCTCTACGGGAAGTGACTTAACGCAAAAAATAAAAATTGCTTTTGAACTGACTTATCATCATCATAACAAGAACGAGAAACTTTTCTCTATTTTGCCGTCTATGCGACTTGGTGAACCATCCGGAAGTGAGTAAGCTCCTTGTTCTAATTTATTTACTTTCATTGTTAAGAAATTTGTAGGAGACCATGAAGCCGTGTCCTTTAAGTCTGATTGCAGACCAATAGAACAGCTTTCATCGTTGAAAGAGGAGATACATTTTACATCATCATGTGAGACAATTCAGTTAGAGACGGGAGATCATTAATCTATAAAGCCAATAAGATCGGTAGATCTTGCGGGACACCGGACATTGCTAGAATCCCAACGCAATGGAAGGAATTAAAGATCTGTTATGAAAGTATAGTTCTGTCCATTTAATTAATTTACGAGGAAAACTGGATAAACTGCAGTTGAAGGAATCGCAGCTTATAGTTAATCCTGACAAAAGTTTTACTGAAACCCTTATAGATAACATCCGTCGTTGACCCATGGAAGAAGGCTTCACCAGTATAACTTGTAAGTTCTAATAAGTTCGCTGTAGCTGATCTTCCCTGTAGAAAAGCATGTTGACTCGGAGAGATGTAGAATTTCAATGCAAAATTTAAGTACCGAACAACGATAGACAATTCGGAAGTGCAGTCAGTTTCGCAATACTTCTTTAATTCTCAATTAAGTGTCTATTGCCGTTTTTATAAAAGGGTATGTGAAGGCTACGTTTCCAGATGACTGGAAAGCCACTAGTTTCAGTGAGAGATCAAAATTACTCGCGATTACATCTCAAAGCTCCTCAGCATATGATATCAATATATACGAGGACCTGGCGAATTACAATATTTCAGTCGTTTAAGACTTCGATAAATTTCTCCTCCTGAAACAATGATCCTCGAAATATTAATCGTGTTTTTGATTTCATGCGCATAATTAATAGTGCGGTAATTGCGATCTGATGAGAAGCTAAGTTCAAAGAATTTCGCAAAACAAAAATTGACGATCTCAAGACTATTTGCGGAATGGGATTTGCCAAGCTTTAATATTTTATTGATCCGCTTTTCGAAAATTTTTTATAGAACCTATTTTGTCTTATTCTCGAACGACTTTAGTTCCCTATTAAACCACGGTGGGCACAAGCTACGAGAAAAATGCTTCTTTATAGGAACTGATTCATAGATGGATGAAATGAGCGTGTCATACAACCAAAATATCATTGTATCTGTATCGTCAAATCCAATCTAAACGTAAAGGTTCGACAAAAGTTCTTTAGTAGAGGCCTATTTGTTTTGTTGAGGGCGAAATTATTGAATCTAATAGCAAGGTTTCATCGAACGTAGACTTGAACATAATAGCCGCATGATATGGGCTTTCTTGTGTTACAAAAGAGTCACTACGATTTAGATCCAGTTTGGATACATTTGCAAATACAAAGTCCAGCTACCGCTTGCTACAATTTGTAACAGTGGTTATATTGAAGAAAGCTACAATCTGAGAGTCCACTAATGGAACATATCAATCCTTTTTAATGATGGGATCGGTATCACACAGCCGATTTCAATCTCTTGGCACCATGAAACTATAACAACGGAAGTTCCATAATTTAAATATAATGTACGCACACTTTTACGCAGGATTGTTATTATACTTTAGTTAAGTTTAAAGTCAATTCATTATCAAAAATTGCTGAGTTTTGACATTGAAGTAACTTTACTCCAATGTTCCAATTACCAATTTTTTTTTTGCCAAAAAATTGACTTTTGGCCAAGGAAAGTGGTATTGTATTGCTGGGAAAAAATCATATTACCGCTATTGAAAAGGGTGTTATATTTATTCGCTTTTTTACGAACTAAAGGAAACATATGTTCTTGTATTACAGGGAACATGCGATATTTATAGCAATAAAGATAATGTATTCCTTATTGGACGCCAATGTTCACAATCAATAATAATAGAAACCATATGATGATAACTTTTTCGTTACATAAGCGTTTGGTTACTGGTTTCCATCATAAAAGCAAGTCTAACGTACAAAAAACTTGATCGTATTGTATATTTATTGGATTTTCCTTTAACCCTAACTCTACGGAATAAAGCATAACTGTATTTCTCGCCACTAATTGCTTTTTATTTATTTATTTATTGTATCATAATCTGATCTTCATGAAAATCTTGGAAGAAATATTTTTTCTGCAAAGCTGCCATAATGTTTTAAAACTGCGTTGGCACTTTATGGGGCCAGTGTTTAGTTATTTATTTATTTATTCTACTTATACCAGAAACTCAACTGAAACAAATTGACAGTCGAGTTCAATTGACTCTTAAAGTAAATCTTAAATTAATTAATATTAAAACTAAGTATAAATATAATAAAACAAATAAGAAGAAAAAAAAGAAAAAAACCATGTACACAACTAGCATAGAGACACACCCACAACCGGTACTGAACCAAATTGCAATGAACCCCTAAGCCACCGCAAACATGCATAGGCTTGGCAACCGATAATAGTTAACAACAATTAATTTTCCAATCATCGTGACTTTTTAAGGTTAAGAGCTAGTTTAAGTACGACATAGGTAAATTAAGCGCATTAAGCAATGTTGCTTTAATGAACTTTAAAGAGTCCAATAATGAGCATAAGTGATAGACATCATTTAGCAAACAACTCTGAGCGGGTTAAACAGCTCACAATTATATTTACATTACTTAACCAAGATAAAGTGCCTAGAGAAGTGGTTAGGGACACTAAAGCTTATTTCACCAAGTAATAAAGGCAAGTCAATAGCACCACTTATTGCTTTGATTACGAAGGAAAAGCCAAGAACAAATCTACGTTTCTCAAGAGACGGTAAGGACAGCAGAAGCAACCTATTTTCGTAGGGAGGAAGAGAGGCAATCGGATCCCAACCCAAATTTCTAAGGGCAAACCGCAAGAATTGCTTTTGAAATAATTCAATTGAATCTACATAGCACCTACATGAAGAACACCACACAACAGAGGCGTATGGGTCTAACCAAACACATGTACAGCCTTTTCGTAATTTAGGGATCATCAAACTCTTTGGACCACCTTTTTATAAAACCAAGCGTGAATCTAGTTTTGCCTAACGAGAGTTCAATGTGCAAGTTAAAACGTAATCTATGGTCAAATAGAACGCCTAAATCTGTGATCAAATCGACGTCCCTAACCTAGGCGAATCAATGAAATACTGAGTAATGAATAACTCTCTTGTTAAGAAAGAAAGCTTCTTACATTTACTCAGATTTAGTTTCAGAAGATTCACAGAGCACCATGCAACAAAATTATCCAAGTCACCTTGAAGCTGATGTCATTGCGATTCAACAGAGAAGGAGGAAAACAATTTCACATCATCAGCATACATTAAGATCTGGCTGGAATTAACCACCGATGGAAGATGGTTAATGTATAAACTACATAAAATGGGACCTAAGTGACTTCCTTGACGTACACCAGACATAACGGGGAATTCATCCATGGTGATGAAGTTAAACAAAACCATGAAGTCTCTGTTGTGCAGATAAGAGCTTATTCATTTTAGTAAATACAAAGGGAATCCAGAGACTTGGAGTTTAAAGATAAGTAAGTTATGGTTTGTAGAAAAAATTGATTGATGCGGTGATAAGTGAGTAGCGGTGATATAAATGAAGTTTAGTTTATATTAAGTGTACCGCAGTTTAGCCCTAAGCTGCTCGGCTTCAGTACGCCAAGTCTAACCGTCTCATGTAGTGCTAATGAAGCTCGGCAAGAGACGTTTCCTAACTTTTAAGCTTAGGCGGGTTTAACGCCTTCAATAAAACAGCGAGTTAGTACGCTTGATTGAATTGCTGTCAAACAATTAATTTTATTCAATTCCTGCCTGGCTATTTATACACGAATTATTACACTAAATTATGCTAACGTAAACAAATAGTAATTGTTTTGATTGGGGCGCCTGGCATCGTATTGCATTTCGTAATGCAATACCCAGCCAGTTGAAGTGCGACAAAATTTTTGTTTTACTTTTTTTCTGTTACAGAATTATGCAAATTTAGCATAATTCTGTCGCACTTCAAAGTGGATGCATACGACGGTATGCGATCACACTACAGGTTAACCAAATCAACTGCTTTGCTTAAATCAGTCTGTATTACATCTGTGCGAGAGCCACTAGAGAAAACCTTGAATACATGACTAGTAAACTCTAACGAATTGGTGACCGTAGATCGCCCCTTCCGAAAGCCATACTGGTGTGGAGAAATATACGAATTAATGGCCAAATGCTTAGTCACAATTCGCTCGAACAATTTGGGCAAGACACTCAACTTGGCTATGCCTCTGTAGTTCTCAACAAGTTGTCTACTTAGAATAGGAATAAGGAAAGTACTATTTCAACAGTAAGGGAAAATACTTAAATACGAAGACATGTTAAAAATCTTTGAAATCACACCACATAACTCGACAGCGCAAGATTTAAGTATACATGATGGAATTCCATCAGGTCCAGGCGCGCAACTATATTTTAGAGAACTCAAGCCTTTAAAAACATCATCTTCAGCAATAACCAAACTAGGAATTGAAACCAAGTTAGTTATAGGATATGGGTAGTTTTCGGATAAATCGGAATTAGCAGTCGAATAGTTTCGAAGGAAGTGCTCAGCGAACAGATTTGAGATTTCAAAATCATCCGAGAAATCAGACCCATTAAAAGAAACATGCGAGGGGTGTGTGAAAATCTTTCTTTTTGAGTTAACACATTTAAAAAAGTATTTAAGATTAGCGAACAGAAAGGATTTAATGAACTGAAGGTGTCTGCAATAATAGTGGTGGTTGAAGGACTTAAATCTATACCTTGCCACGGAATAAGTGAAATAGTCAAGAGCAGAGCCACTTTTCGAATATTTTTTGAATAGGGGGTGTGTTCTGTTCTTGTAATATTTAATTGTCCTATTAAACCACAGAAGACACCTGCATTGAGCTCGGCACTGCTTGATCGGAACAGATGCAGCAATAGCTGTATTCAATGTATTGTAGAACGACGACAACAAGCTTTCAATATTTCCGGTTGAAAAATCAATCCTCATATGTGAATGGTGATATTTTAGCAATACAATATTGATTTTATGAAAATCGTAATATTTATTTGAAAAAGTTGTATTTGGAACATTAAAACAGGTCAGCGCACCATTATGCTTGTAATGAAAGGAAATGCACATTGATGGATGATAAGGATCCTCAGGTAAATTAAATGGTTGACAAAGATTTACACTAAACTCAGGGAAATTTGTAAAGCAGAGATCAAGCAGTCGACAATTACTATTAGGGGTGCAGTTGTATTGAACAAAATTATGATCAAATAATTCCTTAAAGAACTCAACAGCTCTATCAGATATTCAAGCAGGAATCAAACGGCTAGAATTATCACTGTTACACCAAGTGACTTGAGGCAAATTGAAGTCACCCAATGCAACGACCAAATCGGTGGGTCTAGACCGCTTGGCCACTTCACAAATGAGGGCAGCGTGTTTCTTGTAAATGGAGATATCAGAATTTGGGGGAATATAGGAGCAGGTTATAAAAAGTTGTTTATTAAGCATTTTCACTCGTATGGCGATAAATTCAACGTTAGGAGTAGTAGGAAATTTAATTGATTTGGACGGAAATGACGAAGATATGGCAATTAATACACCACAACCAATGCGATCCAATCGATCGTTTTTGAAAACCTGGAAAAAATTGTGGAAAAGTTCAGACGAATGTAGATCAGGTTTAAGCCAAGTTTCAATGAAAGGCAAACAGGAGAACTTAGTGCCCACTGAATTTAGCAAGGTAGAACGAATTTTTGAATTTAAGCTCCTAATATTTTGATAAATGAGAGGTAATGAGTCTGAAGAATTATTTAGTTTTTTGAAGGCGACAGGACTACTGGTTTAGTATTACGGGGTCGATCACGAGGGATAGATTTCTTTCCTTAGGATCCAACTGGCCACACTAGTTTATCTAACAACGTATCAATGTTTTCAGTCGGAACAAGAATTTTAAAAGAAGCAATTGTTCTCGATTGAGACGGAGCCAATTCGAATATACTAACCCGTTTAGATTGACTGATCGACACCAGATAACTTTTTATGTTATCCACAGATGTAACGGGTGCCAGTCTTGACACAAATATTGCTTTTCTGGAAGGAACTGCCGTCAAGCAAATGTCATTACTACTAGGAGCAGTGGGGTTCACGACTGGGGAGTTTTGAGTTGGGGAGAATATAGATGGGGTTACCAAAGGAGCAGCTTGTGCGACATGCCCAGTTTGGTGACCAGCGTTCACACTCGCAGAGCCAGGAGGAGAGGACGATTTATATTGCTCTTCATTAGTTTTAGGCGATGATGCCTGAGTTGAATGAGTGACGCCATTAGGAGGCGATACTCTTGCCACTTCAGCATAGCTTAAACCAGAAAAATTTACCGACGTAATTTCAACTTTTTTATTGCAGACGGTTTCAGCCATATCAGAAACGCTGACGTTCTTTGAGGACATTAGGGAAGCGCTAACTTCCGTACGTACCAAAGGCTACGCTACGAGTGCTGATGATATGTCTTCATTTGAGAAATGTACTGAACAGTTTGAAATATTTTGTCTTCCTTACCTTATGATTAACAAGCGCAAAACTTAGAAAACATGGAAAAAAAGAAAATTTTATCAGTTGTAACTTTGTATGGACTTTACCGATTTTTTTGGTTTTTTCACAAAAATAAAAGAGTTTTTCATAAAGTAAACGTAGAAAATTTTAACCTTGTATCTTTTATAATTTATGAATGATGAACGAAAAACCACATATTTTTATTTAGAAAAACGGAACTGCCACTTCTATTCCAACCTACGTGCAATAACTTCCAATGTTTTTGCCGAACCTGAAGTCGATATCTTCATTTACTGCGATCAGGAGAATGTCAACAACACACTGCACGGGCGGACAGACATAGCTTAATCAATTTAAAATTTCATGGTGATCACGAATGTGTAGACTTTACAGGGTCTCTGAAACTTTATTTTGTTATAACGAAATGAATATACCCCCCATCTTTCAGCGGTGGGTATAAAAAAGCGTGTTAGTTTTAAATTGAAGAAGTTAACAATTGTATTACTTCTTAAAACAATGAACTACGCCTTTACATGTTCGCGAGCGTTTAGTTTGAGTCCACAATGACAATAGGGATTTCTCTAGCGAATTAATCAAATGATAATTACGATTAAAACGAGGATTTTATCTAATGGGCACAAATGCAATGTTGGCAATGTTTTGTGCGGTCTTCTTTAGGCTTAAACAGTTTTTAAAGTTCTGGTTTAAAAAGAAGACTTGTTAACCTTTGCTTATTCTGTTATTGTATTTAATTTAGTTAATTATGGGGACAATAATCGGTAAACAAACATAATAAATGTGCATTAAAACGTAACAAATTTATTTTTATCATTGTCAATATTTATTAAAGAAAAATAATATTATATAGTAGATATAATATAAACGAACTCGTGTGTTTTTCAATTTGTTTATATTAATATTAATATTTATTTTAATGGTTGCGATTACAGCTCACCTTTCATGGAACGGTTGACTGAACTGCTGCTTTTCATTGTAGACCATCCCGAAGAAGGAAGCGGAAGTATGGCGCTTCGGCCAAATCTGTGAATAATTATGGATTCGCCTCTACCAGTAGAGTAGCGTGGTGAGTAAATCCTTAACGTGCAATTTTCTGTCTATTTTCAATTGCTTTGATATGTTTAGAAACCCCAGTGTAGTACATTATCGTTTGAGGACGTTATACAGTCGAGTACAGCGAAGAAGAGTAATACAAGTATGTAATTTATTATTTAAAAAAATTTAACATTTGTTTCCTTTTGTTAGGTGATGCTAGAATAATGAAGGTTAAGAAAGAAAATGCAATACATGTAGTTTGCTCCAGAAGCAAATCAATGATGAAATATAATTTTAAGAGACCGTTTAAAAATTATTAAGAAAGAAAACACAATTATTAAAAGAGAAAACCGAAGAAAGTAGATCTTTCAAAGCCAAAATACTGAAGCTAAGAAAAAAAAGTAATCACTTTTGCTTGTGCCAAATCCCAAGTAAAGTCGAGAATGATGGTAAGCAACTTATTTAAATTATTTATTTGATCTAAAAAAAAAGTTTGTGTTAAGAAATTTTCATTTTTTTATTTTTAGATGTGTATCGTTTATACATTTTATATTGTGTAGGGTAGTTGAAAGTATACCGCAGAGCCTTTCTCTGTGTTCCAAAAATTTCCAGCCGTGAAGTTCGATCCTCTTCCTTCAAATAGTATAAAACGACCATTTTATTTAGAATTTTTTTGTTTTCAACATACAGCGGTTTTCTCTTATAAATTCTCTAAACAACCAATACTAAGCCGGGGTGCTTACGAGATCCCTAAAAGGTGATAGTCATCAACCATAACGAATGTTATCATATACGCGATCCCAAATCAGCTGAAAAAAGGATGCATAAGTTGATTTTCAGATACATGACTGCCCTCTTCAAGGAAAAAAGGAAAAATCCCAACGCAATAATTATATCAAACTGTTTATTATATAGTTACCATTTATTATATGTTAGTATTTGACAATCAGAGGGATCTTTGAAATCATTTTTGTAAGGCAGTATCGCAAAAATTTTATCGTTATTTTAAAAATTTTTTATGTAGCTCTAAAAGGAAAACCTTTTTTAATAGAAATTATATTAGACAACATTAAAAATTTAACTTCACGCAATCTTTTAGGCATTATGCATGCATTAATCTAGATCTCTGGACACTATAACAATTGTGTCTTTTTACTAATTTTCATGCGCCCGGACGTCGAAACTTGAAAATATTTTGATCATGCACTATGTGTGGCTTTCGTTTTTCGATATTTGTGTCGAAAAAATAATGAAAAATAATGAGAGGTTTAAATTCGAGGTTTGTTTGCTTACAAACAAATAACAAAAATTTCACACAAAGGTAAATAAAAGCAACGTTATATACAATTTGTAATAAAATAAAATAAAGTGAAGTGGAAGTTTTCCGTGGTCGCAGCTATAGTTGGAGGTCCTAAAGCCATAACACTTACCGATTGGTTACACACTCACCAGACTGCGGGCACCACCTTCTTATTTCTTCATCTTTCCTCTCTTCTTTCTGACAGGCACCGTGTTACACGAATAGGGGCCATGTCTTGAGTATTTGGTCATATTAAAAAAATAAAAACGAGTTGCATTGCTTTGCAAATCGGCGCCACAAAATATTTAGATATGTTATGCGAATTACCAACATTTTAATAAGTTGCAAACACTAAAGTATAGGCAATTATCGTAACAAATAAATAATATTTTTGAGTTTTTTGTCAGTTGACGCCCTAATTCGTAACTTTTCAGAAATTTTACGAGCAAAAGAATCGTCTAACGCAAAAGGATTTGTCACAAAAAACATAGAATGGAGTGTGTGCACGGGCAGTCCAGTGATTTAACACCAACTAAAAGAACAGTATGTATTAAGCATTTGTTT
The DNA here is from genome assembly GCF_014805625.2 of Glossina fuscipes. Classification (NCBI taxonomy): domain Eukaryota; kingdom Metazoa; phylum Arthropoda; class Insecta; order Diptera; family Glossinidae; genus Glossina; species Glossina fuscipes. The sequence goes on along the minus strand of NW_024003300.1, from coordinate 813,786 downwards.
AATTATTTGCATAATTTTTTTCTAGTCACCGTTAGTGATACTCCCAGACCATTTACAGAAGCTCAAACGTTCGGAAAAAACCATTCTATTTGATATAAAGTATTATATCGTTAACACTACTTAATCTTTTGACACCAATATTTAACAATATTTTACTTACTTACTTTCACAATTTCAAATTCGGTTTGTTTTAGGTGTATGTAAGTACAAGCTTTTTTTTGGATTGTACTTTGTTTTTCATTTGCAGCTGTTTTCCCAATACAAACGCAAACCGTGACCTACTTAGCTTTCCCATGATTTGACAGATAGGACAGAGCGTATCTTGCAGCTGCGACATATATGAAAAAATTAAGCTCGAAAATAAAACTTACCTTTCGTTGTATATACTTAGTATCCTAATTGGTAATGAAAAAACAAAAGAAAAGAAAACGAGAGAGGAAGAAAACTTTTGACACAGCCTTTTTATTAAAAATTTAAAAAATGAAAATTGGAATTATATTATTGTTATATTTATAACCGCCGAACAGAGTATCTTAATCTTGAAGTCTCACTATGATTTTACTACCATAATCGTAAGTTATGCTTATTTCAAAAATTGGAAAACTTTTCTACACAGAAAATTCAATAAATCTGCCATTACCTCCCAGTTGCTAGTTATTTTTATAGCGAAACTTATTAGCTTTATCGCCGCATAACATGATGGTAAGCAATTAATACCGTTATTATTTCACAAATTAATAGAATTAAGGGGAGTCATTTTTAAAGGCGTAGTTTGAAGCAACTTAGAAACAACTGGCCTACGTAGACACGAAAATAAGGTAAATTTATCATCAGCAAAAATTTAGGTCGAAAACCAACGTTATATATAAAGCTAAATCTTTAACACAAAGTAATCAGCTAGAACTAAAAAAAATCCTTAATCCTTAAAAAAAATTTTTTTTTAAATCCTTAGTCCTTAAAAAATCCTTAATCCTTAAAATTTTTTTTTTTAGTTCTAGCTGATTACTTTGTGTTAAAAATCTAGCTTTATATTTAACGTTGACTTTCAATCTAAATTTTTGCTGATAAATTTACCCTTTTTTTATATAGTACATATAGTACACGTTTCGAAGATAGTAAATTTTGTTCGTCTGGGATTATTGTAATAAATTAGTGTTTAGTAGAAACCCAAACAAACTTAGAATGTTTGCTTATAACGACCAAGCTAGTTGCACTTTCATATTTCATGGCACTAATCAAAAAATTTTGGAAAAAGTAAAGATTAACATAAAATAACAATAACGTCTTATTACAGTGAATAATACAAAACTCGTAGCATAATATATATAATATGTAATGTATATCGTATGGTATAATATATAATATATAATGTATAATATACGGTATAATATACAACATATAAATAACCATTGTTCTTCTCTGGGTTCTACGCCAATAAATATATTTCGTCAGTACTTTCTTTTTGAAATGAGTTTCGGTTGTCATTTGATGTATGCTGTTGTTTTTGTATATTCAGTGTATCTGTAATACTTGTAGCGCCTCTTATGACTGTTATGCAGAAAAAATTCGCGGCATTTTGCCTTGCTTTGATTTTCATTACTATTCATAAGTGAGCAGGGAACATAAGTGTTTTGGAACGAGTTAAATATACTTACCGAAGGCTGCGCACGTTGTGTTAGTCTGTATACACCATACTTCAGTGCTAGAATAAAATAAATGTATCACTGTGAATATGCTATGCATGTGTACTGTATTGTGTTGTATAGCTGCTGGTAGCGTTTATTATTGGACTCAAAACTATTGAAGGCGGTACTGTAGTTATGACCATTGTTGTTGCTGCTACTAATAAATGGAATGATGTTCGAGTTTTTAATGGTGTGGTATATATTACGTTCTCCTGCTGCTGTAAAGCTGACAAAGCTAACTCGCAAATAGCTTGTTTTTTAATAATAGAGACAACAGTAGTAGTAAATATGATAGTCTCATCAGGGAAACGCGATAGCTCGGTGAAAGTAATCACGCACTTCTCCAAGCTTACACCTTTTAATTCATATTAATAGTGCTTATGAACGGAAAAAAGACAAATAAAAATGAGCAAAATTAAAAAATCAAGCAATGGGTGTTGGTTCGTTTACAAGTGATTAAAATTTAAAAACATTAGCGGTGTTTTGTAGATTCAAAGCCCAACACGGTAATTGTTTGGCCGAATTTCCGAAATCTATCGAAGAACTGATTTTTTTGAAGCTATCAGACGCTAAGAAATGTATAAAATAAGAGCATTTCATTTTAATCCCTGTGCACTGAAATTAATAATTTTGAAAAGTAAGTATTATTGCCGACATTTGCTCTATAACTTAGTTCAGACATTATATTAATTTAGAGCTAGAGTGCCAAAAACTTTGACTACTTAGACAACAATTTATCTTAATTGCTTTTTCCAATCGCCATAGCCCAGTTTATGAACCCAAAAAGTAAAAAATCCGCCCAATATTTGGTTTTGATTATTTATGTAAATAATTTCTTCGTTTTAATATTTCGAGCACATTGGATTGTACACGTTTACTAATGTATGTTGACACTCTTGTAACTTAGCTATTTTTACTTTCGCTGCCTAGAACTACGTTTGCCATCTTATTTGTACTAAACACAAACGTGTAATTTTACATCTGCACAATCGCTTAGGGTATCAAATATATTTCGTATTAAAGTACGTGTTAGAGAACCCATGAAGTACAAATATTCTTGATCACTGCAAACAGCGTAATCGATTTATATGTAAGTCCTTATATGTCAATTTGCTAAAGTCAATCTTCTCTAAAAAGTAAACGCAAGCTTATCTTAACCTATAGGAAAAAATCAAGAATATTTCAATATACGGTGTTATAAGCCACATTACTTGTGTTAAGTTTGAGTACGCTGCACTAGGACAGACATGAGAGATCTACTCAACATCATTTTCTATGTCGATTGAAGGATCTTCGTCTTTTCATTTCTTATGTTCAACCTAACGTTCGCAATTTCCGAGACAGGTTGCTAAAATTTGGTGCATTAATATTTTTTGGGACCAAAAATGAAGGCTTTTAAGAATGAGTTACATGGACTCATTTCATTGGTCACTCCCCATATATTTGGAAAAGGCGCTATATGAACACAATTTGCCATTTTTAATATCGCTCAGCAAAGGTCGCTGAAATGTAATAAGTTGGCAATAATGAATGTACAATGTTGTTGAACCCCCTGTCGTGTAAGACGACTTAAAAAGAATAAGCTCTCATAGTGTTTTAGAATGAAACTTGATCTATATATAATATAGGGATGTAACTTTTAAAGGAATATAGGCTCTTGGACATAAGAAAATTGCGATGAACCCTCTTTTATCTACCGAAAAAAATAGGCGACGAATAATAAGTTGTTCGAGAAGAAAATTAAAGGTACTAAACTTGAGTCGCGTGGATTCACGTTTTGTATCCCGTTTCATTCAAATATTTTCATAAAAAGTAAATATTTGCACTGTAATAAATTTTATCTTCTGTATGTTGTAAACCAACTGAGGAATTGTATTAGGTGGATTAATGTAGAATGTTTTTTAATCGGTCTAATCAGATTATAAAGTTTTTGCTTGTTATTTTTTTTAAATATGTTACTTTTGGGCTTTGTTTTCTAATAAAAAGCCTTAATATATTTTCATAACAATTGTTAATATATTGTGGCATGAGAATCTTTCTGCCATATATTACGTATTGCAGTTATGCCGCAACATTCGACGCAATACATTTTCATTTACAGTATTATGATACAAATTTCATGATTTGCGAAATTAAATCCCATAAACACATTAAAAGATAATATAAGGAAGTAACGGAAGAATATAGGGAGTTTAGATCTGCACCGAATAGCTTTGTAGAAGGGATAAGTCCGTATACACAATTACAATAGAGACACAATACAATTAGAGACAACTGCATGAATAGGAAGAGCTCTGGGATATTTGGTTGCAAGAACTCGCAAATGAGACATGGGGCAAGCACCAAAATAAAAGCATAACAAAAACCAGTTCTTAGGAAAATGCACGCAGAGCATTATAAAATTTTATTCAAAAAGAGAAAAATTTATTTCTAACAAAAGTGAAAAATATGTTGTGGGAAATGTCTATCTGGTATAATATGTACAATTTTTATTATGCATAACTGCATAGATTTGAAACCGACATTGCTTCGGAAAAAATAGAAACTTTAAATTCGTTTCAGCATCGTTTGTCATTATTAGCAGATACCGAACTAAGGCTGCGCTCATTTATTTATCGGGACTATTGTAAAACTCGGTTCGAGAACATAAGAAAGCTGACACACAACTTAAAAATGCCGTATTTAAGATTTTCTTTAAGCCTTTGATTACTGCTTAATAAACCATTCAGCACTATTAAGTGTTTAATATGGATTTCGAATTAAATAAAACAAACCAACGTACGTAAACATGAAAACTTGAAGCAAAAGTTTGCACCCATTGTCTTCACCCGACGCACAGCAACAAAAAGTATCTGTATAAAGCTGAAATCTTTTTTTTTTTGCAGTGAAAGATGTCGGATTATTTGAGAAAAAAACTTAGTAGTGCGCAGGATTGATTCTTAATACACTATTAAGTTCGGTAAATAAAGAGAAATATCTGTATACACTAGCTTTCTGTCACAATTTTCACTACTACATTACGTCAAAAAAAATGGGACAACCAGTTGCAATGACATTCTAATAACATTGTCAACAGAATGTGCATAATATTTCGTTGTAATAAAAGATGGACATGAGAGTTGAAACTCCGAGCGCAAAGTAATATTAAAAGGCATTTTTATGAAAATAAATTTGCTTTGCTAGAAAATACACCCTGAAAATTGCCGCTGATTTGGTGTAATTGAATGCTTTCATAGAAAAAAGAAAAAAAAACAGGACCGTTGCTGATATTGTTTAATTAATTTTTATAAAATATATACTTAGAAATAACTGCTATGGAGATGTTCTACAAGGAGGTGCTGTACTAGACGAAATTATAATGAATTTGTTATAATTCCACACTTTCTAATTATGGTGATTTTTTGTGACTACCGAAGTCCTGCTGTAAGATCACATTTTGTGGTTTTTTAACCTCCACTAAAGAGTATCAAAACAAAATTTATCAAATATGAATAAAAGACGTCTAAAAATTACATTTTAATTTTCCCACAAAGAGCATGTGCGGTTTTCTTCTCAGTTGTATGTAAATAATACAAGTGGCGTTAATACAAACGATAAGGTTAGCTAATCCGCCACAAATCTACAAACGTTGAGAAAGTGCAATATGAAACAGAACCACAAGGCAATTTACTTTAGCAAGAAATTCATTAAGTGAAGATGAAATTGTGCAAAAAGTTCACAAATGCAAGCAGCTGCTTATTTGATGAGCGGTTGGACTCGGTAGCAAGACCGCATAAACTAACGGGTGAAAACACATTATTAATGAGAACAATACGAGAATGCTTGCATTCGTTGCATTGCGACTCAGTTTATCTTCGAGGACGAAGAACATTGCTTTTGAAAACGGAAATTTTTCATGCCAGACAACTGCTATACCTGCTGTTGGTACAAGAGTATATTAAGTTTGTGCGGATGTATACAACGCTCAGGAGGCATAGTCCCAACGTTCAATTCAGAACCGCTTTCTAAATTAAGCCAAGTTCGTCCGTCTATCCATCTGCCTGCTGTTTGTCCTTGTATTATTGTGTTTAGCCTATAGCTCGCAATCTCTTTAATATTTTGGTGAAATTTCAGAAAATGTCTCCGAAAATGATTCTGAAATGATCGGCATAAAAGAAAATTGTATCTTAAGTCTTTCTGTGTATTGTATATCTACAAATTTAATATATTCTGCACCGGTACACTAAACAAAAATTAAAATTTTTAAACAGTTCTTAACTTGAAAGGAACTTTAAAAACATTATTGTGCTTAATTTCATCAACTCGCCTTAAGCTGGACTTATAAAGCTTACTTTTTACCTTTAGGTAGACCGTTTATAAAAGGCTGTAAACACAACCAATTATTACAAAATTTTGTCCTTCCCTTGTTCATATAAAACTGTAGGGAGCACCCGCAAACTTTTGCCTACTTGTTACGAGCAGAAAGAAAGTTTACTTTTTTTGCTTTCTGGTATTGTGATAATTTATGCAAGGAAGATAAAGAATGCATGAAAACAACACGAGCTTACACGGAAATTGAAGCATAGTCATCCTTTAATACGCCATGGTAAGTAATTGTGAAGAAAACTAGAGTTACGCGTACAACCTTCCATTGTGTTTATATATCTCTTTTTTTATTTTACAAATTTTTTAATCGAATAAAATTCAGTTTTTGGGTCTATTGCAGTCCCTCATTCATCTAACGAGGTAAAGCTTCGAGAAAGTTGAGACGGACAAGAGATTTGACGTAGAAAATTGAAATAAATTAAATGTTAATTCATTTATTTGTATACATTACTCTTACTAGGTCTATTAACGCATTTACAATTGAATGCCATTTTAGTTTCGAGTTTATCGCCAGATAATTATAATACAAATAAACAAGATAGTCAATATCAATATATATATCATTTTATTATCTTTCGAGGAATACTTCAGCGAACAAAAATATAAAACGGCAACTGCGATAAGCGAAGCAGTGATTCCCTACTAATACATACAACAGAAACCGTGACTTGCAGTACGGGAACAAGAACGACAAACACAAAGCAGAAAGCACAGCAACGCCAAGACAACAAAAGCTGCTTATAAAGAGTAAAAGAAAAGTTGATTTAAATAAAGCCAAGATGACGGAAATGCTCTCGGAAACAATTTGCGGTGCTAAGCAAAACATTTGCAATCATAATTGTAACACTGATTGTCCAGCGTGCAGAAGTGTTTCTTTTGAGGGTGAAACATTGGCTGACGAAGAAGGATTTAGTGAGTTAGAAGAAGATGGAAAAGAAGAGGTTGATCGTAATGGAAGAGAAGGCGACCAGCAACAAATTCAATGTGAATTACATCAATCACACATCAACGAGCAATTGAAAACTACGCCAACGTTATCATTAGATGCCACAGGAACAGTTTGTAAACTACAAAGAACAAGTCTCGTACGTCCGAAACAAGAGTGCAGCTATGATAACAGTGTAGCTACGATCAATAAAGACGAAGAAGGTAACTCTTTTACTTACCCACTAGCGAAAGATTCCATTTATAATACACTGTAATCATCACTTATCCTATGTCCATTTACTAGTTGTCCCCTGTAATATGTCCGTTCAATACTAAGAATGAATATCCATACGTTAAGTCATAATTCGTTCTCTCATCGAGCGTCCACTTAGGTTTCCTAACTTCCTCTCCCCTATCTTAGCAAACCCATTAAAATTACGTCTGATAAATTAAAAATATTATAACAAGGTATTTTTAAACTTATGAAGGCAAATAAAACAAATAAGTATTAAGTTACTTGCATTAAAATCTCTACAAGACATACAGCATCTTTTTCTCAACACTCATTCAATGATGCTTACCACCGTTGGTCATATTTTGGCACCTCATTGTGCATTAACGTGATAAACAACGTTGTTAGTCGCGAATATACCAAAATGCAGCTGCTGCCAACAAACAATATATACAAATTCAGCATACCTTGCGTACACCACCGCCAGTGACACGAGTAACTTACGATGTTTTCACATAATGCCGCCATTATAAGCGTAGAAATGTACAACCAAAACGAATGACAACCAACTTAAAACGACAATAGACTAAGTTTTGCCTCTGCAGTACAGCACAAATAATTATCATTTTCCTACAACCTCAAGTAAACTTTCTACATATATTCATATACAAGCGACATTTATCTTTCGTTTAACAGTTGGTGAATTGACGATATGTATTCTCAGCAGCGATCATTTTGCTTTGCAGTAGTAAATATTTCTAATAGGTGTTTGCATTAATTTTGAGAAAGGACAGGTAAACATTATAAAGAAATGGGAAATAGAACTGTACATAACGATTAAATTCGATGATTTTTACCTTTCTCTACCTAAGCTAACAGCTTTTAATTTAGTATACTTGAGATATTCAGTGTATAAAGGCGCTAATCATAGAACGCTCGAAATTTCATTTTTGACCTTCATTACTTTTGTAATGAAGGCTCGAATTGACTGAAAATGCCATTTTGGCCACTTGGTGCAATAGATGTCCAGAATACACTGTTGCAGTTCGAATGGGAAAATCTGCAACACTCAGCGTACTCAACAAGCATGGTGCCGTCTGATTAACACTTGTTCAGATCGCTGCAGCATGGTTTGGTTGACACGCGGTTCCGCAAAATTAAAGAAATTTTCTTTTCAACAGTTTAAAATTTACAAACAAAAAACCCCACTTTTAATTGACAAATTTCAAAAGAATTATTTTTCATGCAAAGTGAGCCTTTCAACGCAGCCATATTGAACATAGATGTTTACTTACTTATATTATATTTAATTGTTACATTCCTGCGTTGGTGTCTTTGAATTACTCATTAATTTCTTTCTTTTCTTACATTCCTTTTTTATTGTAAGCGATCAATCCTTAATGAAATCTAGCCAAAAATGAGCGGACAGGTCTGCACTTCCAATAACACCGACATTTAGCGAACCAAAACTAGGTCCTCCTTTCCTTCAAAAATTTAATTTATTCTCTTCATTTATGTAGATTTACTGTACAATATAACAAGTAAGAAAGTTATATTCGGAGAGGGCCGAGTCTCGCACACCTACCACTGTACTTCTCGCATTCAATTCCCCAAGTCTTTTTATTTGATACCCATATTACTGGAAAATTGTAATCGCGGTATCACTGTATTCATTTTAGAATTAACCCAGTTTTATGCAGATAATATGTCTTCATTTGAAGAAAATACAAAATAATTTTAAATTTTATTCTGTGTCCCTTATGATAAACCAGCATGAAAAATTGGAAAAAATAAAATTTGCTCAAAAGTAATTTTGTGTAGCCATGATCGATTTTTTTTCATTTCTGCACGTAAAAAGTAGACTGAGTTCTGAAATTTTTGTTAAGAACAATAGAACTGCACACAGTTTATGTTCCACTACGGGCTTTTGCTCTGAATCAATTTGGCCCATTTTCAATATCAACCTGCGTGCAACAACTTCTAACGTTTCTAACAAATTTGAAATTAATATCATTATTTTCTCAACCTCTCCTGGTTGAACAACAAACACCAGAACAGAATTTCACCCTGATCAAGAATATATACACTGTATAGCGTTTCTGAAGCTTTCTTTTGGGTGTTACATACGTTATGAAAAAAAAAAAAAAATGAAGTGAGAATAAAAATATACGTCCACCCTAACCTTAACGTAACTACAATTTAATATATTTTATAATACAAAATTTATAAAATTGAAAGTTTCGGTTTGTAAAATAAATAAAGTTGACCAAAAATTCAATTATCTCATTGTATAATATAAATTATTTTATTTAAATGTTTTCTTTAACTTTTGCCAAGATACCATTTTTTTCCATTTTTACTTTTTTATAATTTTAAACCGTCCTTAATTAACGCTTTCTTAATTTGAGTGTGTTATTTTCAGATACACGCTTACAACCGATTAGTAACAAAAGTAACGAGAATGAGTGTGATGAGATTGAAGGTGTTGCTGATGAAAATGATGACGATGAAGAAAGCTGTAATAATATAAAACAAATGAACTTATTTATGAACCATGAAAAGTATGAAAAATATCGCGATAAATTTGGTATACTTTATAATGATGAAAACATTAACGATGACTGCAATAATAAAAAAAGCCAGTTATTCGGACACCAACCGAGATACTCCAAGAAATCGCACAGTGTTGGCGTATCTGATAAGGATGAAACTGAAACTTATGATATAATTCATCAAACAAAAAATCGTAACGCAACTAAACCAATAGATGCAGTACCAGGAAATATAATTTCTTCAAAACCTACACTAATGCAAATTTCACCTGCCCAATTTCAATTCCCACCATTTAGCCGATACATTCAACATCAACGGAATCTACCTCCAGATTTTACGCAAACATATACCTCGGGTAATAGTCCAGAGCAACGTCAGAATGCGCACCAGGAACATGAAAGGTTAAATACAACAAATAGATTAGGCATTGAAACATCACCATATATCAATACAAACTTTAGCAGCCTTTTAGATGTCTTAGGTGGCAGCTATTGCGGCCAAGCAAGTCAAAAAATTAGTGCTGGTAATAGTAATGGCAACTCTAATTTCAGCGCAGGCTTGAACGAGGATAAGTTTTCCATTATTCATAATGCTCCAGTAAATAGCCATGAATTTTTAACGAAAAAATATTATCATCCTTTATTTGCTCATGGCGTTTGCCGTTGGCCAGGTTGTGAACTAGGTCTACAGGATATTAATGCTTTCGTCAAGTAAGTATGTGTCTTAGATTTTAAACTTCCCCCATTTATCATATGTATCAGCCTTTACGTAATGAACCATATCGCTTATTTAGAATGTAACGGTTTGAACACAAGTTTTGGACATAACTAATATGTCGAAAGCCTGTTATCGATTTTTGTATGCATAATGCTTAATGCTAAACTAAGATACGCGATCAAACAAAGGGCTGATGTATGTGATTTGGCAAAGGTTTTTCCTCTTTTTGTCAATGTAATAAACCTAGAAGAAAACTTAAATCATGTAGTTTTATTGAAAATGAAATATTTCAGATTCAACGCACTGTAATGTGCGCTTTTCCGTATTACGGTACCGTATTACGGTGCTGAGATCCTAATTTTATCAACTCAAATTTTAATAATACAAACATAGAAAATTTTTTTCAAACTTTGAACTGTGGCAATATATTGTACAGATGATTCTTTCTCCAGCTAACATTTTAGGAAGGTTGTAAGAATTTTAATCAAATTACCGTATTTTATTAGTTTTTTATTGGCTACTTCTCAGATTTATTTTTTGTCACTCAATTATAATTTTCTAGTAATGGATTTATCACAACACTTATGAACCGACGTCAGAAAAGCAAGAACGTTATTTTCATCGAAAATTAGCTCGACGAGGATTATTCGTTGATTCACCTTGATTTTCAATATTTAAACCTTTCGATTATTGAAATTTGGTGTATATTTTGAAGGTAACTTTTGACTTAAGCAGGGCCAAAAAGAGGTAAAATAAAGTATTTATAGCGATCCCTCTACCATGTTCGTGTTCAATTTGTTGCCATTTGATACCATACCCGTGATAATTTAGCCTTCTTTGCGAAGACACGCCCATCATGCTATTTCTAGATATTGTCGGCCTATTTCGACAAAAGCTTATCCAATTGACGGGCAACATTTACGAATCCTCACAGTTGTAAGAAAGACGATACCAAGCTTAAATTTGACACAAGTATTCCTGGATTGAGTAAAAATATGAGATAAAAAATAAGTATAGTCTGTTCACACATATACTTACAAAACAGAAGAAGCTAAAAACAATCTCGAAAAACACCGTCACTAACTATAAACTATAACTATAAAGGGAAGCGGAAGGCCTGGGATTTGAATTTGAACAATTTAAAACTAACTAGATTAAATGCTATACCAAAAGCAGTGAGTACCACATCCATGCAAAAGCCACGTCTTAAACCATAGGAACAAAAGTTTAATATGTTCGTAATAGTTGCTCTTCTTTTTGATAATTCCGGCTGAAATAGAGAAAGAGAGTCAACTACTGAGGAAACTACTCCCGCAATGCGTTTATTTTCAAAAAAGGTTCAAAATCTTTGAGATAACTTCGTACAACCCACCAGAGCATGAGTAGTCATGATGGGCCGTAAGGCCCATATTCACGATTTTATTTTAGTGACCTTAAACCGTGTCATACGTTATTTTCTGACATGAACAAACTTAGAATTGAAATCGAGTTTATGACTTGCTATAAGTAATCGGAACCAGCAGAAGAAAACTTAAATTGCAATTATTGAGCAAACAGATTCGACGATAAGATTAATAATAAGTGAGGACTTTATCACCTGAACGTATTTGCAATAATTTTGATGATTGAGGCAAATGCATCTATGCCTTGCAGTACAGTAGACGCCATAGTTGCACGCAGAATTACTTTTCATACATTTTTTTAAAAGGTTCTTATTCCTATTTGCATAGCATTCAATTATTTTGTTGAACCACGGCAGGCGATCGCTTCGAAGGAGGACTTGCCTAATTAGAACAGATGCAAAATACATTATAAAAGCAGAATACGTTATAAAAGGGATTTCCATTAGAATTCAATTAGAATTTCCATATTCTTAGCAGAAAAATTGAGCATAATGTGTGAAAGATGAGGTTTAAGCATTAAAATTTTGGTTTTGTCAAAATCATATTGTACATTCGAGCAAGTGCGATTTGACGTGTTACAGTTTTTCGTGCTTGTAATGAAAGGATACACAATTTGCTGGATGATGGGGACACTCATGTAAATTAAGAGATGGACGATTTATAACTATTTCCGAAAAATTGGAAAAGCAAAGATAAAATAGAGTGCCCTTACAGTTAGGAGTGTTTCATTAAAACCCAAACAGTAAAATCGTATACTCACTGGGGTTTATCACGAGGATTAATTTCTTTTATTAGGCACTCAAGTGCCCGCAACGATCTGTTTAACATAAATTCCTTTCTTTGCGTCGGAACTAAAATTTTAAAGGATCAGATCGCTCTAAATTGAGATGGAGCCAATTTGAAAATATTAATACGATTTAGATTGACAAGAAGCAAGTTTTTGTGTTTTCACCTGAGCCAATATTGTTTTTCGGGAGAGCATTGCTATCAAGGGCACGTTACTCGTAATAGATGTAGGAGAATTTACTATTGTTTATATTTGAGATTTACACACTGAGAGACTACTGTCGCATCAGCGTACCTAACACGAGGAGGCTTTGTTAGTATTATCAATTAATATTTCGATGGAAGAAATTTTAATCTTTTGTGAATACAAATGTTAAGCGTTCGATGTTTTTGTCGAATTGGTCGATTACCGGTCTGTAGGCTCTATCGTTGACGTTGAGGGAGTGCGCCGAGCAACATGGCCGGCAAGCTTCACGCGATACCGGGAGTAAAGGACCATAAGTTACGCTATAAGTTGCTCTTATATAAGTTTGAAGAGAAGCTGGATGCTTTAAGTAGCGACACTCATCCAATATGGTTTTAATTTTGTTTTATTTTCTCAACAACGCCGTCAATTCTTTTCCGATTTCCCAAACATCCTTTTTTTTACTCACAAAGAAACTTATAAAAATCAATGGCGCGCTTCCTGCAGTCAGAACAAGACCAACCTAGTTCCTTCATTTGATCCAAGACCGCGTCTGCAGCTCGGCCGATTAAGGAAAATTCTGAAGAAAAATTTATTGAAGTGAAAAAAAGAAAGAAGAGTTTATTATGGTTAATTACAATAGCACACAATATTTGCATTTCCATTAAGAGAGCAACGTTAAGTATGGAAAATGGTAAATAAAAAGAAAATTAACAACGGAGATTCTGAAAAAAAAACAACAAATCAGGCCAAGAAGAAAACAAGAAATAAGATAATAATCAAAAGAAACGGTACAAAACAGAAGAATTTGGAACCTTCAATTTCACTCAAAGTTTTTTTTTAAGGGTTTATAGATTAAACAGACTTTGATGACGATAAATAGCACCAACCTGAAAAATTTGGAAAACAAACCAAAATTGATCCAAAAAACAGATCACAAAGGAGACTACACACAACAGCACTTAGTCTTGACCATAAAAAAAAATACAATATTATCTATCAATTTGATTCAAACAAATACATATAAAATTTAATATTGAATTTCTATTCACAATTATTTAGGCACTGTTTAGACTTAATAACTAATTTAAGTAATAAAATGGGAAAAAGATTTACATAATTTATAAGCGAGCACAGTATGCCAAACTGATGGTTATTTTCCCGCAATTAGTTAAACTAAAGTGTGTGTTTGCAGAACTCTTAAACTAAAAACAATCTTAACTTAAGCAAGGTTTAATAATTCTTCTTTTTGAACGAGAAAAAGAAGCGAAGGAACTATGTTTAATTTAAGCCAAACTATTGAAATCAAACAATTTCTTTTAAAAAAGTATTTTTATAGTCTGAAGATTAACTTTGTCCATCATTGTTCACCTTAAAGCTCTTGTGCAATTTAGGTGAAGATTACGGTATAATTGACAACAACTCACGATTTTATTTTAAAATTTATTTAATGAAACAATAGAAAATTGCTTAAATCCGATTCTTTACATATTGAAAAAGAAAAATTGGTTTGATATGCATATGCATAAGAACACAGATATAGTTATTTGTATATATACCTATGTTGACAGATATTTACAATACATTATAACAATTTATAAAGCAAAGATTCACTGGGGAGTTACGTAGATGTACTTCGATTCCTTGGAAGGAAGACGGTGCAAATCATTATCCCATTTACGTAGCACCCGCGCACTTCCTTAATGTGTTGTACAAGAGGAGGAGCAGGAGGATGAATTATGTTTTCACTATATATATCTGATTTTATCTTCTTGCACTGCCTGCCGCCTTTCTTGGTGCACATTTGTGACCTTTTAGATCTTCCACCGTAACTGTGGCTACTTTAGCAGCATTTTTTCAAATTATGTTTTTAATTTAAATGGTCACAACAATTAGTTATCTCAGCAAAGTAATCGCGTAACTGAATGTCACGTTTTTTGGGATTACGTAAGCACAATAGATGTCAAATACTCTTGCCAAATTACGCGAAACAAAAGAGCTCAGGGCGTTAGTATTAAATATTCAGAGTTTGCATTGATTGCCTGGAATGGCATTTATAAAAGTAAACAGGTTTAAATTGAACACAAAAGAATCATTCGCTTGTGTTTTACCAGTGTTAGTGGAAAAAAAAGACAATTTAAATATTTGAAAAAAGGAAAGGAGGTTTAATAAAGTAATAAAATAACCGAAGAAAACAATTTTAAAGGAAAAAAAGGAGGGAAGGAAGGGGAATCGTGAGAGAAAAATTAAGAAGGAATATATATATTAAATTTTTTGCTTTTTCGTTGTGATTTTTTCTTTCCCTTTTTTTTTGTATTCCCCATGATAACAACCAAAACAACATCAGCCCGTCTCCCTATGGAGATTGGGTCTGATCTTATAACTACTGATAGAGACTGTTTTGAAGATTTTTACATGAACGCCACTGGGCACACCAAGAAATCGACAAAGGGTGAGAATAATATTCTTTTATCTGCTAACGGAGAACCTAACACAAACGTTTTAATTGCGCTGGTAAACAGACTATCGACAAGCCCTCTGATTTGGGTGCCACAGCCGCCACAAATTTCGAAATCAATTTGACCGATTGCCTTTCCAACTGCAATTTTGTCGTTTTTGTCGAAACGTGTGCGGACGCAGAAGGAAATCGCATCAATATTAACTCCAATCTCTATTTCTATGATTACTTGAAGGATTTCGGTATGTACGCTTTTAAATTCTTTTTATTAAATTCATTATTCATAACAAAATTGTTAGCATTGGCAGCGGAGCTGAAAAGCAGTTTGGCTCTACCTCTGCTGACAACTTTTAATTCTTTTAAGCCGTACATACCGAGGCCGTTCACTGAGAGATTTGGAGTTATTCGAAACATCCCATGCACGTATAGTGTCGATGATATAATTAAAAACGCCGTATCCGATATTCCGATTAAGTCCGCTAACCGTTTCCAGAGAAGAAATCCCAACAACAAAGACGAGTGGATTCCCACAACCAGCATCAAAGTTGGCTTCAAAGGGAGAGCCCTCCCTAAGTCAATAAAATTTAATTATTGTTATCTGCCGGTTGAATACTTTGTACCCACTTTAAAGCAGTGGTTTGAGTGCGGTAGATACGGTCACGTGTCAAAATTCTGCAAAGCTAAAGAGAGTAGGTGCGTTAACTGCGGGAAGTCTCCGAATTGTGTGAACTGTGAGACGATGAAGTGCTTGTCCTGTGGTTCAGGTGAGCACAACACTCTCAATAAGTGTTGCCCTAACAGGGAACTCGAATCAAATATAAACAGGATCATGGCAATTAAAAATCTTTCGTATACAGAGGTAAAAGAGAAATTTTCCGCAAATTATCTCGAATGTCTCGATGACATCACTTATGATGACAACTTCCCTCCACTGGGGAACACGTCTGCAATTTCGACCAAGGATGATAATCAAAACGCCAACAAAATCTTAACCAAAAATAAATATAATGCTGTCGTCAAAATGATATCGGTTCCTTCCAAATCTCCTCGCAGTTCACCCACCAAGCCTTCTCCCAATACACCCCCCAAGTCGTCTGGAACAAGCCTTCTTGGACCGATAATTTCAAACAACTATGTGCGGTCCTCAGAACTTAAAAGATTAATTCTTGCGATTCAAGAAAGTATCCGTCTGATGATCCCTCATAATCTTATCAAAGAATTTGAAGAAAATATTTCTGGCTGTGCCATTTCTTGCTCCGTTCAAGCACCCAGTACTACGAGGGAATCCGCTGGGGTTCTTTTTCAAGTTTTAACATGATGTCCTTTTTACAATATAATATTCAAAGTGTCCGACGTAACCTATCGTTTTCACTTAAACTCAAACAAAGTTGACTTCTGCATCTTCAGGGAAGTTTTTCTGAAAGATGAAAATTGTTTCGAAGTTAAAGTTTCGAATTATGCCTCAGCCACCAAATGCCGAAATGTTGGCTATGGCGGTGTTAGTATTTTAGTTAAGAAAGGTGTCAATTTCGGACGTATTCCCTATAACTCTGCTGTTGACATTATCATCCTCAAAACCATGAACCTGAAACCGAATCTTTTCATAGCATTATGCTACTTTCCACCCAGTCTCGATGTGCAAACCTTTCGTGATGAGATTCAGAGATTGTGTAACTTTCTTGACGGTGAACAAAATGTGATTCTAGCTGGAGATTTCAATGCAAGACATTGCTTGTATGGCGATCAATTCCAGCAGTTTCAGTGTCTTAAATAATGGCAATACTTCCTTTCACTGTAACCGGGACGGTTGTACGGCTAACAGTGTCTTGGATCTAACTTTCTCGAATTCAACTATTTTATCTTTCAACTGGAACACGTCCAACGATTCCGTTGGTAAAAGTCAGCACTCTCCCATTTTATTCCACAGTTGTAACAATTCCGTTAAGAAAATAGAAAATTTCATTTCACACAACTCCTTATGGACAGTCTGTTGATCTTCCGTCTGATTTGTCATCGATTCAAAGTGCCTTTCACTCTGTGATCAGGTCTGCTAGAACCAACTTTCCTGACATTGAATCCTTCTCACCTAAACCTTGGTGGAACTCTTCCCTGTCAAAACTTTTTCGCAAATACCAAGCTGCAAGGAAAAAAATGAGTAAATATGTCAATCCAGCCAACTACATTGAATATATGAAAACACTGAAAGAATGGAGGTCTGCAGTTAGAAAGGCGAAAAGAACACGTAGAGCTATCGCGATTAAAGATTTATGTGGTAACGGCAACCCATGTTCTTTCTGGAACTATATCAACGGTCATCGACATTCTAGTCGAAAATTAAGCGGTTCTACTGTATGGAATGACCATGATAATAAAAAATACTTAGATATGCTCAAGAGCTAAGTTCCAATTGTCAATCCGTTTACAATGCCTTCAATTCCTTTTAGTAGTCTCAGCAACACACCCTTTTCATTGCATGAGCTAACGTATGTTTTACATTCCAGAAAGATTGCTACTGCTGCAGGTTGTGATGGAGTCAAGTACGACATGCTCAGAGCATTGTCTGGAGGAAGCCTTAGCATTCTCTTGCATGCAATTAACAACTGCTGGTCCATCAACTTTATACCCTCAGATTTGCGATGCATCAAAATAGTTCCCATTCCTAAGGCAGGTAAAGACTTAAATGATTTAAGTAGCTTCAGACCAATTTCACTGATATCTGTATTCATAAAGACTATCAACCTCATGGTTAAGGAGAGACTAACTGGTTTCCTGAAAACTGAGAACATTATTCCAGCTTGTTCTTACGCCTATCAAAAACGCAAATCTACGAATATGTGCGTTAATAAACTATGTTTTTTCATAGCTAGCTTTAAAAAAGAAGGGAAAATGGTTGTCATGCTTTCCCTGGACATCAGCAAAGCCTATGACTGTGTCAACTTGATTAAGCTTGGTAGAATTCTCTTAAACTTTTCGATTCCTCTTCAAATTCGGCTGTGGATACTTAATTTTTTATCCAAGCGTGTGTTGGTCATAGGTACTGAGAAAGTTGAAATACACGGTGGTAACCCAAAAGGCAGCTGTTTAAGCCCCATACTCTTCAATCTGTACGCAGCTTCTTTGCATGATCTTCAAGATGACAAAACTCATATTGTTCAATATGCAAGTGATTTCCTAATTGTACTTGCGGACTCATCCTTTTCAGCTGCTGTCAATAACCTCTCAATGAAAGCGAACTTATTTTTCGATGCATGCGCTGATCTTAATTTATAATTTAACCCCAGCAAAACAAATACTATCTATTTTGCCAAACGTTCTAAACGTGAAGTCAGACTTCTTATCAAAGGTACCCAAGTTAATCAGGTAAAATCTCTTCGATTTCTTGGGAGAATTTTAAATGACAGCTTAACCCTTCGTGGGCATTATGAAAAGGCGTTCAGAGACTGTGAATCTGGATGCAACATCATCAAACTCATGACAAACAATCAGGCAGGCTTGCCAGGTCCAAAATTGAATTTGGACATTCCACATGTTGCAATTTCCCAAAATGTATTGAGAAACGTATACAAGCATTTGAAAACCGAATGTTGAAGCGTTGTACTGGACTGACCCACTCAACTCCTCAACATATTCTCAATGTCATATCCGGTGAGTGGCCCATTTGTGAAAGAGCCCTTTTTTACACTGCCAAGGAGTTAATCAAAGTCAAGATCATAAATCCTTCCTTTTTCCAAGAAATTATATCTCTCAGTGATACTATCACTTGCAGCTATACTTTTTGCTGTCAAAAACTTCGTCATATTTAATCTAACTTATTTAAATTCCTCCCTTGAATTTCATTACCAGCAAATGCATGAACATTCTCGAATCGAACTCTACCTCAAAACAAAATGTCAACTTCTCTTGTATGAGGATGTTATGCCAAGAAAAGCTCCTTTTTTATTACAACAACGGCTACGATATACATGCCACCGACGGTTCCGTCGGACATAATGTATCTGGCTTTTCGGTCGTGAAACATCTATCTAAAACAGTACATCGAGTCAAAGTGGCGGAGGAACTTTCCTCAACTTTTATTGAGTTGCTCGCCATTCGACATGCTATTAATGTTGCTATCTCCGATGGTATCGGAAGGTTTGTTATTTTTTCTGACAGCAGGTCAGCTCTACTTCTAATAAATAAAAGAGATGCAGAGAATCAATATGTGTTTGATATTCATAAGATGTTGCATGAATCTCAAGTAGATGACTGTCACCTCGGTACCTGGCCACTGCGGCTTTCTTTTTAAATGTAAAAGCCGATTTTCATGCAGGGAGAGCTGGTGTTGATGGGACAATTTTGTCCATCAAATATACTCCCAATGAAGCAATTCTGGCAGTTCGCAACCACATCCTTCAACAACTAAACTACGAATTTAAAGAGATCGCGCGCGTTTAATCCAATCGCCTTTTCTATAAATTAAATCCCACATTTCAATTCAAACCCTTTTCTGTATCCTCTTTTAATTCCTGGCAAATCAAAATTCTTTATAGACTCAATAGAGGTCACACTTATGATAAAGTTTATTTAAAAATGATTCGTGCTATACTATGTGATGTTTGTGAAGTTTGCAATGTTGTTGAGTCTGCTGAGCATCTAATCTTCAGATGTCACAGGCTTGATGGCATTAGAGATTCCTTTAGCTTCTTCAAGTTAAATGGCTGTCTCCTCGATCTCTTTGCAGCAAAAAATGCACGTCATCTCGGGGAACTAAATTGTTTTATTAGAAAAGCTAATTTATGCTTTTAAAATTTATTTTTCTCTTCTTCTTTCTTTTTTTTTTTTCTTTTGTTTTTGCGTTCAATCATCTTCTATTACCATAGCATTCCTTTTTCGTTTTCAGCCAAAGTTTGCAACACTGTTTGACTTTCAAGAACACAAGAAGCACAATTTCACACACACAATTATACTTAAAATGCTGGCTCCAGTTATTACGGCCGCTCTTTTTATTGTTACGTTTTGTACATAATTGTGACCAAAAATTACGACAGTTTATTGGACATATAAGCCACAAATCTATTGGCTTGGTCCATCTCCATTCAACATACCAAAAAAAAAAAAAAAAACAAAAAAAAATAAATTTCAAACAAAATTAATTACTTTCAAACAGTTGAATCAAAACAAAAAATATTAACAATCAAAGCAACAACAAAACAGGATATTCTTAACCGAAAACGTTTGAGTTAGTCACAGAAATCAAAATTGCGAAAAAGAAAACGTTTTCCTTTAAGATTTTTCACAAAATGTTTGAGTGAACATATAAACCATATTCATTATTGGTTTAGTCAATTTAATCTCAACACATCAAAAGAAAAAAAATTGTAAAAGTCAAGTAATAAAGTTTTAAATGCTATTAAATAATGGTTTTCGTCGTGCTTCGATACATCATTTTATACTATTTGCTGGAAGCGAGCCGAACGTTGTGACATAGAATTGTTATGAGACCGAAAAGGCTCTGTAGACTGCTTCCAATCCCCATACACACCCATACACCATATATACTGGATGTATTTACAAATATTTTTTGTATGTATTCATACTATATATAAAATTATCTTCTTTTCGACGAAATTAGAGTAGAACCCTTAAGCATTTAACTAAGTTCCTTATCATCATCGTAGAAATCACTTGGAATATGATGAAAGAGAAAATTGTCATGTTTCTTTTTCAACTTCAGTACCTTGGCGTTGAGTGACGTATCGACCTTAATATTTTTCTTTAATAATTGTTGGACGATTTCTCGAAAGTGTGTTTCATATCGATTTGTTTCTGGAACAAATTGCGTGTGCTAAATGTCGCCCTCCTTTCTTTACGTTTATTTTACTAAACAAAACCAAACAAATGTTCAATGTTAAATAATAAATAACGTACGTGTACTTACTTGTGCTTCCTCGCAGTAGTCAGCATCTCGTCCTTAAACAGCACATCTATTGCTTGCTAAGAACATAAAAATCAATTAGAAACAGGCAGAAAATCGCACTTTAAAGATTTACTCACCGCGCTACTCTCTTGGTGGAGGCAAATGCATCACTATCTATAGATTTGACCGGAGCGCCAAATTTTCGTTTCCTTCTTCGGGATGATCCGAAATTAAAAGTAACAACCCTTTCAGTTGTTCCATGTGAGCTGATTCGCAATTACAACTATTGAACATTAAAAAGAGTTAATATAAACAAATGAAATGCTTACATTTGGTTCTTTAGAATTATATATAATATAATATTGTTTGTCTTTATTAAGTAATGACAATTACATCCATTAATACGCAAAGAATCATTACCAAATTCTTTTTTCTTTTGGTGTATCCCAAAAATTATAAAGTGCATGGTTTGTTCCAAAATAATTTCTTTCACAAGACGTCGACAGACGTTTATGCAGACGTTTATTTTTAAAAAATATCAAATTAACAGCTTTATATGCGCTAGTAACAAACTGTTATGATGTGAAATTAATTAACATGATTTTTTCTGCTTAAGAAAACCTTCACCTAAATTATAAATATGTGAAACCAAAAGCAATTTTAAAAGCAGGTTCGTGCAAAAGATTAATATTTTATATGCAAAATATTTCACACTTCGCTTTATATATAACTTTAAGACATTTTTATTTATTTCGTTTAACAATATTTTTTCTTCAATCAAACAATGTACTCAGGTATAGTTCAAACGTGACTTGCGTTTTGCTCTCACACAATCACATTAGCAATGGTAATAAAACCCATGATCATTTAAGGGTACACAATATAAAAAAAAATGTATATAAGATTCTTTTTTAAATAAGCTCATATTTTTGGATTAAGTGAATATTGAACAAAGAAAAAAGGAAGTGCTAATGGACTTGCCAACGCATCAACAGTTACCGGTAAATTAGTTTTCCTGTTTAATATACCTGGTTTTATGTGCATCGAACAATTTTTGATAGTGTTATACTTTTTGATACTGCTTGTGTAAATAAAATAATACAATTAAGAAGATTATTTTATCCTATACCCCTTATGACAAAGGGTTTATGAAGATTGTGCTATAGTATGTAACTCTCCAAAGGCCGTCAGAAAGACCTATCTTTCATTATACCGATCGATTCAGAATCATTTTCTAGATCGATCTAAGCTTGTTTGTTCGTATATATTTGCGTTCAGGTCACAATTTTTCAGACATTTTGATGAATTTTGCCCCGTTGCCGTTGATACAATAACAAACGCTATTGCAAATAGTTCGAACCGGTCCACCTTTTCGACCATTGCCCACATAATGCCTTATTTTAGAAATTCGTTACACGGAGAGAATTGTAATTCTCAAAATTTCTCGACAAAAGTCACTAATAATAGTATTTTTACATTCTAAACTGGTATGAAAAAAACTGCCTACGAAAACTGCATTTTTATATTGTCCAGAGATATAATTTCCAATATTTCATGAGGAAAATTTGTTAATAATAGTAAATTGACAAAAGATATATAAGCCATATAACAATTCGCATGTCATGAAAGCCTAACTGTAAATGTTTTGTAATGAAAATTTTTACCAATTAACTTGACAAGATTCAAGTCAGACTCCACTGGACCCCGTAAAAGATTTCTCACGAATAGTGAGAATTCGGATAATACAGGTTTTATTTTTAAATCCCTAATGCGTAGGGGTTACCAAGAAAAACAAGCCCTTATGCGGAGAGAACGTAAGCACCTTAAGACTGTTAAATTTGGATCACGTCATGTCACGTTTTGGCCATATTCCAATAATAATATATGTTATATGCCTTGGCAGCGTCAGCTAACATTTAAAAGTTGGCCCTGTTGATTTTCTTCGTGGGAATTCTTGTTAATTAGGGCTACTAGTCGCCTAAATGGAAATTTTTTAAATCTTTCTGTTTGCAAATTCCATTTAACGTTAAAATACCTGCACATTTTTGAGTAAGTCTTCATGTATATGTTATTCCAGAAGACTCGAGCATCATACATATCTCAGAATAGGTTTTGTCTGTTAGATAATGACGTTCAATGACGGAATGACGGAAAATAGCCAACCTTCAATTTATTTATTCGATTTCTGTGTTAACATACGATGTGGAGAGATGTGTTATAGGCCTCCATGCATTACTGACAATCCATAGGACGGCAAGTACGCAATATCACTAGTGTTGCGATAAGGGTAACCAAGGAGCCTTTATCTACGATTTACATTGATGTTGACCCTACTCCAAACGCATGCAAATTTTCCTTTCAGACAAACTAATCACGCTATAATTTCTAATGAAGCTCCCAGAAAAATAGTTAAAATCGTACAGACGGCTCTGAGAGTTTAACGTCTGCACCTGACTTAATGCTTTAATCAGACGGGTTGCCTACAACCATAGGCACTCAATTGAGTTGATTGATCACCCCCGGGGGGAGAGACAATCCCCTAATAAGGGGGCCTTTCTTACCCCGAGATGGTTCACCGTGTATGGCCGTTTGAACCGTCACTCTGGTTAGTGTGAGCCCTAGCTGCACTCGATTGTTTGGCTAGGAACTGCCAACCACAACCAGCACGAGTACTCCCCGAAGGGCCGCACCCAAGCAGTCAGGACTCACAAATTGATCAACGATATTCGTTCAAAAGGGAAAAATTGCGCTCGCTTCCGCCATAAGGCTTCCACGGCGCCGTTGATCAATTACCACCATTACCCGCAGGCATCCCTGACATATGTTCAAAAGTATATAGGCAAAAGGGGAAAAAGCCTTCCGTCAAATCCCTTTTTTAATATTTGCATGTATTAATTCTCAAGAGGGTTTTTTAATTAATAGGCCAAAGGGAAGGCCATTCGTCAATTCCTTCTTTTGTTTTTTTTGTATCATTAACTCTAGTCCTGAGAAAATTTTTATTCCGTTACTTTATGAGCAAAGTCCATCATAAACCCGCAGGCATACGTGGCTTTGTGAGGCGAGCCTCCTAGTTTATTTTGCAAAGCCTTTGGCATACTTTGGGCGGTTGTAAAAACAACAGCACTCGCATTCGGATTCTCCATACATCCTGGTAGCCAACACCAAGAACTACTTTTCTTCGAGATATATAGGTCTCGGGTATTGCACTGACATGGCATACCATGCACTCGCTAGATTACTACCTTCAACGTATTTAAACCATTCAGAAATTTCCTAGGTAGTAACTGGCCATTGAGTGAAGAGTTCCAGCCAACCCCTCCACCATCTCTCAAAAACTCGTCGCCGAGTTAGTAGCCCAAAACCTTAAACCCTTCTTAGCCGGCCGAAGCCGTTGCCCGGGGATCACCACTGGGAGGTGAGGGTTTCGGCCATCTATGCTCCCCATTAGAGCATAGTTTATCTCCCCAGTTAAAATCGTACAATGTGGGTTTAATCACCCTACTTCAGAATGCAAAGAAGATAGAATTTCTACAGCTCACTGTGTTAATTATTTAGAAGGCCATACCGCCAAGTATAGAGAATGCGAAATAAAGAGGAAACTACTTCAAGTACGTACAACATAAGATTACGCTTCGCGTAGCAATCACGACATTCTACCCTTTCTTATATTAATTATAACAACGACGCTTTTCCTGATATTAACCAACTTTACTTTAAACAAACATACGCTGAAGCCCTGAAAAATAACAAGTACTACACCGAATAGATAGAATGGAAACTATGTTCGCTAATTTCCTCAATATAACGACAATGCTAATTTCAAAGCCATGCTCCTAAATCTAAGGCTAGGTATGCGGAATGCCAACTGACTTTGAAATCATACAAGGGAATCAGGGCTATATTTACATGCAAATTGTATTGCTAGTTTTCTAATGTCGGTTATGCATTTCGCTTATCGAACTAAATTTAAAATCAAAGGATACGATATTGTTCCATGTTATGGCCCTGATAATGGGGCTCACAGTGGGTAAGGTTTAATCCTCATTAAATTATGTCACTCTGGCTATAGTAAGCCCTAGCTTCCAGCTGCTGAAATGCAAATTAAATGCGACAATTTTTATTTCTCAATATTTTCTGTTTGTCCTCGTCCAAACGGAATATCAAGCGCAACGATTGTGGTAAATTCTCTGTTAAATTAGAAATTAAATTCATCCTCGGGACTTTAATTTTAAACATTCATGGTGGGGTTCAACGCCCGAAAATCCTAAGCGCACAGAACTTCATAAGTGCCTATAATGAAAAAAATTGGTTTCCCACAATAAAAAAGTAACCCAAGAAAAGTCAAGGATCCCCTGAATTTTATGGTATATTTTTGTATTTCTGCATATCTTTTAAACTTACTGAGAATTTAAGCTCTGACCATTTGACTCTCAAAATTAATTTCGACGCGTGACGTGTTTCTCGTCCCAAAACCTAAAAGGTTATTTCTTCTAAAACTGGTATAAATTACTTTAAGCATTGCATAAAACAAAGTTTAAGCTTTAGCGTTCTAATTAAGGATGCATTTGGTCTGAATTCTGCCGTCGAAAACTTTACTAACGCGATTCACGAAACATTTTAACAACCGCAGCTAAATCACAACTAGGAATTTGGAATAAGGTTGTAATGACCACAGATATTAAAAATCTTATTAGAATTAAAGAAAATTAAGAAAAGTCTGAAAACACAACAGAACTGAAACTAATAAAACTAGTTTAAATTGAAGTGCCAATGAATTATTACAGCACTTGTTTGGTTTTTAAAACGAATAGGTATCATTTTTTCCAAGAAATTTATTTCTAACTAAAAATGACGATGATAAGCTGTAAAATATTGAAAAAGACCGACAAAGAAAAACGTACCAGCACTCGTTTAAAACACTTGAACAGATGAACTTTCGTAAAATGCTAAAACTAACAACAAAAGCTTCATTTAGGCACTACCACAGTAAAAGAAGAAAGAAGAAATTTTCAATTTTAGTTCTCAATATCTTAATGGGCTTAATTATTATTCGAGCTTGCTCGCAAGTTTTACTAGATGATAGTCAAGGAACAAATAGGCTAAAAGACACCATACTTTATACTTGTCGCTTACAAAATGAATTTATATATGTATACATATATATAAATATGCATATCATTACAAGACTCAAATAAGTTCCACATGTATATAAAAATAAATAGACAAATTGTAAAGTGGTTTTCTGAATGGAGAACAAAGCTAATGGAAATTTAAGACTGGTCCATTTGCTCATTGTTGTAAAAAAAATATGAATGTATCCAATCTTTAGTAGGTATATGTGTTCAGTAGGTTATGTGACAAGCGCTAACTGTTACTATATACAAGGTCTTTGCTTGCCTTTTATGCAACTTAGCTACGTTGGATATCCAAACTGTTATCCATAATTGAATTCCGTCGTACGATATTAGTTTACGAATAAATTACAAAGAAGTGCATTTCTACAAGACTCAGTACAGAGTGTGAGCTTAACAGCCATTATGACTCGTTTCTTTTTATTTCGGTTAACTACTTTTTATATGGTCAGCAAAATGCTTGATGTGAGTGTTTATTTATTTATTTCTTTTAATTCTACTTATACATGAAACTCAACTAAACAAATAACAGTCGAGTTCAATTGGCTCTTAATGCAAAACTTATATTGTATATATTATTGTTCTATGTTATTACAACATTATAGGTAAGTATTAGAATATGGCAGATGGTCCATTTGTTTACCTTTAAAAGGCAAGAGCAGTTTACAAATGTATTGGAAGCTTAATGTTTGTTTTGCACTTTGGATGCACTGTCTAGCATAATTATGTGGTGTTCACTACATGTAATTTGTCTTTATGCCATATTGCATCCATATTGGATATTGCGTAGTTGGTTATTACTGTGTCATACGAGGAAGTACGATGAATTGGCATGTCCATTGCAACAAATAGAGACTAGGCTCTGAAATGTAGCTCTGAAGAACGCCGCTGAAATCCTTCCAGATATACTGTCGGTAATGCTTTTTGGATAGGACTGACAGAGGAGATAATTTTCTAAAAAAGCGTACTAAATGGTAACTTACGGTAAATTTAAGATAGCGCTCTTCGTTTCTTGCTCTGTATAATGCTAGGGAGATATAATAAAACGTGCAGAACATTACCCTCTTAGTTTAAACACTTTCCAAATGACCGTCGCAAGACGATGAATTTGATCAATGGTGTCAAACGGTGGTGAATTGCTTGAGTTCTTGTCGATGCTGCGTATTTATACAATATGCACAAATATGGAAAGCAAAAGTAGTGTGTTGTTTTTTCTTTCTAGGCCGTTATCTTTTTCTAGTTAAGTTATAGTAATAGTAGATTTTATCCAACTTGATGGAAAAGATCTAGCATTTAAAATATAATAGGATTTCTAGAGCGCCTTGTGGGAATTCGCGAATTGTTTTCGTCCTAATGCTCTCTACATTTTATTCAGCTGTGGTAGAGCTGCAAGAATATTAGAAGTGGGAGTGTCTTTTTGCTATGGCTCGTTTTCTTTTTCTTCTAAGGTTTTCTTTTTATTAGGAGGCTATATAAGCCATTATCCCATGATGGGTTAATTAATTTCGGGTTGGCATGTATTTAATCACACAACTGCAGTTGTCGAGTTCGGTGTAAGCATGTTTACCAAATAGTTTGCAAACATTTACAAGTTTTGCAACTATTACAACTTGTACACCGATTGCAACTTTTTGTGGCTTTATACAAATTATTTAAGCCTTGGGCTTGGACTATATTCAATTTTTCAAGGTGTTTGTGTTAATTTTTTTTCTTCGGTTGCATGGCATTCTTTTCAAGTTCCTATTATAATACGGCAACGACTGTTCAATAGTACTCATCTAAATAACTGCCATTGTCTTCTAAGGACGCGCTTTGCTTGCATTAAATTTTGTATATTGGTAGGGCACTTACAAGTGTCACCACTGGGTTAGGTATCTTAGATCAATACCTAGTTGTTTTTCAAAAAAAATATATATCGACTGCAAGTAGTTTGCTTGGAACCTTGAATGGTCATAAACATCTGTGATGCAGATGTCCACAAATAACATACGCGGCGGCCATATTCTTGACCGTCTATAAGACGTAGAGGCCTTCTACTTCTACACGGTTCCTCTGCGGTATATCTGCGCACCGAACACCGTAATTGGTAAAAAGTGTGAATTTCCCCTTCTTTTACTCATTTGCTTCAAACGCAATTTTAACTCAGAAAAGTGGTTGTGACATTTACATACATAATAATATTGTATGCGGTGTTAATTCCAAGGCTTTTGTTTCAGTTTTTTCAGTAATCGTTAATCTTAATGCTTGTGAAGAAAATGGTTACCTGTTTCAACTTTTTAGTTAACACGTATAGAAAATCTTGTTGAGACTAATGAGAAGCTTCTACACATTTTTTTCGACTTAGTTAACACTTTATTCGAGAATCTGTCCTCTACGTAGACATTTTATCGGAATTGTTGCATCACTCTCTATCTCTCTATCTTGCTCCTCTTCTAACAAAAACCGATTATTATACGTGCTGCCTTTTTACCGAAGTACGGAATTTGGTAGACTTAATTCTACCGATGTTGTCATCCGCAATCCAAATAATTTTGGGAACAGGGATTGACGTGCCTTATTTAACGCTTTTTGTTGCGTTGGTGGGGGAAAATTTAATTTGCAAGGATTGTGCAAAGGGATATTTCTCGTCTGCAGAATTCTTCATCGTTTATGCAGACATGCATATGTAGAAGTGAAAACATATATCCCTACCTACGATGTACAGATTTTGCTCTTTTTATTTTTGTTTTGCAGAAAGTAAAAAAAGGAGCAACGAATGTTTATCGAAAAAAAAAAATTAAGTTATCTCACTACATACTTTATAGAAAGAAGCTAAATCACTTCCAATCATTTAAAGTGAACAGGCGAGACGTGTTGAAAGGAAAAGAATAATAAATAATTGCGATAGGTTGAAATGACATTTGAGTGTGGACCACAGAGCAAACCAATTTACGCAGATGTAGCGGTATTATATAATATATTATAAAACGGTATATAACAAAAATGTGATAATAGGATTGCGGCTGGTAATCATTTACGGAGAGCAACGAACGGTTTCGAGGTTCAACACCAGCAGTTTGAATTAAACTTCTACATCAAACAGCTCATCTTTTAGAAACGTTTTGAACATGTCGATTCTGCGATTGGGTTAGCTTTTGATCCCGCAAGTCGGTAATTAAATGCCATGCATTTAAGACTTAAGTGAAAACGGAAATTAACAAGCTTTGTAGCCAAACAATTTAGAGTCCGTCGAACATAATTACGGCGTCATGACCGTTGTTTTTAGTAGTAATGTAGAATCGGCTAACCATAATATGCATCGATTGAAAATAAAATGGGAATAAGGGCTTGAACAAGCATAATTTTCAAGTTGCGACCGTTAGCACATTTCTTGCTTCAATTGAAAACGACAAAGTTTTTCGCAAAATGTGACTTTGAATGAATTGAAAATAAAATAAACAGAATACAACCTCAAATTTAAGACTTACTTCGTAGTTTGTGTGCTGGTCTACCGTTTTCTGATAATATCATATGAATCAACGAACGACAACTAGCTGAATGTTTTCTTGAAGTTGTTTATTGCAAACGCAGAGTTACTCTTAAAGTACAACGGGATAAATACGGTTTTAGCGTATCAACTGATGAATTTTCGAGGTTTATGGCCTTGCGATTAAGATCACTAGATTCAAGCTAGACAAGGCCTGAAGATAAGAAAACTGAAGATAAAAGCAGTTCCAAACAATCCTAAGCAGCGTGCTTAGGACTTAAAAATTGTTACCGATCTTATAAAGTACAATATTTTTTTTTATAAAATACGATAGCTGAGTCGCGTCGATTCGTAGATAAGCATTTTTGCAGAAACGACGCAAAGAGTATCGAATTGCTTTTGATAATCCAAAAAAATTATCAACTCAAATCATTCCTTATCACACTATAATGAACAGCTACCACTAGTAGTAACATACAAATCATCTTTGTGGCTTGTGCCGTGTTTTTAGCCGTGTCAGATATCAGAAAGGTAACTCGCTTTTTATTCAAACTTCAATTATTTCAATATTTGGTTGTGTATGAAACGTGAACTTTCCGCCGTCGAAAAAATTTACCTTTTAATAAATAATGGCGGGGTAGCTTTAACGGCTAAGCCAGGCGTGCTTACCTTCGTTACTCATATACCCCATCTGAATAAAAATCTTAATATCTCTTGATGTAATAATTTAATTCCTTTTTATCAATTAACTTACCTCACTAATTGAAATACATAGTTCGAATAATAAATAAAAATGTGTAATAGCTTATAAAAAATCTAACGGCTAAAAATTTAAATGCCTATACTCAACCCATTGTCAGTGGTCATCGGACCGAATGAATGGTCTTCTTTCAAAATATCCCTAATTCGCCATCTAAAGCGTGCAATATCAGCGGATGATGACGGATTTTATTTTCTACGGTCGTGTGTTTCTTAGTCGGCGGTTCGATCCAGATAGAATAAGATATGCAATCTTCTTCTCGACTATGCCTCTGTTCGAAATCAAATTGGCGTTTCCAATCGGTTAGTTGATCACATTCAAAGTATGGCAGCTAATTTTTTTCATATGTGGTATTCTCATCCCATTCCATTCTTAGTTATACAGTTCTTATTTATTACAGCATATCGTATCTACAATACTCACAGGAGAATAACAAATTGCTTTCTGTAAAAGAAAATGAATGAGAAGTAAAATATACTTATACTACTTTCAATATATAGGAATAACTATATCAGTTTATATGATTTTTTTTTTATAAGATTCTGTTAATTAACAACGATCATTCACAGGTCTTCCTCAAGGCCCTGTTTTAAGTCCTCTTTATTTTAATTTATATATTAACAAAATTTTCAGCTTCCTTTGTGAAAATATCTCAGTTTTGGGGTATGCTGATGACATTGTCATTTTTAGTTTTAACTCTGATTCAGAGTTATGCAGACATTCCTTGCAATACACCCTTGATATTGCCACTTCTCGTCTTGAGTCTCTCCAACTCACACTTTCAATTAATAAGACTGTGTGCTTGGTTTTAAAAAAAAAATAAAAGACCCTTATGTCACTCCACTTCTCATTAATGGTTCTACTACACCGTTTGTCGAAAGTTTTCGCTTTTTAGGTTTTGTTCTACTTTCGAAACTTTCTCTTGCTGCTCACATTGATACATCACCTCAATGTTTCCAACTAATTAACATTCTGAAATCCATTTATGGTAGTTTGTGTTTTTGTGTAATTAAGCTATATCTCGGACTTGTAACGCCAAAATTAGAATACGTTTGCTCACTCTTACTGGACATTTCAAATAACGATCGCCTGAAATTGTGCACAATTCAATAAAAATGTCTTCGTTTGGCTCTTAGTGGTATGAAATCCACTCTCGCTCTAAGCTCACAACAAACGGTAAACATTATACCTCTGCCCGAAAGATTTCGGGTACTTGCTAATTTTATCGAATGAGAATTATCTGGTCTTACCTTTCATTTATGATCTTTTATCATGCAGTTTTCCTCGATGCTTTTTTAAAATTTTTACTGACAAACTCAATAATTACAACAATTACAATAGATTGGTATGTATAGTTTGTTCATGATTCCTTTTGGTGCACATTATTTTCAGCCAGTTATCAAGTTTTAAGCTGTAAGGAAATCTAAAGTTACTCCTGCTGAAGTGCAACGTTGTTATTCGATTTTGATGAACACTAAATGGAAACATTTCCTCCCCATCTTTAGTGGTGGATGAAAGTTTGACGTTGTAGTCACTGGGCTCTGGTTTCCAAATATTAACGTCGAAGCTTATTTCTCAAATCACCCTCGCAGCTCCATATTTTCGACTAAGTGCTTCGCGATTCTGGAGTCCATTCGGTTGACATGAACTCACAGAAGAAAATCTTAATCGAGTCCGACAGTAAACCTGTCTTATGCAATCGTTTCCCTCATATAAAAGTCACCCTTATGTGTTCGAAATCAGATGTTTATCATACAGTCTCAAATCTGATGCATATTGTTTCCATTTCCTCTGGGTGCCTGGTCACATGGATATTCATAGATATACTACTGTGCGTAATATTGCATCTTTCGGCATCATATATTAGTTTGGGGAAAAAGAAATCCATTATTTTTTCGGTAGATGGCTGCACTGATAGATTTCTCGTAAAGTATCGATCAAACAATTTCATATTTATGCTCGTTGGAAAGGTGACATTTCGCAGTAAAAAAATTCTTTTGCTGTTTTTTGTTTGGTGCATTCAGTTGTGAGTTACAGCGTGTTAAAAATGGAAGTGAACAAAGCGAAAATTCGGTACATTTTACAGTTTTTCGTTGACAAAGGCGAAAATGCAAGCCAGGCGGCTAAAATTGTGAATGGTGTTTATGGTTCCGATACTGTAACAGCCAATTATGTGCAATTTTGGTTTCGTAGATTCCGTTCAGGAATTTTTGATATTAAAGATGCACCTCGCACAGGTAGGCCGGTCGTCGAAAATGTCGATAAAATCGGAGAAATGATCGAAGTTGACCGGCATGTTAGCAGTCGTAACATCGCCCAGGAGCTAAAAATCGCCCATAAAACAGTTTTAAACCATTTACACAAAGCTGGATTCAAAAAGAAGCTCGAAGTTTGGGTGCCACAGCAATTAACAGAAAAAAACATGATGGATCGAATTTCCATCTGCGAAGCTTTGGCCAAACGGAATGAGATAGACCCATTTCTTAAACGGATGGTGACTGGAGATGAGAAATGGATCACATATGATAACCCTGTACGAAAACGATCGTGGTCAAAGAGCGATGAAGCACCTCAAACGGCCAGGAAGGTTTTGCTATGCATTTGGTGGGACTCGAAGGAGATTATTTATTATGAGTTGCTTCCATATGGACAAACGCTAAATTCTGATCTCTACTGTCAACAACTGGACCGTTTGAAGATAGCGATTGACCAGAAACGGCCAGAATTGGCCAACAGGAGAGGTGTCGTGTTCCACCAGGACAACGCTAGGCCACACACATCTACAGTGACTCGCCAAAAACTTCGGGAGCTTGGTTGGGAAGTTTTAATGCATCCGCCATACAGTCCGGACTTGGCACCAAGCGATTATCATCTTTTTCTTGCATTGCAAAATTTCTTTAATGATAAAAAATTGGAATCTAGGGAGGATTGTGAAAATCGACTACTAGAGTTTTTTGCAAATAAAGACCAGGACTTCTATGAGAGAGGCATTTTGAAGTTACCTTTAAAATTGCAACAAATCATACAACAAAACGGTGCATATATGACCCAAATCGGACAATCCGAAGCATGTTAAATAAAGTCCTGAAGTTCATATAAAAATAATGGATTTCTTTTTGCGAGTCAAGGCCAGATCAACAATATAACAAAACGGACTTAGCCAAAATAAAATTCTTTGCATATTAGCAGTTTAAAATAATAACAAGTCTATGAAATTTGGGGTTAAATATAATAAACGTAATGTGAGTCCAAGAGAGAAAGCATTGTTCGTAAGCGAAGAATAAACAATTAACTGGGTGTCAAGAGGCAACAAGCAGAAACTGAGGTGGCAACAACCTCGATATAGTAGCCACAACTGTAACAACAGGAGTGCGAATTCAACAATAACTTCACGGAACGGTGAGTTTTGTTTAAATAAAGAGAAACAGAATAGCGAAATAACATATTAATATGAAAAGATAAGCAATTTTATATAAATCAAAGCAATTAAAAACTTGGGTAAATTGAAAAAAAAAATTAAAAAATTTCAAATTAAAATCTAAACACTTTGAAAATAATTCTTAACAAAATTTTTTTTATAGTAAACGAAAAATAAATTATAAAAATAATTTTAAATAATAAATAAAAATAGCTTTAAATAATTAAAGCCCAAAAAAATCATTTTAAAATTATTACTAGTAAAACCCCTTCTTTAATACAATTGATTCACATCACTCTTGACATTTTTTGGGAACTGATAGTTCCTAACTATCTAATATATCTAAATTTTACCTTCCAGGTATACCACCACCACAGGTTTTTGTTACGACAGATTTTATTCAGACAGTGACAAAGCCATCTGCTTCCGAATAATCCGCCACATCCCCGTCGTCTTTCTCATTACTACAATTTTCGATTCATCAATCAGAGCCTTGGCTCATTCGTAGTGAAGTTCAATTTGCAACCAAAAAAATTTCTAGGTATAACGTAAAGTATAACTATATTATTTCTGATCTACCAACGAATATGACCGCCACCATCGTAGATACCGTTCAGAATACAGCCTCTACCAACAACTATGAATCTGTTAACTTACCACTAATTGAAAGCTTCTCATTTAGTGAGAACGTTGAACTGTATAAATCCTAGGCGAATCAAAGTTTGGGGATCGAAATTTGATAGGTCTTTAGTACAATTGGCAAAGAAATCTGGCTGAGAAAACTACCCAAGAATTTCAATGTGACTCTGGCAACTATCACCGTTAACGATACATATAGTGCCCTTCGCTTAGCTGAAAATATTCGAGGAATAATGCATAGCGGTGAAATGCTGCCCATTAAAAAAGCCACAATTTAGCATCTTAAGTCATCAACCGATCGCCTCGTAGGGATGATTGGAAAGCTATTTCCAGCTAATTCAGTAATGACTTTAACAAACTTTCAAGTAACATGATAGTGCTTAAGAGAGATATCTCTCGGAACTCGCAAGCTCGAAACGACACGGGAATTGTAGTAGAGGCACGATTATCTCGCCAAAGCAATTCCGGGCTGCAAGAAAATGATTTCGTCGCTACCACTAAGGCAAGGAAATTCGAGCAGCCCTTTTTGTTTTTAATTGACCACAGTGGATGAACAACCAAACTGGAGTCCCCCATTATAGCGGCGACATACAACGGCGAATACGCTTTCAGTTGTCTTTTTGTGTTTCATAAAGAAAACCGAATTCATTACACAGTGTACTGTGGTGTAAATATTTTAGTTCTACTGTCAACAACACTTAAAGGTGTCAAGGGATATTCTTATTCAGCCACAAATAACAACTGCGTATGACAAAGAATTATTCAATCTAGGCCTTAAAAGAGACTTCTCATTCACTTTCATAATTGCCAACGTTACAAAATTTATCATAGCGGCAGATTTCTCAATTATAAATAGAATTTTAGTGAATCTAATAACAAAGTAGATTCACTAGCTAATTGGAAAATTCACGCAATTTCCATGAATTCCGAAGTAATGAATAAACTTAATTACTTACAAATATCCCACCATTGGCGTTGGAACCAGACTATTCGAAGCCTATTAAGCACTCGACAGTATATAAATTAATCATCGAAAGTCCATGGCAATTCCTTAAACCATGACGCTTTAAATATAAACTTGCTAAGCAAAGATTCGATTTTTTAATAAACACCGGCATTTGAAGAGTCCACAAATCTCAATGTGCATCACCGCTACATTTGTTTCGCAACACGCAACTAAATGATGAGCGCACGTGCGGCGATATCAGAAGACTTAAGGGTGTCACAGTACCTGACAGATATTCAATTTCGCATTTTCATGACTTCAACATTAATATAACTCACAAAAGTATATTATTAAAATTAAATATAGTTTAAGCAGATCATTAGATACCTGCGGTCGTGGTAGATACACTAAAAACAGCCATAACTACACCGTTCCGCAAATTTGAGTTTGTCCGCGTGCCGTTCCGTCTTTGGAATTCAGAACAGATACTTCAGAGCCGCATTAACGAAGTTCTTCGTGATTTAGGATTTGTAATTTCCTACACTATCGACGTGGTAATACCTCCTGACGATGTAGAAAAACATAGGAGGGATCTTCGAATTATGGTTGAACGATTAGAGAATTCGCGTTAAATATTAAATTTAATAAACGTATATTTGGCATATCAACTAACGCCTTCTTTTACCAAAATATTTCTAACAAACTGCAGTAAAACAGGCGTAAATATATATAGGTGAAGTTAGTTATTACCACAGAATTAAAACAAGATTCGCTAAATTACGTGCACCCAGGCGCAGTCTTATTAACGTGGTTAGAAAAACCAAAACTTAGATAGTGAAATTGAATGAAATTCAAAGAAAAGTACGTTGAGAGTGTTTTATTAGCACATTTCAATAATGAAACAAAACTACAGTTAACTGCTGATATTTCGACTATTGCTGTACCCAGCGTTCTGCAATAACATTGCCACATGAATTGCGAACAATTAGCATTCTTCTCATAAAAGTTATCACCAAGAGAATCTAAATATAGCGCTTATTATAAAGAAGTTCTTGCTGTTTATTCAAATATCAAATCCTTTTTTCATGAAGGCCGACGGTTTTCGGTCCTCGCAAACGAAAAACAAATACACTTAATTCTAATCATGGATTCCGTCCTAGGCGAATAAAAGATTCTGTATATTCGTAGAGAATAGAACGTTCTAGTTGTTAATTGAGCCGGCAATACTTACCGCGACTTAAAATATTTTTGTACTTCCCAGTGCCCATAATCATCCACTTTTAGGATTTTTATGAACCCCCGTTACCGTCTTTAGTTCAACGCATCGCATCACATCTGACGTTATAAAATGCTTGCCAAACGATTGGTGTCTGGTTCTGCAACCGGCCTCACATCACATAGAATGTGAAGGGGCATCTCACTCGTTTCTTTGCAGAATCTGCATTGCCTTGTCCTCTGCTTGGAATATGGAGGGATAAGATCCCATTGATAGAACGTTTGAAGACTCGAACCGCATAGACCACCCCTAGTTTTACCATTCTCCAGCATTGAACTGCCGTTTTGCCATTCTTTTGCTTCCACTCTAGGTTCAAAATCAGGCCTATCCCATAGATCTCACCGATATGGTCATATTGAACCGATGAGATAGTATTAGTTTTGCAACGCAGAGGTCCGGTATCTTGACACAGGGTTCGTCCATCAAGTTTTTTAATGTCTTAGTCCTTGATGCACGCACAGGCAACCCTATTTTCTATAGCTATAAGAAGACGGCTAATGCCCAGCAGCGCTTTTAGCGCATTCAGGGCCAGAATTTCCTCGCCCCGGTCATGTCAACTCGAGCGGAACACAGCATTGTGTTTAGTGCCGTCGCTGCTGTTTTTACTTTAACTTCAGCCACCAGGCCTATGCTGAATAAAGTAGCATAGGAACAATTATGGTTTCATAAGATCAATAAATAATTTTTGAGTTCATACTCCATGTTTCACCGTGCAGGCGTTGATAGGAAGAATTGATTCCCAGATACTTAGTCTCATTTGCATAATCAAGGACTACATTATGTAAGTGGATGTTGCTCAGTGTTAATTTTCTCTTTCTCGAAAAGTATGGACGTTTGAAGATTTATGTGTGAACCTTTGTGGGCTATATTCAAGGATGTTTGCATGCGTTCAGTGAGTTCTAGGCCACGGAATTTGTCAAATCGTCTACATAACCTATTCTGAAATTTCTTAACGTTCTCTTTACCGTTTTCCTG
>NW_024003300.1:748922-775958 GCF_014805625.2 Glossina fuscipes | reverse complement strand
TGTGTAACCTTTAATTTAATATATTATTGTTATTATTATTAATTTCGACAGAGAAATAAATTCTAAGACTAAGCTCTTAAAAAAGCACTAGCATCTAAGACTATCGGCTTTTATTAAAAACTCTACCGCATTTGAGATTCGAACCCACGACCATTGACTTGCTAGTCGAGATTCCTCGCCTTCGGCTACTCAGGCGGTAAATTTAATATAATACTGTCCAGTATCTCTATATCTCTCAAATGTATTTTACGACCAACAAAAATGTTTAGGAGTTTGCAGAAAATTATAGACGTTCACTCAACACATCTTTCTTATAAATATATATACCAAATGATTTTCAAATAATAATAGTTCGCGCTGTATATAATATTAACGAGAAAAATGTAATCTCAAAACTAATCTAGTACAACACTATTGTAATACAAACTATTGTATTTTAAAAATATATATGTACACATATATACGCGTACATATGTATTGCGCTATTGAGCTATTTTTGTCCGAAACCTGGCACCGGGGTAGCTCATCGGCTCCAGGTTTCCTTTCACAAGAAATTTCTTCAAAGTATTCTTTTCTTAGAAAATTATATTTCAGGATTTCTTCTTCTACATTGGCAATTTCGCTTTTTTATATCAAAGGTAATTTCATTTTTCTTAATCCACTCCTTCGCGCACCTCGCGACCAACTCCCCTCTCACTTACTTTACTCTAACTTACAAACTTGACTAATCCTTGCCTTATGGTAACTATTCTAATTTCTCTTTACTCTATTTCGCTTTACTGTAATTCTAGCTCTTAGCCTAACCTACTCTACTACTGATAAACTTGACTAAACCTCGGCTTAAGCTAACTGTTCTAATTTCTCTTTACTGTAATTCTAACTTTCTTAGCCTAACTTACTCTAGTGCCCCACCTCAGAGAAGGAGAATCTGTGAGGCCAATACGAGGGATGACTTTGATTCCTCACAGTATATATGTACACGTATTTCTTTATATATATTATGCATATTTTATATATATTATATATATTATGCATATATAATGCAATATTTTGGTATAAATATTTTAAAATCACTCTTCTCTTTTTCTATTTTTGAATTTTTAAGAACTTATAAACAAGAGTATCGAAAAAAACGAATAAAATATTCGTTCACTTTAATTGACTATAATTGAATTCAGAAGAATTCCACTTGGTTCGATTTCTGATAGCACTAGTGTCGAGAAAAAATGTGTATATATTCAAAATTAAAAAAATTATAGGTTTCTATGCCGCCTTATCTAGGTGATTACTATTTTGAAAAGTATTTTTTTAAAAGTAATTGGCAAAAATAAATATGCAAAGCATTGCTTTACAACAAATAGTTAAAAATAATTACGCAAAGCATGTATAAATTGAAATAATCAATCACACTACGTAATCTATATGGATATTTTATCATAACTAACAGTCAAGTTAAGTGCAAGTGACCGCCATTCATGCATGAAGATCAGTAACGGCAGCTTTCTTTTTAATTTGTACTTTACGGTGGATACATGTAATCAGATTGTTTACTGATAATTATTTTTTCTTGTGCGTGTATTAACTTTCAGATTCAACATACGTTTTTATCATGTAAAAAAAGATATAATAACTTAAAGGACCGATGTAGAAAAAAACAATAGCTTATCAAAATGCAAAGACAGCGTTTATAGCAGAAGTTGGATGGCCAGGTAAACATATTAAGGTGTGGCTGGACAAAGACAGCGTGGTAAGCCGGTTGCCACTGTTATACTGGCAGTTTTCGGTATTCAATTCCATCGTTAATTTATGTAGATCTCGACGCAATGGTTTATGCATTCGTCAAAGCAAGACAAAAGCTTTTCCAATTAAATCGTTGGTACGTATCTAGTATATATCAAACAGTATAATAGAGCAAGAACACTATATGTGTGATCAGTAATCTTACGATAAAAAAAGTTTTTCATCGATTACACACTAACGGTAGCTAACCTATCTAAAAAGAAATAGGAAGTTATTTTGTAAAGACAACTTTCTCTAAATCATCTAAAGTGACTGTGAAAAGGTCAATGTGTTCATACTTTTTGTTACGATAAAGAATAGTTATGCAACCGATTAGCTCTGTGCCCTTGTTAACTATTGACTAAGAAAGGAAATAAGTGTAGAAAAAAATAAACGCAAGAACAAATGTTTTTCACCACTTCGCGTAATAAACTTGTTCACTCGTTTTGTTAGTGATACGCCAAAATTTACACATTATTTTCTTGCAAAGTCATATATCTTATGAATGCTCGCATACTGGAGAACCCCACGACATCGAATGATCTGATCAAAATTCAGCGAAATTAATTTACGTCTTAAAAGAACTATACATTAAACTTTGCCTTCACATAAACGTTTGCTTTCCTTGATAACTCCCACATGTGTTATCGCCTAAATAATAGAGTTATGTGATCCAAGTTTCCTACCGTTAATATTTCTGATAAGCTACTACTGACCAATTTTTATCATAAAATATTCAAGCTTAAATATTTTTCTGAAGGGTTTAGTTTTCATGAAAAATCTTATAAAGAGTGTTGTCCAAGAAATAGACTCGCGTAGTTCACATTCTGCAAAGTTGATTTGTTTGTCAACTTGCTATTATCTACCAATTTTCACCATGAAATAGTGAATATTATATCTTTTTACCACCTGGAGATTCAGTTTTCGGAGGAACGGTTATATGAGAGGAGCTCAAAACATTGCTCCAGCCAAACCAAATTTTTCATGCAAATTTGAAATGGCGAAGTACCATTGCTCAGCGACTTTTGTCGAAAATTTTGAATATTGCAATATTGTTTCAAACAACGACTTTTTGAAATAAGGCATCGCAAGTGATCGAGAAAGTGAACCGAACCGAACCGTTTGGAAAATGATTCTGAATCGATCGGCATAATAAGAGGTGGGTGTTACGTACGCCCGCACAAAATATAATATATCCTGCACCACAATTGACTTAAAGTATAAATATAAGCATATAAATGAAAGTAAGTCGTATAGAGCTACAGGTGATTTAAAGCTGCCTATGTCGAGTGCACTCAAATTTCGAAAAAGGTTTTTTTGAGTACCCTCTCTGAGCTCGTAACAGTTGGCTGCTTTGGAGCCGAAACGAATTTTCGCTCATTACATGTTCGGGAAGTTATTTTCCTGAAACCATCGACGTGGGAACAATAATATTTATGAAAATAAGTGCAAAGTAGAAAAAGCAACGTAAAAGTCCGAATAAGCAAAACAAAAACCAAACCAATTTTTCTTAGAAGTATAAACTGAAACAACTCAAACATCAATATATATGCAAGTGTCACTTACATACTATTTATATAATATATAAAGTTCGCGCTATAATGTAAAATAAAAAAAAATTAAAAATAACTTTAAAAAAATTTTTTAAATTCGGATAAATAGTTTCTGCAATTTTTTCAAATTGGGTTGTTTCGTAAAACGTTCCTGCACATTTCCTTTTTTTGAAAACTTTGGTGTACATAGTGTGACATACGTCAGACTTGCAGCCCTATAGTGGATGGTTAACTTCAACGACTATTATTGGCCGTCGTAACTAACAAAGTTGGTCTGCCGGGAAAAAGCGGGTAAACCTGGGACAAGGAAAAAGAAAACAGAACTGATCGAGAGTTTCAAGCTACATGTCACAAATGAATAAAGAAGTTGTTTCCATAAAAGAGCAAAAAGAGGAATTAAATTTAACAAATAAAATATTTCAAAATATATAAAATACACATTTACTGATTAGGAATATAAGAAAAGAAGGAGAAAACAAAATCTTGTCGGCAGCTTTATTTGTGGCGTGATATGGCTCCTATTATAAATTGTAAACTACATACTGTCCTTTGGTGCAATGTCGTGTTCACCTCTTCGGTTATAAAAATATATGCTTAAGC
This sequence comes from Glossina fuscipes, assembly GCF_014805625.2. Taxonomy (NCBI): domain Eukaryota; kingdom Metazoa; phylum Arthropoda; class Insecta; order Diptera; family Glossinidae; genus Glossina; species Glossina fuscipes. Next base: position 772,026 of record NW_024003300.1, on the reverse strand, counting down.
ATTGGTTTCATAAGATTTTCTGACTACTATTCCAGATATATAAAACTAGGATGATTTGAGGGTCACGAACTTTGTGCCAAATAAACAAAAGTGAGCAAACTTTCTGAAGTATTCAAGAAATTCGTGGGGATTTTGCGATCAACGATAACATTGCCTAAAAAATATATATTCATTTCAAGAATAGAGTTTACATGGATCAATGCAAAGAGGAGATTCGTTGAATCCTGTTTCGAAAATACTATTTATTTAGAAAATTGAACGAAAAAAAATTTTAGAGAATAAATGATAAAGATAGCTGCAAATCATGATCAGCGGGGAGGTCAAACGCTAGTATAAAACAGTTATTATCAAAAAGTTTCTTATTTATGTAAAGACCACGATCTGAGTGATTGATGCCGCCTGATTTGAATAGCATGCTATAAGATCTGGTTGATCTCAATTTTGCTGCAGGATAATTGAATTCAAGTGGTTTAGCGGGTATTTGAAAACCATGGCCTGACAAATTAAACCTATACAAATAAAAATGCTCTTGAAAAGATACATTGTTCGATCACCCAATAAACGCTATTGTAAACCATACAATAAGCTAAAAATGTTGGAAGTTGTCCTATGATGTTGTTATCTAATTATATAGTATGGTTCCCATGGTACAGAGTAAATGTCTTCTACTTTGTTAAATGGCAATAAGGCGGCTTTTGTTTGTAATATTTTATCATGAGCAACAAGTATTTCAGGATTAATAGCTGTATAATTCATAAACAATTGTGCTCCAATATTTTAAGCTGCGTTTCCTTATCAAGATCCTCTATTAAGTAAACGGATAACTTTTCCGAATTAAATATAATGCGCAAATCAACATTATTTAGTAAGAGTTTAGGTTGATTAAAAATATCTCCCTGTACCTTTCGAAACAATTCATTCATTACTCTTACCAAACAGTTCAGTTATTTTATTTTTTAGCATGGTAAAAGATTTCACTGGTGTAAGAGTCTCGATACCATCCAGAACAAGATAAATGAATCCATCAGTGCCATAATTATGTAGAGTTTGTATGTATGACCTGTGGTGATAATTGTTCTCACTTTGCGAAACCAGTACATTATTTAAATACACGGAGACTCTTCGAAACATTGAATGTGGATATTATTAACAACGTTACATTTATCATCAGTAACATAGGAATTATTTTTATTCTTCAATTGAATAATCAACTTTAAATAAACGCTGCAAAGATCTCGACATGTGTTTCCATAATCAAGACAGAAAAATTCGGTGGAGCAAGGATTGAATAAAATTATATGATACTTCCTCTGGTTCGCTTTTCATATATTCTATATGAGTGGTCATAGTTTCTAAACAAATATATCCTTTATTTCCTTACATAGATTGAATTTTTTCGTGCGTTTCCCTTTAAATCTCTTTCGTAACTGACGTAATTTCTGGTCGATGCGAAGTCTTTTTCCAGAGTCTTTTTGGAATTTGGATGATTTTTTTGTTAATTTACTTAAACCTCTTCCGAAATGTTCCTAGGTAATTTGTGACCAAAATCATTGAGAATAGATTTACTAGTATCCACAGCTTGATCTTTAATCGAATTCAAACCCGATAGAAACAACGGTCTTAAGCTTAAAAAAAAACACAGCGAAAAATGAACCAATACACAATCTTGGTACAATGACCCTATGAGACTTATCCCACCTCAAATAGATTAATATAAGGTATAGACTTGCTTCATGTCAGTCTATTGCATTTCTGAATGTGGTGTGCTCTCATTTATGTCGGCATCTATTTAGTTCATGGTTTAAAATCTATTGGACAGATGAACCCACAATACGATTGTGATATTTTTTTTATTTAACGTTAGTGGTTATATATATATTTTTATAAAGCAATTCACTTAAAACAATTTTCACCCCTCTGAATTTAAGATCTCTGAATCGAATTTGGTTTTCCTTATAAAACATCAGTAAGCAGACTATTTTTAATTAAATGATTCTTGGTTTTAGGTTGGCCTCTAAGTCGAGTGTTATATGGAGAAATGCGTTCCTGAACTCTCGTTTTTCGCTTATTTGGTGTGGTGTGGCTTTCGCATTTCCGACTAAAAACTTTTCGAATGTCATAAATTTATCTTTCGAAATATTATCATCCTATTCATTTTGTAATTTTTCCTTGATAAAATGGTAATAACTTTCTATTAATAAGTTCCGCTGAATATTTGTCATCCATCGATGCGTCGTATCTACTTGTGTACAACAAAAGTACGTTACTTAGTTTCGACTCAAATTGTTTGAACATTGTCTAACAATTTTCCGATAAATCCGCTTAATAATGATGATAAGATTATGGGTAAGAAGTCACCACCTTTCTGCACAAAAACCTTTCTTTACACTTTATGGTCGCGTTTGGTCTCGAGTTGAATCTAAGTTCTTCTTTATACTTATTTAAAACCATCAAATCTTTATTTTTTAGTTTAGTGTTTTCAGTTATTGTGTTAAAGATAATCTCAGTCAAAGTTTTAATTAATTCATCAGTTGAGTATAGCTTTTTTTAATTTGCTATTATCTGCTGGATTTAGGGACATACAGTATATGTGTGCAGTTTTTTACTCGCCTTAAGCTCTTTTTTAAGACCATTTTCTCGAGTGTTACAGAAGCAATGCCAAAAATCGAATTAAATATGTCCCTTCTATATCTTAATCGAGTCGAGTAATAAATAACCTTAAGGTTTGCCAGTCATAGCTTTACATATTCTTAAAAGTTCAGATGAATTTTCGAAAGGAATTTGCCTTGCTAAATGTTGAAACTGTAGAATACCTCTAGGATTTTTAAAAACAAGTATATATTTTGAATTCAATGAAACATCTCTTATGTGCGACGATTTGTGAAAATGTTCTGCGTTACTACAATAACGGAAAAAATTTCTGTGGTGTGACCCTTGGAGAAAAGTTCACAAACGGTTTTCTTGAAAGCGGCTATCATTAAGTCAACGAGTATAATGAGAGTTGGTGCGTTGAGAACCATATTCGATTTTCAACATCTCTGAAAAAATAAACGTCTAAAAACGTGTAACATTCAAGTACTTAGTGTCATTCAAAAACCAACCAGAAAAAATTTTGGTCGACGACGATTCATTCCAAAAAGAATTAATGATACATCGCAAATAGATTTAGTTGAGTTAATCCCATTTCAAAAACTAAGTAAAGGCTACATATACCTTTTGATTGGAATTGATGGATAATCTAAATATGCTTTCGCACAGTCAGTAAAGTCTTAAAGTTCACCTGAGATAGTTACATTTACACTGACTAAGCTTAACCAAGATAAAGTGCCTAGAGAAGCGGTTAGGGACATAAAAGCTTATTTCACCAAGTAATAAAGGCGAGTATATAGCACCATTTATTACTTTGATTACAAAGGAAACGCCAAGAACAAACCTACGTTTCTCAAGAGACGGTAAGGGCAGCAGAAGCAACCTATTTTCGTAGGGAGGAAGAGAGGCAATCGGATCCCAACCCAAATTTCTAAGGGCAAACAGCACGAATTGCTTTTGAACAGATTCAATTGAATCTACATACCACCTATATGAAGGAGACCACACAACAGAAGCATACTCGAGTATGTTTTTCTTTTAGATTTAACAAATTTAAAAAAGTATTTAGGGTTAGCAAACAGAGAGGATTTAATAAACTGAAGGCATCTGCAGTAATAATGGTGGTTGAGGGAGCTAAATCTATGCCTCGCCACTGAGTAAGCGAAATAGTCGAGCGCAGAGCCACTTTTCGAATATTTTTTGAATAGGGAGTTTTTTCTATTCTTGTCATATTTAATTGTCTTATTAAACCACGGGGGACAACTGCTTCGAGGTCGACACTGCTTGGTCGGAACAGATGCAGCAATAGCTAGATTTAATGTATTGTAGAACGATGACATTAAGCTTTCAATACTTCCGGTTGAGAAATCAAGCCTCATATGTGAAAGACGATGTTTTAGCAATACAATACTGATTTTATGAAAATCATAATATTTATTTAAAAAAGTTTGATTTGGCACATTAAGGTAGCACCATCATTCATATGATGAAAGGAAATGCACATTGATGGATGATAAGGATCCTCAGGTAAACTAAAAGGTGGACAACGATTTATGTAAATCTCGGGAAAATTGGCAAAGCAGAGATCAAGCAGTCTACCATTACAATTAAGGTACGATTAATATAATCATAATTTGATCATAATTTGGTTCAATTTGATCAATATGATCAAACAATTCCTTAAAGAACACAACAGCCCTATCAGGCGCTGAAGTAGGACTCAAACAGCTAGAATTATCATTGTTACACCAAGTGACTTGAGGCAAGTTGAAGTCACCCAATGCAACGACCAAATCGGTGGGAAATATCAGAATTTGGGGGAATATAGGAGCAGGTTATAAATAGATGTTTATTAGGCATTTTCGCAGAAATGGCTATAAATTCAACGACAGGAGAAGTGGGAAATTCAATTAAATTGGACGGGACGGGCAGATATGGCAATTAATACACCACCACCAATTCGATTCACTCGATCATTTCTAAAGACTTGGAAAAAATTATGAAAAAGTTCCGACGAATGAAGGTCGGGTTTCAGCCAAGTTTCAGTGAAGGCCAAACAGAAAAACTCCGTGCTCACTGAATTTAGAAAAGTAGAACGAGTTTTTGAATTTAGGCCCCTAACATTTTGATAAATGAGAGATAATGGGCCTGAAGAAACATTTCGTTTTTTGAAGGCGATAAAACTATTGCTTTGGTATTACGGGGACGATCTCGAGGGATAAATTTCTTAATTAAGGATCCTACTGGCCACAGTGGTTTGTTTAACAACATATCGCTGTTTTCAGCCGGAACTAGTATTTTAAAAGAGGAGATTGCCCTTGATTGAGAAGGAGCCATTTCGAAGATGCTAACGCGCTTTAAGTTGACTGATGGGACTTTCGCCGCCAGATAACTTTTTATGTTATCCACCGATGTTTCAGGTGCTAGTCTTGACACAAATATTGCTTTTCTGGGAGGAACTGCCATCAAGCAAATGTCATTACTTAGAACAGGAGGGGGGTTCACGGTAGGAGAGTTTAGAGTTGGATTTAGATATTACAAAGTGTACATAATTTTCCACAACATTTCCAAAACCAAAGTTTAAAATGATTATGTTAGAATTAGCAAATTAGAAGGAACATTTTTTAAAGACTATGAACCGAACTGGACTGCCGAAATATTTCAGATTAGTAATATAAAAAATACAAATCCTGCTATTTACGTTATTAAACATTGTAAGGAGAATGAAATATTAAAATCATTTTACGAATACGATATGCAAAAAGAGAATGCACTGTTATGACGAAAACGCCCATCTAGTGCAAAAGATATTGAAAAAGGAAGGAAGCGAATTTTTTGTAAAATGGCTAGGGTTTGATGAAATTCATAATTCATGGGTTAATAAAACTTAATAACTTCGATAAAAATGTATAAGATCAAATGATATTGTTTGCTATTATTATTATTATTATCATTACTCAAGGTATTATTAAAAACAAAAATGAATTTCATTGCGTATAAATTAAAAAAAAAAAAAATTTCATTGCGTATAATTTTTTTTTTTTTATTTACTTACATACACATGTTGTTTACACATTGCTATTTATGTAAATTGATTACTTATGTTCTAATTGTATTCTCTAAAATACATCGCTTGTCATCTACATCTCTGTGTGCAATCTGAAAGATCTGTTTCTTATGATTCTCTGTTCACCGTAAAACAATTTTCTATTTATAATACAATGTTTGTAATCATTGCATTTTAATTTGTGAGCTACACATCTCTTCAGGATCGTCAATTAGTGTCGATTCAACTTCAGCATGGCATCTAAGGAGAAAGATGATGCTGGAACATGGATCTACTTTATATATATCTAAACATAAGATCCTGAAATTCTCGAAAACGTGGATTAATATCATGACACCGCTTTCAAGGTATGGAAACATATAATCTTTGAAGTTTTGAAGCTTGAACGCGTCCCATACCCTCTGACCAAAATTGTAGTCAGATTCACTACGTTCGCGATCGGGCAAATAATTATTGAAGCATTCTCAGCTTGTTGAAACTGGATCATCAAGTTTCTCGATGTCGCTTATGTAATCGTACAGAAAGACACTACTCATTAACGCAAATTAGACTGGGTAGGCTCCAAATATTTGGGCTTCTTCTTCTTCTAGCTTTTAAACTAGAGTTTAAAAATCGATTTGAATCAACGAAATTCATTAAATATTTTAAATTATTCTCCTTCATTACTCTCTTAGTAATTGATGTATACAACTCGTTGCTATAAGGTACAACTGACAAATTAGACCTTAATTGTGAGGTAAATAAGTAAATATCGTTCTTTCTTAAATTATGGAAAATAATTGGAAAGTAGGGTAGCTTAAAGTGAAAAGCCTACATTCCCTATGGATGAATCCGACAAATTCCCCGGTAGAATAATTAATGTACTTATCTTTACTTCCTAGTATTACTTCATCTCACGCGTAGCAATTCATGTTTTGCATCTCTGCTGAAGGCTTGCGGAATTCTTCCAGTATTACTGATGCCGTTCATTCATTTTATGCTGCATATGAGCACGAAAATCACATACGCAGGTTTCTCCAAATAAAAATACAAGGTAAATAAATAAATTTAGTTATTGCTTGGACGTTTCGTTAAATACAGTCAGCAAGTTAATGAGCGACCTTTTTGGTGCTTTTGTCGCGCTTAGAAGGTGCTAATTCGTAAGAGTTTATGCTATTGCCTTTATTATTCTGCTCCAATCAATTTATGTTGCAGTTAGTTATCGGGAATTTAAGCCAAATCAATTCCCAACGGTTTGTCAATTTTGTAAGCGATAGCCGCTAATGTGCACCATTTAATACAGTATACATCAACATTTTTCACATTAATTGTGGCCGTTTTAGTGTATATACTAATAGCCAACGGTATACGTAAAACCACAGGAATTGACTCCAACTTACGGATGGTTAATTCACAAAATTTAAATTCCCTGATGTCTGGTATTCTTCAGCTGCTTTTTTCAGCTCGATAAAAAGCTCGTCAATCTAGTCTTTGACTTCACTGCTTTCTCTTGCAGAGCTAAATTCATTTAATTTTGTTTGAATTTGCTCGTGTATATATGTTCGGACATCATCTAAAAATTGAAAGATTTATATCTCGCCCATGAACTGCCTGACAATTTTGTATTGAATCACATTTTCTTATGTCGATGGAGATGTAATAAATATATATTCCTTTAAAGGCACAGCCGCCTTCTCCTTGTGGTTATTGAACCTCAAATGGGTTTTGTGTTTTGTTTTCATCATAAAAACTTGGTACGGGACGCAATACACCTCGCTGGCAGGAATTTTCGCCTTGGCGTTGGTCACAAAAAATACTTTCCGCGTAGCGGCGTTGCTTGTAGGCGGACCGCCGTTCATAAGCGAGGCAGTAGGCTCGTTTTCTTTAAACGCTGTTTGACGGCTTTCTGCGATCTTTTCACACAGATGTTTATGGTACAACTTGTGTTCAGTCACAATCATGCCACAGAAATTGCACCTTGTATGCACGACGCCAATTGTTCCTTCGTTCAACGAATCAGCTTGCTGCAAACCTAGTTGGCTTTCGCCAACTCCGAGCAGCAATGGTCCAGCAAATTCTCAGCTGTCTGATCGCAAAAAATACATTTATAGTACGTTGATTCTAAATTTTAATTAATTATAATAATTTATATATAGTTTTTAGACAAACTGGTCGACTTGAAGGTTTGATTATTTTAAGAATAAGTTAAGAGAAAACTCTACTTATATAGGACGGAAATGTTGGCGAAGTTACCTTCAAGCATTATCTGTAAAATTCCCTCTGGCTTTTATTGCCCAGTTTTTCTCGATAAATACTTTTAAATATGGTCATAAAAAAATAAACAATATATATATTTGGCTTTTTTGTCGTTTATAATGTACCATAACACTGATTCCTTTTCCACCTTCAGCGGCGTCTTTATGAGAATGGAAATAGTAATAATAAGAATGCAAATGAGGAGGGATCGTGGAACATTCGAGTATTTTAAAAGGTAATATGGTGACATAGTGGCAACACCCATAGCGAACTTTATTTTTTTTTTCTTGGAGATTTGTCTGTGCATTCCCATGCATGTTCGTGTTCAGTTATTATCAGCATTATAAACAATGTATGGCTTACAAGGAATCCCTTTTGGTTTGTTCATTAGGATGCAGAAATGTAATATAGTGAAATAATAGGACCACCTGGAGTGAACCTTATTACAGTTTTGCTGGAAATTTATCTATGCTTTTCTATTCACATTCATGTTTAATTGTTACCAGTATCATAAATAATGTATGTCCTTCAAAAAAATTCTTTTTTCGTTTGTTCATTAGAAAGTATATAATCAAAATAGAATTGATCGAAAGACATTGTTTGTGAACGTAATATGAGGATTTGTAATAGGAAAAATACGCATGTGGTCTTATTTCTATTTCTCGGAAAACTGAGTTGGATTTTGGACTGTTTATAGGTATGAAGAATATGTGTTGTTATTTGAACGCGAGGGGAAAGGGCAAACGTTACGCATGTGTTAGCGAAGTGACTTGACGGGAAAGGTTGAGTTGGTGCAGCCCCTGACTTTGCAATCAGTAATTCACATCTTATTTATGTTCAATATTGATCTGGCAATTCTGGAAATGAAAACATATCTTAGTTGAGCTTCCACAGTAAAGCGCGTGTATGAAAGATGGCCGCTTTTTTGTATTTCAGAGAGAGATTTGTAGTTTATAGGTCAAGTAATATCACATGACGTATTAAATACCGCGCGCAATTTAGGTCTGCCTTTATTTATTTATTTATTTATTCCACTTATACTAGAAACTCAACTAAAACAAAATGGCAATCGAGTTCAATTGACTGTTAAGTAAATCTTAAAATTAATTAATAATAAAATTTGGTATAAGTACAATAAAACAAATAAGGAGAAAAAAAGAAAAAAAAAAAAACATGTACACAACTAGCATAGAGCCACACCCACAGCCGATACAGGACCAAATTGCAAGTGAACCCCTAAGCCATCGCAAACATGCATAAGCTTGGCAACCGATAATTGTTAACAACAAATTAATTTTCGACTCATAATGACAAAATCTAAGGTTAAATCAGTTTAAGTACGACATAGGTAAATCGCGCTTGTTGAGCAAAATTGCTTTAATGGACTTTAAAGAGTCCGTTAATGAGAATAGATGATAGACATCATTTAGGTTCTTGCAAACAACTCTGAGCGGGTTAAACAGTTCAAAGTTATATTTGCATTGACTAAGCTTTATCAACATAAAGTGCCTAGAGAAGCGGTTAGGGACATTAAAGCAAATCTCACGAAGTAATGCGGGCGAATCAATTGCACCATTTATTAATTTGATTAGGAAGGAAACCCCAAGAACAAATCTACGTTTCTCGAGTGACGGTAAGGATAACAGAAGCAACCTATTTTCATAGGGTGGAAGAGGGGAAATCGGGTCCTAACCCAAATTCCTAAGGGCAAACAGCAAGAATTGCTTTTGTATAGATTCAATTGAATCTGCGTAGCACCTATATGAAGGAGGCCACACAACAGAGACATACTCAAGTATAGGTCTAACCAAACACCTGTAAAACCTTTTCGTAATATAAGGATCATCAAGCTCTTTGGACCACCTCTTTATAAAACCAAGCGCGGACCTAGCTTTGCTTAACGAGGACTCAATATGCAAATTGAAACGTAACCTATAATCGAATAGAACGCCTAAATCTATGAACGAATCGACGTCTTCCAACCTGTACGAATCAATGAAGTATTGAGTACTGAACGACTTCCTTCTTAAGAAAGAAAGCTTCTTACATTTATTTAGATTTAGTTTCAGAAGATTGAGAGAGCACCATGCAACCAAATTTTTCAAATCACTTTGAAGATGATGTGATTGCGATTCTACGGAAAAAGAAGAAAACAGTTTCACATCATCATCATAGGGCAAATCATTGATGTATAAATTACATAAAATAGGTCCCAAGTGGCTACCTTGAGGTACGCCAGACGTCACGGGGAATTCATCCGGGTAATGAGGTTAAACAAAACCCTGAATGATCTACAATGCAGATAAGAGCTTAACCATTCCACTAAGAAGGAAGGAAAGCCAGAGGTCTGGAGATTAAATCTAAGTAGTCTATGATTAACCATATCAAACGCTTTGCTAAAGTCAGTGTAAATGACATCAGTGCGAGAACCACTAGAAAAAGCCTTGAAAACATGAGAAATAAACTCTAACAGATTGGTCACCGTAGATCTTCCCTTTCGAAAACCATGCTGGAAGGAGAAATATACAATTTCATGGAAAAGGCTATATGCTGAGCCACAATTCGCTCGAACAGTTTAGGTAAGACACTCAACTTGGCAATGCCTCTGTAGTTCTCTACAAGTTGCCTACTACCACTTTTGTGAACAGGAATAAGGAAAGAAGTCTTCCAACACAAAGGGAAAACACCTAAATTCAAAGACTTATTAAAAATCTTTGAGATAACATCACAAAGCTCGCCAGCACAAGATATAAGTACACATGAGGGGATTCCATCAGGTCCAGGCGAACAATTATATTTCACAGAGCTCAATGCTTCAAAAACGTCATTTTCAGATGTAACAAAGTTAGGAATTGAAATCGAATTAGAAATCGGATATGGATAGTTTACCGATAAATCGAAATTGGCAGTTGAAAAGTTCTGTCGGAAGTATTCCGCAAAGAGATTTGAGGTTTCAAAATCATCCGAGGACTCGGAGCCATTGAAAGACACAAACGACGGATTTATGGAGATTTTTCTTTTGGAATTAACGAACTTAAAAAAGTATTTAGGGTTAGCAAACAAGGAGGATTTAACAAACTGAAGGTATTTGCAGTAGTATTGGCGGTTGAGGGAATTAAATTTATGCCTTGCAACAGAGTAAGCGAAATAGTCGAAAGAAGAACCACTTTTCGAAAATTTTTTGAAAAGCTTGTTTTTCCTATTCTTGTAGTTTTTAATTGTTTTATTAAACCACAGAGGACCCTTGCTTCGAGGACGGGACTGCTTGATCGGAACGGATGCAGAAATAGCTTGATTTAATATATTGTAGAACGACGACAGTAAGCTATCAATGCTTCCCTCTGAGAAATCGAGCACAATATGAGAAAGATGTGATTTTAGTATGGAAACATTGATTTTATGGAAATCATAAAGTTTATATGAAGAATTTGAATTTTGAACGTTATAGAAGTTCAACGAACCAACATACTTGTAATGAAAGGAAACACCCAATGCTGGATGATATGGATCTTTAGGTAAACTAAACGGAAGACATCGATTAACGCAAACCTCAGGAAAATTTGCAAAGCAGAGATCAAGAAATCTACCATTGCAATTAGGGGTACCATTGTATTGAACTAAATTATTATCAAATAATTCATTGAAGAACGCAACGGCTTTATCGGATGTTGAGGTAGGAATCAAACAGTCAGAACAATCACTGTAAAACCAATTGACTTGAGGCAAATTGAAGTCACCCAACGCAAGGACTATATCGGTAGGTTTAGATTGCTTGGCCACTTCACAAATGAGGGCGGCCTGTTTCTTGTATACAGAGATATCCGAATTTGGGGGAATATAGGAGCAGGTCACATATAAGTGTTTACTAGGAAATTTCACTCGAATGGCGATAAATTCAACATCGGGAGTAGCTGGAAATTCAAACGAATAGGTGGGGAGTGCCGAAGAAATGGCAATTAAAACACCACCACCATTGCGATACAAACGATCGTTTCTGAAAATTTGAAACGAATTATGGAAAAGTTCCGACGAATGTAGATCCGGCTTTAACCGAGTTTCAGTGAAGACCAAACAGGAAAACTCCGTGCTCACTGAATTTAGGAAGGTAGAACGAATTTTTGAATTTAGGCCCCTAACATTTCGATAAATGGGAGAAAATGAGGCTGAAGAAATATTTAGTTTTTTGAAGGGGAAAGAGCTACTGCATTCACATTACGGGGTCGGTCCCGAGGGATAAATTCCTTAATTAAGGATTCAACTGGCCACAATGGTTTATTTAAAATCAAATCCATATTTTCGGTCGGAACGAGAATTTTAAAAGATAAGATAGCTCTAGATTGAGAAGGACCCAGTTTGAAAATACTAACTCGCTTTAAATTGACAGAAGGGGCTTTCGCTGCCAGATAACCCCTTATGTTTTCAACAGATGTATCTGGTGCCAGTCTTGACATAAATATTGCCTTTCTGGGAGGAACTGCGTTCAAGCATATGTCATCAGTACTGGGAGCAGCAGAGTTAACGGATGGGGAGTTACGAGTTGGGGAAAATATAGAGGGGGTAACCACACTTGCACGAGCAGCTTGTGCGACCTGCTCAGTTTGGCGACCAGCATTTACACTCGAACAGCGAGGAGGAGAGGACGATTTACTATTACCCTTATTAGTTTTGGGCGATGACGCTGACATCTATGATGATGAGTGACATCTATGGGAGGAGAAACCCTTGCCACTTCAGCATAGGTCAAGCCAGAAGGACTTCTCGGCCTATTTGTAACATTTATGTTACCAACCGACTTAGCCGTAGCAGAAACGCTAACATTATTTGTAGCATTTAGGGAATCGCTAACTTGCACCAACGATAAGATACATTAATGAGGAATTACATAATGGTTTTGCATCAATATAATTACTAATTAATTGTTAACATATCTACCGAATGTAAATATTCATTCATAAAGTAATTCTATTGTGCCGTTAATTCGTGGCTCTCCTATTATCTTAAATATGTGCAAGAAATATTTTACGAGTCAACTCATGTAATAATCCTAATGCGCTTAGATCATGCTTAAAATGTAGTTTAACAGCGAAACGCTCCGACTGCTGGCACTGTATGTTATTTATATAGTCACTTATACAGTACCTTCGTTCTTTTGAAATATACTTGATTTCGCAGAAGCGTTTTATTGCGTCATCGATTGGTATATTGAAATACTTCACTGTCCGTAGTACGAGAACGATTATATGCTTCTGCGGCGAGTGAATAGCCACCCCCACAATTTCTCTTTAGTGTGTAAAAATCTGGTAAAATCCGGCCTCAGCTCGAATTTGTCCTGTTGAGAATAAATCCCAGTAGACCTCCGTCCCCGAGAAGCAAGTATTCCTTTCCGTACACATTACAATCTTGATCACCTAACTGTATGTTTGTTGAAATGCTGGAAACACTTTTCGAAGCATATATCAAAAGACCCATTGATATTGATTTGACAATATAAAATTTACCAATCCATTAATATTCTTTTTCTATTACTCAGCAAGTCAACAATCCAAGTTGCTCTGTAATGTGTAAAACGTAAAATGTGAACACAAGTTCTTTATTTGGGTTCAGGGATACTTTTAGTATACATTTTTTTATTTGTTTATTTTATTATATCTTTACATTTCGTGGTTAAATTTTATTTAAATCAATACCTTGTTAATTTTTGGTGTGGTGTACGTCCGCCACGGTTAAGGTCTTCCCTTTTCTTCAATAATACACCATAAATTAATACTTATCACTACACTGTTCGGAACATTTAGATGTGTTTTAGATAACAAGCATTCGGAATCAGATATACCAGCCAGCATCTGATGAAAAAACGACAAGTTCTCTTCTGCTTTGAAGAATGGCAGCTTTATAAGCGCTAAGCGACTTCTCTTTGGGGAAAGGCAGAGTTTAAGATTCCTTAGCCTTATGCAAAGCAGTAGAAACACGACGGATTCAACTTGTTTACGATAAAAGTCGCATTTTGGACCCCAAATAATCGAACAATATTCGAGAATAGACCTCACTAGCAATATCTGCAGTAACTGCCTAGAGTAAGGATCACGGAACTTTTTAACCCATCGCTTAAAGAATCTCAATGCACTTTTGGTCTTATTAGTTGCAATATTAATGTGTGCATTGAACGATAACTTTCTATAAAATAGGTCATCTTAACATCATTTGCATACATCAAAACGTTCGTGCGTTTTTTATTTCCTTTACTTGGTCGTGTAAAAACAAGATAAGGAGAACAAAAACAGGATGACTACTTTGAGCAACTCCCAAGCTTACAACAACTTCATTAGAAGTTTCATTATTATAGTATTCTTGCTGAGTCTTTTGGGATAGGTATGAGCATGCCCATTTTACAAAATAATCATTAAAGCTGTGTCTACCGATTTATTTAGAAGTGTGTAATCATTGACCATTTTCAACTCTTTGCTGAAATCTGTGTATATTACATCAGTTGGTTTCCGATTGTTGAACATTTATTAACGTAACAAGCTCGAGTAAGCCGTTGATCTATTTTTTATAAATCCACGCTAACTGCTCCAGATAGTTTGCAAAAGTTATGACAACAATTTACCAGATAACATCTCCTTAAACAGCTTGACCTGGCTTTCACCGAAGTGAGCACAAACCATTATGAATGTCCGGTATAATGTCTTGAAACATATCATATGTTTTCTGTATATTTAAAACTTTCATATAGTGGGTTTTCACTTATGCTAGCTGCTGGGAAATTTCCACTAAATTATTGTTAACTCCTCGTACTTTCTGACAGTTGGTAATTAAAATTGCATATTGCTTCAAATTCCAGACAATTTGTGTTAATTCGCAGCTGCATTACACATCCTTGTTTTATGGCGGCGGCTAATTAGGACTTCCATTAAGTGTTAATAACAATAGCAATAAAATTCTAATATTCTAATATACATTTACTATATGTGTTCTGCCGATTATTTCGCTTATAATTATCCAGTTAATTGAAAAGTTTACAATAAAAAAAAGGAAAGACATTATAGTCGGGCAAAGCTGATCATTACATACCATACGGCAATTCGTTTGGTACAATTATTCACTCGTTTTGGTAATAATACACCAATATTTACACATATATTTGAGAACACGCAAAATATCACATGACGTGATCTTAAATTTGAAAATTTTTTAATTTCTGCCACTGGAAATTGGACTTTCTCTAGAAAACTGGGAATTAGAGTTGCTTTTCATAATAACCCCTGTATATGTGAAAGTCTAAAAAATACATCTATGTGGTCCGAATTCCCTACCGTCAGTTAAGGACCAATTTTCATCATAAAATATTAAAAATTAAACCTCTTTATAAAGAACTTTCTGTTTGTAAAGAACCACGGAGCCCAAGAAATAAACTCGTGCGTTTCAAATTTGGTCCACTTAATTTTTATGTCAAATTACTTCCATGAACATCGTCATAAAACATTAACATTAAATTAGGCCTTTTTGGCCTAATTTTTTTGGATTTTCAGAATATGTAAACCCTTATATGCGCTGGTATGCAAAGTACAGACCTATACGGTTAAAATGCGGTAAGGTTTATTTCTTCGTCTTGGACTTGCTATTATGAACCAATTTTAACCATGAAATATTGAAAATTAGAATTTTTTATCATCTAAAGATTCAGCTTTCGTAAGAACGATTAGAGGAGGAGCTATTCAAAAAATTGTCCTACCTGAATAAGATTTTTCATACGAATTTAGAATGCCGTTCATTGATTTTAATCGAAAAGTTCTTAAAATTGAAACTTTTTCCCATATAACGACTTTGCAAAATGAAGCTTTGTACGTGAAGCGTCCAAAAATTGGTCCGATCCGAATCGTTTTCAATAGCGTCCGTTTTTGGTTCGAACCACGTCAGTCTACCGAATTTCATCAAAATATCTCTAATATTTCGCCCTGTTAGTTGAATAAAATGTGCATCGGCAAACATTATATAGAGAGAAAGGCTTAAATCGGTGCAATAAAAGGTGGGCCCGTTTCAAGTCATTCTGCGTGTTACGTTTGTTTGTACAAACTTAATATATCCTGTACATGTGGTGTATGGTCGGACAACAGGTGTTTAAGCAAGGTTAAAAAATTCTACTTATTTAATTAAAAGCAAGAAGCATACGAATTATGTGGTATTTAAACTAAACTTTTCAAAACAAACAATTTCCTTTAGGAGGTACATCTTATCGTTTGTTAGTATTACGCACATAGTGTAGTTTATATTACAATAAAACAGATTCAGGAGAGAATTTTTTTACAAAATCAATATTGATTTCTAAGAAGGAAGACGGCACAAAACATTATCAATGGGAACATGTACACCATTTTACCTTTAATGCATAGCAACAGAAGTGTAAAAATATACAAACACTAGTGCTTTAGTTGCTGCCAGCTGGCGGCATTTTGAAGTTTTTATAAATTGTAGCGTTAATTTTATTTAAATCTCTAAAGAATTTATAAATCTCTTTTAACTTAAAGGCGAGACAACGAAATATGTAGATGTTCCAACATTTTATTCAAAATTGGGATTTTGGAGAATCTTAGGCGCCTTCTGTGTATCCGTTATCAATAAGAGTAGTAACAACGCTAATTTGCAGCCATTTGAAAGCTTGTTCTTTTATTCTCATTTTGTTTTTCTACAGATTCTGTTAATAGTTCCTTGCAAAGCAAAAGCAACTATATCTCTGTATGTTTAAGTGAATATGTGCTAAGGCATACATATAAGTGAGTATGTATGAAAAAAAACAAATAATATATTGTTAAGATTTGATAAAAATAACTGTTAGGAACGATATTTAGTCTACCTAGACCAGCGTCGAAGCGCTAAGACTTCAGTTGCGGTACTTACTTCGGAATTGTCATTATTAAATGAAAATACATTTAATCATTGTACGTTAACAGAAACACTACTCATGCCTCATATTCATTAATCATAATATACAGTGATGATAATTAGTGATGACCTAAGAGCGACGGTTAGATTCTCTATATTAGTGTTACCAATAACCCTACTATATATGCATGTCGCATTTTCTGTTTTTTCGTCGTTTATTTGGAAGAATTGAAGAATACTAAATTCTATGTTGGACAAATGCTTTCACAAATTTTAATGATATTTTTTATATCAATGATATTTTTTATATATATATGAAGAAATTTTTTATTAGTAAAAAGAACTATATTGCTGGAATAACGTATCTTTATTTGATTTGCTTAAACATATTTTATATTATATATATATTTTATCCAATTTTCCATATCCCACACAAGTTGTAATATGTATAGCGTCTATTCATATTAATTGAAACCATCGAATGTAACCGTTATGTAAATTGATATATCTCATTACATTTTCACCAATAAATATTGTTGATTAAAGTACGTGGGAGCATCTAATATGGTATCAATGCGTTGTTTAACCAAATTAACCAAAAATATACTATTTACGGGTATCGGAACGTTTGAACTTCTATCGACAATCCGGCCCTCATCAATAGTCCTTGGCTAAATTAATATGCATTTACCCGGTCGTAAGTACGATTTATCATTCATTGGCTGGTGTTTAAATGATGATCAAGGATTTAGAAACAGTTTTCAGCTTCAGCACTATAGCTTAGAAATATATGGTTGAGTGTCATTAGCCAATTTTCCTTATTTTACAATAATGCTACTTTTGTCCAACAGCATATTTTTATATAAGTTTGTTAAGTTCAATTCAATTCAATTTATTTACTTTCATCTGTAATGTAACAGTATTATTGAGTAATAATATATACGAACTTAAATGCTCACAAGTTTTTTACTAAATACTTTGCTTAAATATTAAATACAAGTGTTATGAAAAGTTTGCAGAAGATACAATAAAATTTATAATGAAGGAGAAATTTTGCAAAAACTTAATTGAAGCAAAAAAAAGACAATATATTTTCTAGATGAGCTTAATAGAAAACCAATAATTTTCTTCTTTTTTTTAATGAAATATAGCTTTGAGTTTAAACGTTAAACTAATCAAAATAACTAACGATTTCTACGACATCATACGAGGCATGCATGAGATGCGCACAGAACAAATGAATCTTCGCTCTGTCTGCCATTAAATATTAAATTTATAATTTGGTGGCAGGTAACAAAAAGTTTATTCAATATTGACTACTTATATTAAATTATAATAAGCTGGTTATTCTAACTATTTGGTGGCAGGTAACAAAAGGTTTATTCAATATTGACTACTTATATTAAATTATAATAAGCTGGTTATTCTAACATATATCGAAGCAATATTTTTATATATTTACAAAAAAAACTCTTTATCTAAAGGCCACAAGTTTGTCATAATAAAAAATACACTTTTGCTGGCCTCTTCCATGGCTTGTTTCTTTTATACCCACTAATTCTTTCTTTTTGATATTTTTACTTAGAAAAGCGAATCACCTTTTGTTGAGTTACTAAATTCTAGAAGAAAGAGAAGATGAATTAGAAAAATATTCGTTAAAAAAATTAGGCGAATTTGTTTATAAAATGAAAAATCTTTATTCATTCTTCCTGGAGGAAACAAGCCGTAATGCACAGCATTGCGGTAATCGTAGTCAATAAGTCCTCCTCGACTTTTGAACTTGTTCAGTCTTGATTCAACATTTCTACGATATTCAGGCGATTGGTCGTTTGCATAGATTCGAGTCTCATCTTCGATAATGATATGTTTTATAACGTCCTGACAGTTAGAAATCATTGCTTCACAGACAATTGCAACAATTGAAAAACTCACTTTTATATGTTTACAAAAATACGCGTAACTGTGTAGCAAGGGTATACATTAACACGAAACTCTACACAGATGATAAAGACTGTACTACCCGTAACCCATAAAACAAAAGAAATGATCTTATGACGTGCTTGCGTATTCACAATTCACCGCAAAATCACCTAATTTTTCTTTCACAGTATTATGTTAACTTTGAAAAATCGCAATGAGCGTGAATGTTATACGCTACAATCAAACACACTGATAAATGTCAATAATAAACAATTTCATCCTTAAAGGACTCTTAACGAAATGTCACTAGCTCACCGAAATTGGGGAGCCCATAACAGAAATTTGCCCTACAGAACTTTTATAATTGTTATGTGTTGTAAGTGAAAGTGTAGTGTAATGAGTAAATTTAGTTCGTCAACCAGTATCATTCAAAGCAAATTAGTTAGAAAACACTTTAATAATTAAAATAAACAATATGAATAATAAATTAATAAATTACAAAACAAAACATGTAATTAATGTTTATGTTAAATAATATGAGTTATAAATTAATACTAATTAAGTTATTGCCAAGATAACTTATTTAATTAACAATAACATTTAACTCACCCATTTAAAAACTCGCCAAATGTACATTCTTGTTTCTAATTAAATAACAATTTTTATAATTTTTTTAATTAATTAATTATTTTTTTAATGAAAAACTTTAACGATAAAAATAACTCTGTTCAAGATGTATAGGTAAATAAATATCACCGCTGCTTTGTTAAGATTTTAAACTGTCATCATGGGTTTCGGCACTACGATGCCTCTGCCAACGTGTAATTATCAAAGCAGATATAGTAAGGGCTGCTGAATTTGATGTAGACGGTTTTCGTAACGATAAAACGGAAGAACAAAGGTTGAACATACAGAAAACCCTTTGGATGCTGATTTACGGCTCATCAAGAAGGTGGAAACACGCCTGCTTTGACTTTTTTATTTACACTCTTACGTCAATGTTTGAACAAAACTCGAAACAATTGTAACAGGAATAACCACTTAAAACTTATTTACTTATGAATTCTTTAAATGCATTCAACGATTGATTTCATTGCATTCCTAATTCGTTACAATGTGGTTTCACAACCGTTAATTGCAGTTTTAATACGGTGCGAATTAATGCACTCGCTGAGGTTTTAATAATCTCGTAAAACGTAAAAGTCAATTTTATTTTTTCATAGATAAAATAAGGAAGTCCAAGTTTTTCTATATTTTTTTTCTTTCTTCTTTTAAAATTCCAAGAACAAATTGACTAATTACTACAAACTCAAATCAGAACTGCCCAAAATTTAATTTTTAAAAAAAAAAGAAATAAAAACATCGCCTACACACTTTTTTACAGAGCCATACAGTATCAAGGACGGCTTTTATATCTAATAGAATTTGTCTCCTTATTTCTATTACTCAAAATTGGAATGCAGTATGTTTTTATTTTTCTAAGAGAATGTGTGGTATTGTATGTGCATTGTGTAAAATTAATAAATTTATTCTTGACCATCTTCTCTACAATTTTATCAATAGATGATAACAGGTTAATAGAATGACAGGCTAATGGCGAAGCAATAGGGCGTTTTAATAGGAATTATTTTGGCTCCTCAAATAGCCCTTTGGGAAAACATCCAAATTTAAAACAGGAATTTATAAAAAGCTTTAAATGTGTTATTCCTTTTTTTGGCAGATCCTTTAAGCAACTAGGTGTTGTCTATCTATTACATTTTTGATATTTATAGAAATTTCGAGGGAAGTGTTAATAATTCTTCAGTAGAGTTGGAATTAGAACCCAGGAAACTGCTGATGGTGTTATTCATGTAATTCGTTGTCTCCATTTGTTCTGCTGGAATGTCATATATAAAGGCAAGAAAAAGTCTCACATATTTCTCCATTAATAGTAAAACGGGAATCATTATGCTTAAATATTGGAATGGTTGTAGCCTTCTTCCTTAATATTTTGCTAATATTTCTAAAAAGAGAAGAACTCTTACTTACAATGGATCGAAAACGATTCAAACTTTTGTTCTTGAAAGTATTAACTTCACATCGTAAAATATACGTCTACCGTCCCACTTCTTGGAAGTATGCAGTAGATCATAATCATTGCGTAACGAGTCTTCTTGGGCAGGGTATACTCAGCCAATCCAGGACTCTTTCCAAGAAAATTTATAGTATAAAAAAAACTTGTACCTTCGGTTTTCTTTTTATGTTTCTATTTATTTATATAAGAGAAGGGTAGGAGAAAAAAAACCGCGAAATGACCCGAATATTCTTTAGCAATTTACTATTTCTTTTTCGTTCCGGTCGATTATTATTATACTTTCTTTTTCACGTTTTCGTATCGCGAGTTTCTGTAAAAAACAAGAATGCGAAGCGAGTGTCATAGCAGCCTACTTCGGCCTACAGCGCCACTCGTCTGTCCCTAACCGTCTCACGTCGCAGGGATTCAGGGATGGTGATTAACCTAAACCTTCCCATACCCGTAAAGTCCAAAAAAACCTATCAGTCAAAGTCAACTCCTTAAGTAGTGATGTCTTACCTTTAGCTACTATGACACAATTAAAAGGCTGAGCGTGGTGCAACACGCTTTTTTATAGTCGCGGTCACCATCGCTATCCTGTTATTACAATGATATTTTTATGTGCCTATTCTTACATGTACCAGCTTAGGTCTGATCGAACATGTTTGTTTACCTGTCTTACGGATGCTAGGTTGGGTCTAGCCGAACATGTTTATTTGCACCTACTAATATTGTCTCAAGTATTGACTCGTATGATCTTATCTAGCGTTTGCTTGTTTGCCTATCTTTATATTTTTTTTACTGTTACTGCTACTCGGTATGATTCTGTAAAACGATAACCCAGGTACCAAATCGTACGATTTGGTAACCGTTAGGTATGTGAATTCATTATTTTTATACTAACCTTCTCAAACCTAGGGACCCGAAAACGCCTTGCCGATATGCCTAGGGAACGCTGCCGCATATCTACTTAGTATTAATTTATTCATCTGGTAATTAGTAAGGGAGCAGAACGCTTCCTTACAATTGCTAATTTATACGATGACAGTTTCTTATGTGAATTACACATTTGTTGCTCTGGGCTAAGCCTTCTCTTAATTTTATAAATATTCTGATCATTTCGTCTATTGGCTTATTATTCGAAATGCTATTTTGAGATGGAGTTCGCAAATAGGCGTTCATATAATTGGAGAGAAGTTCTCAGCTAACATTTTTAAAGTCATGTTTGAAACGTTGAGATGTGTCGACATTGGGGTTAATAGCAATTCTAACGGGCAGATGGTCAAAGCGTAACTCATCTATCATTGTTGGATAAGACATTGATTCGATATGTTCGTCAGGACAAAATTTAATAGACGCAATGGTCTGTTTGCGTTAAAAGGTACATATGTGTGTTCACTTGGATTGATAATATTCACTTTATATCACTCAATTTCTGAATTAAAACATTTGCAATGCTCCTGATGTCTGCAATTAAAATCACCACCGAGGATGTAATTCTGTTACTCTGTCATTCCATAAATATCAGAGGCAATTCTGATCTGTGATTGACATGGCTAAGGACCAATTTTCCTAAAAATTACTCGAGTAAATATATGTAGTGCGCTTGGAATGTTATCATTATATATTCGGTGTCACTAGCTCTAATATTGGAAGTAAATACATGTAAAATAAATTTTTCTTGACAATTATTGCTACGCCTTCCCCTCTACAAATGTCTGTTCTTTCTAAATATGAAAATCGCAATGACTTATTTTAGGCTTAAGCCAGGTTTCGGATGCTAAACAAACATGGACGTTATATTCAATAAGGAATTGAAGAGAGACCTTTGTTTCCGATGCCTCTAGAATTGCGACGTATGGCATGTACATTTTCATTCGTTATGACGAAAATTTGAGTATTACATTTGTGATAACCTCAAATTGGCCAGCCTTAGTGCTAGTTCTTAAGATTCCTTATAAGTTCAAATGTTTAGTTTTTCGATAGTGAATAGTTTGTTCGAATAAGTGCTGATGTTGTTTACAAAATCCCCAGTCTTCGGAGCATTTCAACTTGTAGAGGCCATAAGAGCGTTTTAAGTATATTGGCTCCAATATACTTAAAACAACTCTTCTTTACGAGTTTAACAGCAAAATATTGTAGTCATAAAATGATGAGATGTCTTTGAACAGTAAAGAGGTTTTGCTTATCAAGACCAAGCAACAAAGCTTCGTAGGTCTTCTCTGCTTATGAGTAAATTGCATATTTTATCAAAATTAATCTTTGTTTTAGCAAAAAATTTAACTTCAATGGAAACTTTGATAATACAATAATTTTTACTATTTACTGTTGCACGCCAGGAATGCGCTTTCTCAGTTTTG
>NW_024003300.1:736809-748912 GCF_014805625.2 Glossina fuscipes | reverse complement strand
ATAAAAGTAGTGAAGTAGTAAACGGTTGTTAGTTTACCAACGACTTTATGTGATTTGGAAATATTAAGCGGGCGATCTATTCGTAATACATCATTAATAATCGATTAGATGGTTTAGTATTTTTGCATTAGAAAAGTGAGGCACATTATGGACAAGGCATATAAAACCCGATATAAAACCTTTGTGGTCAATGTATTCGGTGCTAAGTTTTAGAATTTTTATCGTTGGCATCCGGTTGGTCATAGCAGTGCAGCCAATTATCATTTCGCCTGCTATACTTACATGGCAATGAGTAACAGGCCTTTATACTTATGCAATTTTCTTCTATTTTACCATGCTTACCATTATCTGGGCTTAAGCGATCCATCGTTTTTTTCTTTATGTAAGAATTTAAAATCTTTAATCTTTACTCAAAACTAATGGTACTTAATGAATCCTTTCGTTTTTCAAACAGTTTTTAGATACGAGCATTATTTTCTTGAGCCAGCTGTTTCTTCAGATTTTGTTTTGTAATTGTCACAAATTTTAATTATATGTAACAGCTAGTAAACAGGCCACTTTTCACAAGTTCTGTTTAACTTATTCGATTATTTTGCAACGTTTCTTTTAATTACTTTATGCCACACACTGTGAGCCAAAATAGTGAACCAGAGTTTTGTACGAAGTACAATTTACTTTATTTGTATAATATATGAAAGGGCATATTTAACTTATTTATTTATTCCACTTATACAAGAAACTCAATAAAAAATTTTGACAGTCGAGTTTAATTGACTCTCAAAGTAAAAATAAATTAATATTAAAACTTAATATAAGTGCAATAAAAACAAATAAGAAGGAAAAAAAAGAAAAAATAAAGAAAAAACGCATGTACACAACTAGCATAGAGCCACGCCCACAACCGGTACAGAACCAAATTGCGATTGAACCACTAAGCCATCGCAAACATGCACAAGCTTGGCAATCGATAATAATTAACGATAATTCATTTTCGACTCATCGTGACATTTTAAGGTTAAGAGCTAGTTTAAGTACGACATAGGTAAATTACGCGCATTAAGCAATGTTGCTTTAATGGACTTTAAAGAGTCCGATAATGAGAATAAGACATAACATTTTTTTTTTTTTTTTTTTTTGGAAACATCAAAATTCAATTTTGGCACACAATGCAGCATTTTACCGCACTAGCAAGACTAATAATATAAGAAAGAATATTAATAAAACACATTCCTCCGCAAGACACGAAATGAACAACAGATAGTTTATTGAGTTCAGTAAAAAAGCAAATTTTTTTAATTTGTCTTTCAATTTAAATCAAAAAGTTGTTCCACTAAATGGGCCGACAAAATAATTCGTTATGCCGATTATTAGTGGCAAACATAATGGGAATAGGATAATTTGACAAAATACGTTACGATAATGTAAACAAAAATAAAGAAATCAATATAAATTTAAAATACAAATTTATGAAAAACAACGGCACAAAAAGTGAATTCAAGGCAAATAAAATTTTCGGTTTATTATTGAAGTAAAGGGTAAAGGAAATAAGTTTAAAAGAAGGTGATTTGTGGTTGGGCATCGCTAACGCAGTTCAATAAAGCAAAAGATTTGCGTACACGTTTTGATTTAAAAACTGTAGTTTAAATTGAAAGTAAATTGTATATGTTACTTGTTTTTATAAAATACTATTGACCCAAAATTTCAAATACAATAACATAAAGGAAACTTATTTTAACATCTAATAAATCTAAATTAAACATGTAACTTTTAAATTTAAAGTACATTGTCTTTACATTTCGGTTTTTGTTTTATTTGTTGTATACATATGATTTGCGAAATTCCCACAGTCTCATAAAACAGCCGACAAAGTTAAAGTCCGACACCAAAAATACGAATAATGCATTATTGTGTTATGCCTCAAAGCCATTCAATAAAACACGTTGTACTGAAAACAACATACACATGTAGTTACGTGGACGTCATAATACGCACCATAATGTGCATAGGTATATACCAGCAATCAACCAACCAACCTTAAGGTTCAAACAAAGAATTCAATCCAATTGGCGTTCAATTTACTCAACTTAGGAAGTCATCTCTCCTTGACTTACTAACTCGCAGTAGAAGAAGAATATGCATATGTCTGACATCCATAAACCACTAATCAACGTCTCAAATTAAACTTATTTTTTAGCACAATCAATACTCGAAGTTAACTTTACATATTTAAGCAAATGGCAGATGAAAATTTTCTGAAGTGTCTTTTCTATATTAGTGAAGTTGTCATAAAAAAAATGTAGAACTCGCTTATTTCAGTTTAAAGGAAAATAAACTAAAATTAAAAATAATAATAACTGATAATAATCGTTAGCGATTTCATTTAAAGTGAAAAATAGTACTATTGTTTTAATTCGCAATCTCGCCTTTAAAAAAAGCATATATACAAAATTCTTCCTTTTTCTTCTGGATTTTTAGGAAGTGTTTCCCGGGAAGGCACCCATAGCAGCTAAAACAATTTTAGCCTATCTCATTATGGAGACAGGATCTTATTCGATTATTTTAGATGAAGATGACTTTCAAAATTATTATTTGAATATCGCTGAACGCAATAAGAGATTGACAATGGCCGGGAACAGTGAGGAGCTCCCTTACCCGCTGATCCAACAATGCTTAAGAACAAAGTTGCTAAGTATGCTTCTGATTTGGGTATTAAAAGTATTCCAAATCCCGAAATCAATTTATATGACTTCGGTATGCCGTGTAGTTTCTTTGCATTTGTTGAAATTTGTAAAAACGCTAAGGGCAAACGTATAAATATCTCATCCAACTTTTTTTCTTCAATAGGCTTAAAATGGTTTACAAGGTAGAGTCTGGTTACTTTTTAACAGTGCTATCAGGCTTCGGACAAGAAATTCAGACGGCAAAAGCGAATTCATTCATAGAACAGTTTTAAGGGAAAATCTGAATCCATTAAACTTAAATATTTTTCTTTCATTGGTGGATACGTCTACGGTTTCCTCAAAGATGATAATGAAGATGTGAATAATATGCTGACAAAAAGAAAATGTAGTACCATCATTAAAAGAAAATCTGTCCTTTCAAAAGACTGTTCTCCAAGACTGTCAATAACAAAATTTCAACGGCCGGTTATTCCCACAAATAATTTGCGTTCTTCTGAATTGGAAAGATCAACGTCTAAGACTAGAAAATTTATCCGGCTGATGATCCCTCAGGATCGTGCTAACGAATACGAAGAAAAAATTACTTATTGCGCTAATTCTCGCTATGATCAAACGCGTAGTACTTTAAAAATATCCTCGGAGCGGCTTTTCTTATTTAATATATGATTTCTTTTTCACAATATAATCTACGGCGTAACTTGTCATTTTTAGTTAAACTCGAATAATATTGATTTTTCCATCTTAAGTGATGTTTTCTTAAAAAACGACAATTTTTTCGCGGTGAAAATCTGTAATCGCTAAAATTCCAAATGCCGTGGTGATGGCTATGGTGGTTTTAGTAGATTGGTTAAAAAATGTATCAAGTTCAGATGTATTACTTATGATTCAAACGTTAATATTATTATCATCAAAACCCTGAGTCATAAACAGAATGTTTTCATAGTATCATGTTACTTTCCATCCAGTGTTGATGTACAAACTTTGGGCGATAAAATTCAGAGATTATGTGACTTCCCTAAGGGCGAACAAAGGTGGTTCTAGCTGAAGATTTTAATGCTAGACATAACTTGCAATTATTTCCCTACTAATAAGGGCAAGATACTTCAAAATGCAATCAATACCAACAGTTTTAAAATGTTAAGTAACGGTAACCATACCTTTCACTGTAATCGAAGTGATCCCACAGCGAACACTGTCTTAAATCTAACTTTCTCTAGTTCAATTGTTTTATCATTCAAAAAATATAATGTTTCACTTCACGCAAATTCCTTGGACTGTCTGTCCAAAGTTGATCTTACATCCGATTTGTCGTCAATTCGAAGTACATTTACTAGAACAAACTTTTTTGATATTGACTCTTTCTGATCTAACCCATGGTCCAACCCAGCGCTGTCAACACTCTTCCGCAAATATCAAGCTGCGAGGAAAAAAATTAGTAAATATAATGGAGGTCCGCGGCTAGAAAGACTAAAAGGACACTTAAAATTATTATGTTTGAGTGTAGCAACGGCAATTTTTTTTGGAATTGTATCAGCGGCAATCGGCAATTTAGTTGAAAATCGCACTATTGGAATGAGCACGGCAATAGAAAATACTTATATGTGGTCAAGAGTTATATTCAAAGTGACAATCAGACTACATTCAATTCCTTTTACTAATTTTAGTAATAAACCCTTCTTCTTACGCAAGCTAACATGGGTTCTTTTTGAGTTTACAAATTTGTGAAGGTATTTTGGATTTAATTAAGAGTGAAGATTTTATTACAATTGAGATGATTAAATTTGTCTATGGAATAGTTGGAGAAATTAGAAAACCCTCTATTCGAAGTTCATGTCCATCGCGATTCGAATAGAGGATTTTCTAATTTCTGGAGAAATAGAGAAATGGAGAAATTGCTGAGTGTAGGATATCATTGAATGATTATAGAAGAATATACATCCCCTAAATAGTTAAATCGACTGCTGTGTTCGAAAATTCAATTTTAAAAGAGTATTACAGCAGTTTTGTTAGAAGTAATTTCTGAAATGACAGACGTGGGACTTAAGTTAGAGCAAGGTAAGGTTTTTCAAAGTCTTATTCATGATTAAACGAGAAAAGATGAAGTTTAGTCATGAATAAACTAAGATGAAAAGTGTTTCGAGGTAGAATTAAGGATGAACTAAGATTAAAGCCCACTTCAGGTATGTTTACGAACGTACGGTCTAAGTGTCTGTTGCTGCAATTTGAACATTGATTACGTTGACAAACGCCCAAATGCGAAATTGCATTGACAAACATATTGATTTTCTCTGAATACGAAATAGAAACCATTCCCGAGCTTTATAATAAAATCTGTGAGGTAACAACATCGCGGATAAAAGCGACATGCTTCATTTACATAATAACATCCGATTTTGAAGAAAAGTATCAGCGTTAAATTTTTAAATTAAATTTTTGTTATCAATTTTTAAGCAGACGTTAATATGGACAAAAAGAGGAATAATGGCAATTGCAACAGCACTATCGCTTCGATTTAGCCTTTTATTCCTGAAAACATAAGGTATTTGAGAAAAAATTCCAAAGAAAGAACGTCGAGTTAGTTAGTAAGTGATTAAATGCAAAAAAAAAAGGTTTTTTGCTTAGAGAATTTAGTTATGTCAACCAAATTTGAGGTCTTTCATATGTTGGTAAATAACTGCATCCGGACGTAAGAAGAGCTGTTATTAGTGCTAGAATTAATTATACCTATCCCTTGAAATAAAATTTTTCATTAAGCGCCCTGGCGCCCACAACGATTTATTTAGGTTGAGAAACGAATGCTTTAAAAATGCTCGCTAGGTTCGAGTAAACACATAGAATGTTATTAGTTGATGTTGTGATAAGTCCTCAGCCACTTACTGATTTGATTAAATGTTGATATTCCTAATTCACAATTTATTCAATAGAAAATTCCTTTAAAACCAAAAGTACAGATGTCCGCATTTTGCTAGCTTTTAGCGATATCTTCCTGCAAGTAAATACATTTAATAATCGATTGGTAAGTGCATTTTCAAATAACACGTTGCAAGCTTCAACGTAAGCATCTCTTTTCAAAACGATACTGCATTGAATTTAGTGTCATTGCCAATGTAACCGGAAGAAAGAGAGGAAAAACAAAAACTGGTTACGGAGACATGGAGGGAATGACACTATTGAAGTGTATCCCTAGAGGAAGAGCTAAAATTTGTCTGAATTGGAAGATGATAGGCCGATTAAATCTATAACACTGCAATTACGGGGAGTGGTGGAAGGGGGAATCGGGTAAAAAACGAGACACAAGAGGGGGCAGGCCAAATGCCATATGCCAATATATCTCCAGTTTTTAAATATTTTATTTACAGCACGAAAAAAATGTTTAATCAACTTAATCTCATTAAAGAGCACTGGGTATTTTTATTTGACCATCAGTATACCTGATTTTTGAAGAATTCAATAAAATATCAACCAGTTCATTATGTTGAAGACACTCACATAACTAACTCGTCTTTCCGCATCTTTCCTAAGGGTAAAAGTAATATATAAAGAATTCTTTATTGCTTAGTGAATTCAATGCGACTATGTGAAAAAGTGTGCGTGAAGGATACAGTAATTAAAATAAAATTTAAACAAAAACATAAATTTACCAAAACTAAGTAGGAAAGAAAGCCCGAAACAAGTAGTAAATTATCACACAGGAATAAATGTAAGGGAATTGTGGTAGTATCCTTAAACATAATAGATATAATTGAACAGTAGCTTTATTAAAATTTTCGCCAAAACAATAATATTTTTATTTATTTATCGATTAGGAAACAACGCGTCGATGCGATCGGATCACCAACGGGGCCACCGAACTGGCAAGTATGAAGCATTTTAGGTTAAAAATCAAATGTTCGATAACTTTAATGTTGCAAAAACTTAAGCAGCAAAGGAAGAAATCCATTTCACCACATTTGTGTCAAAGACTCGTAGAGGCATTTTTAATAAAGTTTGATGCAGACATATGTCACCGTCATGAAAATTTTTGATTGAAAAAATGTAAAATATTTTCGATTGAATTGAACAATACTAAAACCTATCTGTTAGCGTTCGACTGATAAAATTAAACAAATAAAATTTATTTAATTGTAACACTAAATTTAAGAAAATGTGAATAGAAAACGTGTGGAACCATTCTAAGACGATGTTCACGACCTGCTTACTATGTTATCACAACAATTATATGATCGCTACGATTATGATGACTAGTACACGATTGATATTACGTCTATGACTTTTCCAATCGCCGCTGTTATGCAAAGTTGTGATATTTTATCGAATGGCAATAAATGGTTGTCCCTTTATTATCGCTTTTCGCATGAGAATTGATCGACACTATTCGAGAAGCAAAAATTTCCAGTTGACAGTATTAGTGGTTAGTTAGTTAGTTTCTGACGTAAATTCAAGGGGGTAATCACGTGTCTGAAAGCCAACTTTTATTCGTGATTAAACCGATAGTTGATATGCGTTCTCAATCGCGTAAAACTTCCGTGTCATTTTCGTTGCTATAATTCATACATAAATGAAGCAGCAGAAAAAAGATAACAATTTTTGGTTATACTAAATTGTGGATATCAAAGTCCCCTGGCTCTTTGATAAATACAGAATCAAACCAACTATTAATGAACAATTTTTTTTTTATTTTTATGTATATATTATTTATACACTTAATATATGCATATATATATTTCAATTATGGATTACATTAACTAACAAAATAGAAATAATTAACAATTTTATTTCCTATTCCGAACTATAAAATCGAAATCCAAAAATATTGTCAGATATGATTATTATTATTACAATCAACGACGGCTCGATTCTCGTCCACACGTTCATATAATACGCTTTCACACTTTGCTGACAAAAAGAACATCTTTTTTAGTGCTGATATAGACCTCAGAAGGTCGTTTTTGCAAAGCATTTGAAAACTTATTACACAATAGCAAAAATTAAGGTTAACATTAATTTTCTTCCATTAAGTCTGCTTGTGCACAAAATTGGCATTTATATATTGAATTAGTTTTGGTATTAGGTTCATCATATTGAAGAGTTTGTAAATTTGTCAAATTATTTACTTGTAGAATCTTCTAATCTGCCGTTAATAATTTGGGGGAATGCTGTGATTCTGTTTGACTGCTATTCGCATTGTTTCTAATGGTATTTTTATTAGCACCAAAGCGACATTGTCGCATAAAGCCAAAATATTTTTAGTAGTTTGCAAAGGTTTGGAGTTGTTACTCCACTTCATTCAAATTATTAAGATACTTAATTCCTCTTCAGGCAATTCTTCTTGCAGCTCTTGCTCGTCTTCTATGCATTGTATAACCTTGTTTAAACACTCTTGATATACATATTTCAAATTACTATTCGCACACTCTAATTTAAAAAAAAAAAAAACCATAAAACTTTAAATCTTCCCACTAGTTCCGACACATAAAAGGGATTCCAGAAGATCAGTCTAAAAAAAACTTATGAGACGCATATGTATCATACATATTGAATATTCTTACCTTACTGCGATCGTTAGATTGTGATCAGGCCTCTCTTAATTTTATTTTGCAATCGTACAAATTTACATCGTAGACATTCACGACATATTTGCTGCAAATCTTTTAAATTTAAATTTTATATAATTTTTTCCCTTTTGGTTGTCATGCTTTTTGCTTGTTTGTTTTTGTTTGTTAATTTTCTATTTTTTAAATTGGCTCAGGTGTTTGCAAGTAAGCAATTTTGCTTGCAATTTACTTTTTTTTCAATTTGCAAATGCATATTTTATAAGTTCAACTCTAAACTACCAATGCTAACTCAAAACAACCAACTTAAACTCTTTGGCTTTCGTGTAATTTGACAAGTAAGAGAGTTAACAGCTGTTGTGACTACGTGATGCCAAAAAACCGATAGTAATCAACCAATACTGAATGCTAGTACATACGCGATGTGAAACCGACCAAAAAACGAAAACATAAGGTGACTTTCAGATATGTGACTACCCCCAGGTAAGGAATTCAACAAGAACGATATAGAATTTAAACAGTATTAGTATTTCTAATTTGACTTCACTTTCGCCGAACATATGACGTTCTTAACTTTCCAATCAATCAATGTGAAAGTAATAAAAAACTTAACTTATTGAATAATTTTCTAATGTAAATATATATTTCTCCTTTTTTATCTTGACTTTTTTGATATTTCGTTTTGTCTCTGCTTTATAATAATAAATGTTTTTCATTACGACTGGCATGATTGCTTTTAAACCAAAATTTACACAGTTATACGGAATTGCTTCTGTGGTGTGAATCATATATAGACTGCAGCAAAGACCGACCAATATAGAAATACTTTAAAAACTGCTTTCTAATAAATCCCGCAACTGGCTTGCGATCTACCGTCAATTACGCCACCACCAATAGTCATTTTTTTAAATGAAGACATACCGTTAAATTTTAATTAATATTGTTAACAATCAATTTTTTTTGAAGAAGTGAAATTATACAATTTTTAAAGTAAATTGCTTAGTTGAGAATAGGGCTGAGATCAGGCAACATAATGTCTCTTCGATCTGATTTCGTAAGGACCTAAAGTAGGTTAATAGCATGAAAAATAGACCGCTTAGGATATACAAAAAAAGCCGCTGCATTTGGACAGTGTTCAATGTTGTATTTTTAGACACAACATCGATATATTTTATCGTAATGTAAGTCGCGGAGCCTCATCAAAATAATTATTTTCGAGGAGAATACGCTCAACAGCTTACATCTACGTAAGAGAAAACAACGCTATGACAACCTTAGTTTGATTTTACATTTTTCACATTTTTTAAATAAAAAATATCACCTGATAAACATGTCGGTACCTGGTAAAGTATGGAGAGGATCTAATAAATCATTTTAACGTGATTAGCGAATATTTGAGTCAAAAATTTCACCCAACATAAGCGATTTCTCTTTAGTTAATACGGTTGACTAAGAATTTTAAACCTACTTTACAAAACCCCGTTTTTTTTTAAAAACTGTGAAAAATTCGCATGAAAAAATAAAAATTGTTGGTGCTATGGTTCACGTCATTTTAAATTTTTGTTCCGAGAAAAATGAGTTCAAAGTTTTTTTAGCCGTATACTCTTACATAATTTTGTTCGAAAAATCAAATGTTCGGGCTAATTATAATTTGACATACTGACAATGATCTTTTTATACAAAGCATTACTCTTTTAAGAATAATTTAAACCAACAAAAAAATCGATTTTCTGAAATATTTAGTCAGGTTACTCTTTCAGATTGTTGTTCGCTTGATCCCAATCTTATGTTTATAATGTGAAATTTGACGCAGCGGTCCGTCACAGTGTCACCAATTTAGGAAAAAATATATCCGATTTTCAATATACCTACGCTATTTAAGTTGAATATTCGTCCTGCTTTTTAACACAGTATTATTAAAGCTCTGACTATAGTCAACGCACATATATATATATATGTATGTTATACATTTGTCGCTCTCATCACTGAGTGTGTAAATTCAGTGATGAAGCTCACACTTACATTTGCTATTACGTAAAAAGATAGATAATTTTTACACGAATGGTAAAAAGAAACAACAATTCAGTGTAACAAAACAAAAACGCAGTTTACTGTTGGGGCTTAACAAAAATTGCAAAAAAATTCCAGTTGAAGATGTAAAAAACACTGGAAATTTAGCATGCAAACATGTACACGATTATTTTGTTACTGGGAGTTTTATAGATATTTGGATATTTTTTGTTATAAAATAGAAATAATAAATATACCGACAATTATAACAAGAATAAGAATACCTTATAAATGTCATAGAGATGTTATTTCTTTACCTAAACTAAGAGGTTTTTAGAGAAATGTCAATAGCGTCGACTAAATTAGATGCGTGGGACGAAAAACTCATCATATTGAAAAGTCTCCGTAGGTTCGAGCTTCTTTTTGTAATCTGCCTTTTTCAAATGTTTCCAAACTGTTATGTTGTTGACATTTGTTGCCTCTGCTCCTTCCTGACAGCTTGCTCTACCAGTTGCAAAATTTCGACTTTTTCAGTGACTGCAAGGTGTGTCTTTGACGTCGAAATATCTGGAACGTAATTCAGCAAACCACATCTGGTTCTTCGTTCATTCATAGCATTCTCAGCGTACGATTTACAATTTTCTTTTTTTGCAACGTTTTCATCTTTAAAGTAAAAAGCATCTCATAGCGTATTTGTTAAGATGTGTCACGCATTTTCAAATCAATATAACTTTTTACATGACGAAAGATTTATAAAATTTTCTTCACACCAAATGTAAGTTGAAATGCCACCTTTTAAACATGTGTTCGTTTGAGACAATCAGATAAGTGTTGCAAAATATATAGCTATCAACACCCACCCGCGGAAAAAATCACGAAGCGGTTTTAATATGATCTATAATATTCTCAGTTCTTCATAATGAAGCCCAGCGCAAAAAGAAACGGAATGCATATAATTACGCCTAAATGTCACATATAATGAGCGTTCGTAGTGATTAATTTCCATGTATTCCAGACATTTCGACATATTCCAAATACCTTCCAATCAGGTCTCGTTGTGTTTTTTCCGAAAAATCTTTGAACGTTCTAACAATTTATATTTTACACCGCTTGTGGTACAGGACATATTGAGCTTGTGCGGACGTATATAACAGCCGGAAGGTAGACACACCTTTCATTATATCGACTGGGTCAAAATCATTTTCTGAATCGATCTAAACATTTCTATGTGGTGTCGGTTCATGTGTTCTGTTTCGCACCAACAAGTCACAGTTTTTGCAATATTTTGACGATGACACTGGCATGTAGTTGGCCCATAGACGGATTCTATTGAAAATGGATTGGGTCGAACCACTTTTATGATCAACCCAAATATGAGTTTGCAAGTGTGCTCACACGAAAAACTTTGTAACATTCATAATTTCCTGACAAAAACCATTGTGTGATAATGTTTCCGTTTACTAAATTGATGTGAAAAATAAGGATTGGACGAATTCTAATTTTGAATATTTGTCATTTTTTAATAATATAAAATGGGAATAATACACGTAGTACTCTTATATATGACAAAAATCTCTATTTTTTAGCAATTTCTGATGAGAATTGGTCCATGATATTAATTTGATACATTTGATATATATATTTGATTCGACCACATTGGTTTAGCTCATAGAGGTTGTGTAGTAAGCTCTTATATGGAAACACAGTCTTAAGACTAACTTTTCGGCCCG
This sequence comes from Glossina fuscipes, assembly GCF_014805625.2. Classification (NCBI taxonomy): domain Eukaryota; kingdom Metazoa; phylum Arthropoda; class Insecta; order Diptera; family Glossinidae; genus Glossina; species Glossina fuscipes. The sequence goes on along the minus strand of NW_024003300.1, from coordinate 736,939 downwards.
ATAGCCTGGGTTGCTACTGCTCAATATCTTTTTTTTTTTAGTCTAAGAATTTATTTCATTAGTGAAAATTATAATAATAATAATTATAATAATAATAATAATAATAATAATAATAATAATAATAATAATA
>NW_024003300.1:728126-736799 GCF_014805625.2 Glossina fuscipes | reverse complement strand
ATAATAATAATAATAATAATAATAATAATAATAATAATAATAATATAATAATAATAAGTCTAACCTTTAATAATCTGCGAAGAAAATGGGTGAACAGTAATAAGATCTTTATACTGTTACTTATAAACAAAATTTAATTTTTTGTATTTCATCGTGAACATAAGCGAAGAATTCTGTTATTTGTGTAAGGCATTTAGTGCTCAGCTTTACCCGATCATAATGTTTTTTGCTTGTTTTGTATTACATTTGCTCTTACATTGTCCCTATAAAATGCTCCAGCAACTTCAAAAAAATGAATAAAAGTTCTATTTAAGTTTTTGGAAAATTAATTCATATTAATCTTCACATATAACGCATCTCGCCGCAGTGCATCCAGTTTTGGAGTGGATATAATCGCATTTTCTTTTAATTGAATCAATCAATGAAAAAACGATTTTGCGAGATATTCTACCTAGAATTTACATTTTAATTAAAACTAATCGATTATTTGTTAACATTCATAAACAATATTGCACTTGCCTTTTCCATATATAAACATTTTCACGACTTGCTTTCATATCTCTAATCCTAAGAGAAATTTTCTTTAAAGTTTTTAATTTACGCATTCGACGATTGTTGTGCTGTTGCAGAACACGATAGTTGTAGAACGACAAGGAATGGTACAACTTTATATGGTTACTGAACGACACGAGACGATATGTGCACGAGAGAGGTGAACGAAGAGAGTAGTACTTGTGTACGTTCGACATTACAATCGAAACATCAAACGCTGTAAGCAAGACTTATTTTGGCAAGTTGTTTCTTTGTCTATTTTATTGATTAAGATACCGTTCGACCACTTCTTTTTATATTCAGTGTTTCACGTGTAATATTTGACATGTTGTTTATTCTTTTAGTAGTTAGTTAATTTTTTGATTCAAGATTTTAAAATCCGACAATCAATTTCCATGTGTCGTCAATAAAGTCTACTGATCTATTGTAGATAAGTGATTTAAAGTGTTTTATAAGGCATTTTATGTCCAATGTCTGTTGTTTCAGGAATGGATAGAGAGGGTGTTCTATTATTTCTTTGAGTTTAAGTTGTGCTTCTAATTTTTGTTAAAAGATTTCCTATTGTGATGTTGATGCTATGGATGATTTTAAAGTACCCGTTTGCATTTTTGCTGTTCCTGATTCCATTTTGATTAGTCTTGAATTTGTGTAGTCAAATATACTGAATATACCCATTGCGTATGTAAGGGTTAGACTGAAAGAAACCAACTTGTTAGTTTCTAATATGGCTCTCATGAACAATTCGTCCGTTTTTGATTACTATAGTAGCTTTCTTATCTTCTTTTACCTTCTAAATCCTTTTCTTGTTTATCTTTCACTGTTTGTATATTGAATCTTCTTATTTTTTTTTTTTTTTGCGTTTTGTGGAGAGTAGTCGACCATTCTTCCGAAATATATATTGACTAGTTTTCCTTTGATTGATTGTTGAGTGAATGGAATGACTCGTTTAAATTCGTTTAAAGGTCTTTTGAGTAATTCGTCAAAATTCCTAGAGATTCTGTCTTCTCTTAAGCATCTCATTATTTCGCTAAGGATTGTGTAGAAGCGTTGGCCATTTATCTCTCTCTTATAGATATTAATTTTTAGGTCATAAGTGATATTGAGTGTGAGTTTAGAGATTGTTCGTTGGCTATGACAATATTTTTAGGTATTCCATAGAAGAATAATAGTTCTGTTATAGATTTTTTGATGGATTCTATTTATTTACCATCGATTATTCTGGCTTGTGCATATGTTAAAAATTTGTCTATTGAGGTTAAGGTTAAAACTAACCTGCTTTCTGTTTTCTGTTGAAAATATGGCGAATAGTACTGTGCGCCCTGGATATGTTGGTATTGGTGTTTTATAGACTTTTGGTTCGTTAGGATGCCTTGATACTTCTTTTACAAGCATACTATTATTTGTTTGTTGACATTTTTGGTCATTCCTGGAAAATAGTATTTTTCTAGTATTTGCTGTTTATATTCCTTTTTACCTCCATGTGCCTTATTACGCTCTTCGGTTATTGTGTTTTCTTCATCTATTTCTGAAGTAATGTCATTTACTAACATCTGTGTGAATCGACGCTTGTAATTTATAAAATGGTCCGCATATATGGGTTGTATTTTTCCAATTATGGTTTCGGGAGTTTTGTCATTACCATTGATGCATGATGGATTGAAGTATCTTTTTAGGATGTCTATAAATTTGTTATCATTGTAATCAGATTCATTTACAAGGTGACAGTGGTCTCCAGGGAATATTATCTCAGTTTGGTATGATGAAGTTCTTCCTATGTTTAGTATTAGCTGATTTTTAAAAACATTTATTGTGATTTCTATAGTTGGTATAAGGTTTCCAGTGGAACTGTGAGTACTATATTGTGTTGGAGTGAGTGAATTTATTTCTGATTGGACATCTTTACTTTCTGTGCTTCTTGATAGTGCGCCTGCGATGATGTTTGGTTTTGCCGGTTTGTTTTTAAGTTCATGACTGTATTCTTCCAGAATGCATTTCCATTGTTTCGTTTTGTTATTATTCTTGTTATTGTTGAGAGTATATATTAACGGTTAATGGTCCGTGAATTTTATGACTTTTTTGATCTGTATAGGTAATTGCGGAGGGATTTTAATACCCAAATTCTTGTTAGCATCTTTTTCTCGTTTGTTGCGTAATTTTTTTTTGTTTTATTTAACGTTCGGGTTATGAAGGACATGGATTTGGCTTGAAAATCAGCATTTGGTGATAGGCATTGTTTAGAATTCTGCCCTCTTCTCCTCTGAATACTGATTAGTTAATGGTTTGGCTTTACTAGCGTATCTTTTGATTAATCTTCTGAATTTTTTGTTTACGATTTTTTAGGTTATGGAAAATTAATTATGGCTGTTACTTTCTCTCAGTTACTTTTAATTCCGTTTCCGCACACTATAAGTCCTAAGAACTCAGCTTTGTTTATGAAAACTTTAATTTTGCCTAATTGAATTTTCATGTTAGCTTTTTCTAATATTTGGAATATATTTTTAATGTGTTCTATACGGGATTTTTCATTTTTACTAAAAATGATTATATCGTCGATGTAGACGTAGCAGATGTTTCCCGTAGAACAACGCCCAATGCTCCTTGAAAAGTTTGTGGTGTATTTTTGAATACGAATAGTAATATCGGAAATTTGTATTTGCCATTATTAACAGAGAAAGCTGTTTTCTTCTTGTCAGTTTCCTTTAAGAGAATTTGATTAGATCCACTTTTTAAATCTATTACAGCAAAATATGTATTGCTTCCCAAAGTTGCTAACACCTGGTTTGTATCAGGAATGGGCTATCTATCTGGTATGGTCACTGTATTTAATTCCATATAATCAATTGCGAGTCTGTATTTTCTTTTTTTGAGACTCTCTATTTTGGATATGGATTGCAAGGTGCATTTTCCTTATAATTCCGTCATCGAGTAGTGTTTTTATTTCTTTTAATGCTATAAAATACGGGTAACTATTGGTACAGACGGGTGCGTTTTTGATTGCGCGTATTTCTCCTATTGGAATAGTAGAATATGTTAATTTTCGTTCGGTTCCATAAAAAGATTTTTGTGCCTTTTTATCATATCTCTTGCTTAATTTGGTGATAATTGTTCGTATGTTCAGCGTGGACATTTAAATTTATTTTATAGTCTGTGCTTTAAGTTGTTCTATGGGGATTTTTTTGTTATTCTTTACAGTCACATAATTATCGGCTGTATGGATTACTATTGATAAGTCCTTTAGGTTATCGTTTCCTAGGATACCATCGAAGGTTGTTAGTCCTGAAAGCGGATATAATTTTAAGGGGGCGTCTGTATTACCAAGAAAGGAGAAATTTGTGTTGAGTTACTTCTACGTTCTTATTCGTCGATTTAGAGAAGAATATTTCTTTGTTTTGGCTGGAGTTGCTTAGTGCACAGAGTTCAATACAATTTTTGTTATTATCTGTGTTTAAGAGTATTTTTAATTGTCCCGTTACATAGTCGAGCTTTAAAATTGGGCCACTCAGAGTAGTTTATTCTAAAAAATTAACATCCAATGGGTATCCCTGCTCTGAGTCATAGTGTTGGTCACATTTCATTTTGTTCATGTTCCATTTGATTTGTTGTTGTGATGTTATGTATGGATTTCCTTCTTTGTCTTCTATTCTGTACGTATGTTCTTTTTCTTCATGTTGATAGCTCATTTTTTGTGTTGTTATATTGAATTGTCGTTGTATTTTATTCGAATATCCAGATGGTGATTTTGAGGTTTGGTCTGTTCATATAATTAATTCTTCTTATTGATATGGAGTTGTCTACCTCCTTAGGTTGTGAACGTTTGTTCATTGTGGTTTGATTTTGAATGAGGTGCAGTTGTGGACAAGGTAAGCGAAAGGGTTGATTATTATTGCATCTCTCGGTCGGTTTGAAAGAATGGCTTTAGCTGTACTCGTGGTAGTAAGGGCGATTTTTAATTACATTTTCCACCAGTGAGAGCTAATTATGGGGAAAATTTTGATTAGTTCCGTTGCTAGGATATCTCGTGTTTAGTTGAAGTTTGCAAATTTTTATTCTTTTGTCCCTCAGCATATTTTCTACAGTTTATAGTTTCTAATTCAACACAGATGTGGAGAGCTTGTGCTAAGGTGTGCGGTTACTTATGGCTAAGATGTCTGGGTAAATCACCGTGAAGGCCTCAAATAAATCTATGTAGTGATTTTTGTAGTGATTGATTGCACTTCTTAAACTAATTTCATCCATATTGAGACATGCGACTTTATCTGTTGACTGTCTTACTTTCCTGTCGCGGACCGGTATTGGCGTTCTAGTCTTTTAAACATTTTTTTTTTTTTGCATGCTAATCTAAAAGCGTACCGTATGATTCTAAGGCCACGTCGGCTTTTCCCGTAGTTTTTGTGCAAACATAATGTGTAATAGCATCGCGTAGAAGAGTTCAGTGTATTTTAGACTTTCATCTATCGATTTTCTCCACGATCTTAATTCTTCTGGATTTCCTGAGAATTCACGAGTTGCCTAGACTGCGTCTGGGATCTTGTCCAGTTCATATAAATAGCTTGAAATGCTACCAATTGGTTGGTCAATACCTTCATATATTAATTCTGTATTTAACTATGGTTGGTTAAGTGTTTCTAAGATTACGGTTTTGATCTCCTGCCTTTGCTGCTGCTGCTCAGCCGCTCCAGTGGACATTTTTAGAGTTTGCTAAATCTTTCGGACAGATCATTAACAGGGTCGTTTGCCATAATAAACAAATATTTTTTATATATCTTTTTTTTTCAAGAAAAAAACATGGAACACGGCCTGGTTTTGTTACCGGATTTTAATTTAATTTAATTTTTAAAGGAGCTTCTTTTCAATTTTGTTGATTTCTTCAGGTTTCGTTTGTATAAATTTTTTATTATAACATTATAGTTTCTTTTTTACTTATTTGATTTTGGTTTTGTTTTCTTTACTTTCCACTTTGTGTTTTTACTATTGTGTGTTGAAGGGGCTGTGGCAACGCATACGCACGTTTCAGGATTACTGGGGGCTACACTTACTTATTTCTTTGTAAGGGTTCCTGGTCGCGCGCCAACTAAACCTTGTATTAAAGCTTTTTTTGAAAAAAAATTTAGGTAATTTCCTCAATGTTGGTTGTTTCGTGATTAATTGTGTTATTATGATAGAATTGCAAAGAGTGCTTGTTCTATCGGTGCAACTTAATTATATAAATGAACTTATTTTTGTGTGCACACATTCTCTTACTAGAATCTACGGAATAATTTTTTTTTCAGATAGATTTATCGTACGCTTTGTATTTTTACATATTTTTAGAGATAGACACTAAACTGTAAGTTCATCAGATTGTATAATCCTTACATCAACCGGAATGTGTATATTGTAACTAATAATCGAATTGAATAAATAAAATAAAAATACAATAAAGATACAAATGTTTAGTGATGGTCAAAGAAAGGTAAGATGTTGATTGGTTTTTTGTGTTCGTTCAGAAAAAGATCAATCCAATTTTTATCGTACTTCTACAGAAATTTGATGATTTTATTGCTTAAGTTTCAGGTGCTAATGCTTTAATATCGTCATTGTACCTGTTGAAAACTAAGAGTATATGAAAACAGAAAACTCAGAGAAAAAGAGAATCTGCATATAAACGATTACTTTTTACGAAACAATTTTTATTTAATTAATTTATTTAATTTTCGTTTATGATTCCTTCACGGGTTAAAATTGCTTCTGTTTCTTTGTTTTATAATTTCAAATATCATTCAACAAATTCTATGAAAATTCTTGAATTCAAATGACCGGTTATTTTGTTTCTATTCAATCTCTTATGACAATTCTTAAACTTCAAACTTTAGTTCTCGTTCTTGATTAGTAAACCACTGAAGATGAGTTTTTCCTTTTCTTGTTTAAATGTAAGTTCATTTTTTTTACTTTACGACCTAGCACTAACCGTATCAACCGAATCGAGACATCCTCTCGTTAACGTACCCCACGACCGACTCTCTCTCTAACTTAATTTCTAACTATCCTAAACCTCGGCTTAAAACTAATTCTTCGTAACTATTGTTTATCTTTCCTCTAACTTCTCTTAGCTTAATCCTGACTTACTTTACTTAATTTCTAGCTTACTCTAGCTTTGAAGCCAATCTTAGATTGTCTCGGAAAAGAACCATCCCTGAGACTCGCGATTAGATTGAACTTGCGATTGGACAGCTTGGTGTGTTGTGATTAGAGGCTCTGCCAATTTCGATTCGAAATAAGGAGAATTCTTATTTTTACAACGAATGCGGGTGGTATGTTTCAATTTTTTTATGAGAAACTAATTAATTTGTTCCGAGATTGGAACTTTGTTACGGTAGCTCACAGATCGTGACCGAAAAATGTAATTTTCGTCGAGGAACTTAATCGAAGTGAGAACAACTTATCTTGTTTTTATATTACGAATTAAGAGTTTCTCAAGCTAACATAAAATTGTCTTACAGAATAGTTGTGGTCCAAATTTGGGACAATTAATTTTTTTATATTAAATTACTATTGTGATATAATTTTCATCGTGAAGCATTGAAAATTATACCTTTTTGTCGTATGAACATCAGTTTTCGTTATATGAGAGGATGTTCAAAAATTGTACCAGGTCCAAAGTTTTCATACCAATTTAGAATGCCGAAATACTACTACTTACCCATTTTTGGCGAGAAATCTCGAAATTAGCAATTTGTTTCCATATAACGGCTTTTCAGAATAAGGCATTACATGGGTGGTCGAGAAAGTGGACCGATCCAGCCATTTTTAATAGCGTTTGTCTTTGGGCCAAAGCACGCACCAAGTTTAATCATAATATATCAAAAATGAAGACCTGTAGCTTCAACACAAATTTACATGGACAGACATCAACGGACAGACGGGCTTAGATACTTAGATCAATTCAAATTGTGATTCTGATTCGATCGGTGTAGTAAAATGTGGTGTTATCTTAACCCTCTCTGCGTGTTACATACGATCAACAACTCAATGTACCCTGTATTACAATTGGTGAGGTATAATAAGAGGTGGAGTTTCTTAACAGCGTCCTAATTTTTAAAAGATTTACAAGGTTAGCAAAATATTGTAAGCAGTTAGCATGTTCTGACAAAAATATGGCAATTTCCACCCAGTGAAAAAATTTCCCATATATCGTGAACAAATAATGCAGAACAAGTTCAAGTACCAAACTTACTCTTCAAGCCAAAATAATATATGTAAAAAGTACCGCTTACATCTAGAATTTGTCATCTAATTCGCAAGAGCATCATCAGGGACTACAGTTTCAACGCTTGGAAGAAGAGCGAGCAAATAAAAATTTAATTGCAATAACAGAAAAGATTTCTATGTGTTTGCCATACGGAACTGCAGATTTTGACGCGAAATAAAAATGGAACCATTGAAATCAGCTAAATGGTGCCACAACATCGTCCGCTGCACCGGTACCACCAACAATTTCTTGCTATCTTTAACGGCTTCCAAACCCGACTGCAGCGTGACTCGGAGTTATTTTAGAATTTACTGACTCATCCGTCAAATATCTCTTGGATGGTTTCAGTCATTGTAAGATAATATATTCTATATTGTATAAGAGTAACGTCGGCTGTCTTTAGAAATTATACACCCCCATCAACCATCTTTGCTATGTTTGGTAAAGGTGTAATCGCAAAAATCGAAGCAAGTAACTTGACCGATGCAATAAACCACTTTTCACTTTTTCAAGAATGTTACAAAAATTACCTCCATCATATTAGTTATAATTGGGTACACAAAAGCTGCACCAAATTAACCAAACTATGCAGTAATTTGTCAATGGAATATTTATTATAGGTGTCTCCACTAGGGCGATAGAAGCTGAAAACTCTTATAAAAACAAAAGAGAAGAAGTTTCTGACATGAGTAATCAAAACAAAAAAGCTTGTGTAAATGCTAATATTGAAAATTGTAAATGTATGTATGTCAAAACTATCAATGTAAGGTAATTACGGAATACGTAAAATTTGGGGATAAATTAGATATTATAAAAAAAGAACAACTTTTCCAAATATTGTTATTGTCATTCGGCAACTCTGTTCAAGCGCTGTGGTCACATTTTTCTCTTTG
>NW_024003300.1:704255-723126 GCF_014805625.2 Glossina fuscipes | reverse complement strand
TTGGTCATACAATTGCAACTCACCAATGGATCCTGAAGAAGTCTTCTCCCCCAATCTGCTGTTGTGGACAAACTCTTACTATAAAGCACATTCTCTGCGACTGCCTCAACTTTTCCTCGGCTAGAAGTATTGCATTTGGAACGATTAACCCTTTGAACATTCTACAATCAACTTCAGAACAGAATATCAATTCAATATTTTACTTTTTTAATACTACTAAGTTCACTATCTAATATCCATTTATTTAAATTAGAGCCAATAGCCTGTGTTGCTAGTGCTCAATGTCCTTTTTTTAGTCTAAGAATTCATTTCATTAGTCTAAAATTAAAATAATAATAATAATAAATAATAATAATTGTTATTATTATGTCATTATTCTAACGATAATACAGTTAGCAGTACAGAATTAAAATGTGGATAATGTTAAAATCGTTATTGCAAATAGCGGCGTAGCAAACCAAATTTTATTTAAATTAATTCCAATAAAAGTGTACGGAAACAATAAAATTATAATTATAATAAAATGTGAACGTTCATTCATAAGTTTAATGGACAAAGCATTGACGAACGGCCTGAAATTGCCGGGGAAGGCTGATCCACTAAGACTAAAATAGACTAGAGTAACGGAAACGTGCCAAGATTTGTCAAGAAAGATATCCATATAAATTTAAAATGAAAATAAAAAACACATGGCTGCTAATGCAAGTACGATAATTGAGTTAAATTTTCCAGAATAGGTTTTGACAGAAACCTGCTGAAAAAATTCTAACAAGAACAAGAACTTTTTCGGAGTTCCAAGTGCGAGATTTCCATTGATATCTTAGGAAGTTTGTTTATAAAGTTTTGATATGCACATAGTTTGTTCTACGCCTTCTTAGCATCGAGAGAATTTTTTGAATGGCAAAATATTTGTATCTGTGCTAATGTATTAATTTATTGATATAATGTTATTATAATTACATATTTTACAATCAATATTAAAAAGAAAATATTTTGTGTTACGTAGTTAAGGAGTTTTCTTTGGAATGAGTCCTTAAGAATCATCGACCCTCTCTATCTTCTCTCACATCGATGACGTATTTCTCTCACCTTCACACCTCCGATGTATATCCATCAATGGTATATTGCTCAACTAGTAATTGTTGCTTAAATTCCTCAGCCAGATGCCATTTCAGCTTTCCAAGGACATCGTTTGACAACGACCAATGACTTTCAATCTATTTCGAATATCATTAAACATGCAAACTGCGCTTCTCCCAAGCAGAGTTCTAACTCTTTGAAACTTCTTATTCGCTGCAAAAACCGAATATACCCCATCACATCACATCACATCTCATCACTCTCCTTCGCCCGTACTAAGAATCTTGTTAGGTGAATAGCCGATATATGGGAGTGGCTTTCTTGTAACTTCGGGCACAAAGAGATCTTCACCGTATACAAAAGTTACTATCACAAATTTTACGCAATCAAGTCTACGAATCGAAATTCTTGCCATTATACAAAGCGTTGTTCTGCCTGGATCAGAGGGCATCAAAGCATTCGTTGTCGTTTGTGAAATCGGGAAGTGTATAAAAAATTTCCCCAGCCGAACTGTTATTACTCATATATGCTATGCAAGCTTGTAAAACCGAATGAAAGTGTTACTGCAGATGTGTGCCGACAACAATTGAACACAATTAAACAATGTATTGGGACAAAAGAGACTAACAGACGTAAGGTTATCCGCTTGGATGGCAACGGTCGACAACACATTGCAAGACCTGTCAAGAGCACACTCTTGGAAGTTCTGCCGCTTCTAGCGTATTCAGCAGGCATAGCAGGCCATTTACTTAGCGCTTGGATTAATGCAGCATGGCTTGGCTGGTCCGCGATTTCGAAATGCTGAAGAAATTTGAAAATAAGTCGATGGTTGGATCGCTGAGAAACCAATTCCGTTCTTTCGGCACGATATCCCCATGTTGCTAAAAAGATATTAAAAATTGTGGAAATATTTTCATTGATATATTAAATATTGCCATCTTCAAGGAATTGATTGAATTAGTTACCATATTATTCTTCTAATCGCTGTAGATTTGTTTTCCTTATCAACGTAAGCCAAATACGTGATATCTATCTCTGTATTTTTGAGTTCAACCTACAGCCAATGGAGCTATTTTGATATACTCACATTTTTTTCTCCCCAGGACGGACTCAATAGAAAATTGATTTGATCGTGTTGTTTTTATAATTTCTTCCTATGAAAAGTAGTATTTAACGGGAGTAGTCTAAGACGCGATTCACGAAAATAATATGAAAATTGTTAAAAATTGTACATCCATTCTTGAACTCCCTTTCCTAGTGTATACAGTCCTTGGTCTTAATCACTATTCTAGTATTTTTATCATTGCATCATACAAAGGAAATTAATTTTTGTTTTAATTTATTCGTAATAATTTTTTCATGTTTTGGTAATTAATAACAGTTTTAATACTGATAGGAACTCTGTTAAGGAATAGTTAGAATGTAAATATTCAAGTTTCTTACGGAAAATAAATTGCGGTCATTTATGTCTTTATTATGGGATATTTTTGTTATTGCGAATATTTGTAGCGTCATTATCTTGACAACCATTTAACGACACCACTTTGGAGACTACCACAAAGAAATATATAACCACAAAAAATTTTGAAAAATTTTGTTACTTATTACTGCACTTACTAATTATCATAAGAGGTACAAGAAATCAAGGGAAGAAGTGACCTACAAATGCAGTAAACAACATTTCAAGCAACACATTTCATGGTTGCGAAGCTACTACCTTTCTGGAAGACTAACCCTCGAGTTTGTTTTAGTGAATTGGAAAACCAATTATTTACAGCTAGAATTATCTTGGGCAGTTTGACAACAATACTTTAATGATTGTTACTTGATTGCATTTTTCTCAAAAAAATTTACGGAAGCACAACGTCATAATAATAATTATGGTCGAGAACTATAAGCAATATATTCTGGTCTTAAACATTACCAATACTTCTTAAAAGACCGTACATTTCTTATCCATATAGGTCACAAACCTCCTACGTTTGCTTCCTACCAAAAATTGGACAAAGCTCCGCCAAGGCGGCTACGTGAATTGCACTACATTGGATAATACCGACATCAAATACGTTACAAGAAAATGAAATGTAGCAGCTGATTTTCTGTCACGAATTGAAACTATATCTATGCCAACCCATATTGATATGAGTCATTGCCAAGAGATCCAGGATCTGAGAGAGAATTAGAAAATTTACTTAAATCCTCATCTCTACACCTGTTATACATCCATAGGTAAGGCAAAATATTATGTATAACTTGTCACATACTGGTTCAAGATCTTCAATTAAATTGATTACTGAACGGTTCACTCGGCCATCGATGAAAACAGACATAACAAAATGGTTTGAATGTTGCATATCCCGTCAGAAATAAAAAATTGAGAGACATACAAAAACGCCAATCCTTAAGATAGCAATCCCTGAAGAACGTTTAAAATACGTAAGTTTCGACATCATTGGTACACTACCTTACTCAAAAAATTGCATATTGGCTCAGATTTGTTGATAGATTTACAAAATGACCGCAAGCCATCACTTTGGAAGACATTACGACAGAGTGATTTGTTAAAACTTTCCTTCATGACTGGATTCCTAGACTTTTGGTACCAACCGATAAATGCAGATAGTTTGAATCCTGTCTATTCCGAGAATTTGCCAAAGTGCTTGGTTCCAAGGTCGTCCATACAACACCCCATCAACCTCAAAGTAATGGCTAAACCGAAAGTCTGCTTCGAGATATGAAAAATGCTATTAGATGTCAAACTGATACAAAATGGATAGGTGTGTGGTCAATATCACTAGTTGAATTTCGCAGTTCAAAAAACGTTGATAATGATCAGCTACCCATTGGTTACGTATCCGCTGAAAAATTCGCAAAATTTCGAGTTTCTTGCTAAGAATGAATTGCTGTCGGTTACATCTTTGTTGCAGAATATTTTTATTATAGCGAGTGTTTGTTGGGCCAATAGTAGATAATAGTAGATAGTGGGGTGTAAATAGATAGCCTCTCCTAAGAAAACGAAATCTTTGTATGATAAAATAAATTTGGATGCCCCAACGTAAGGACTCTCATCAAAAACAAACCTTTAAATGGTTAAAATGTCCAATTTTTGATACTTTCTTATGAAGATGGGTCTAGAGGAATAAGTTGATATAAAAGTTAGCTAATGTACATCTAACGAATATAGTTTTTTTGAGCATCAGCGAATATAAGGGGTCTCACGAAAAGTAAGCGATTCTGCGGGGAAAAATTCTAAATTGGAATTTTTATGACAAAAACAAACCAGCAATTTATAAACTTCTTCACAAGTGGACTAATTTTGTTAAATATAGACATCGGTTGGGCACCTTACGATTTGAATACATTTATGTTATGTGTATTTTTACATTAAAGAAATGTATGATTATTAGGGCATTATAACGAAAGTGAAGGAATAGCTGTATTAACGGAAGTGGTATAGGGTATTTAATAATCGCCCTTGCTTGACTATAATCTTGTTAATTGTTATATCATATATCACTTGCGGTATAACATACATTGCGTTTTTGCGAGTGTATGTTGCAGTCAGGTCCAGAACAAAAAGTTTTCAGAGAAAAAATTGTCAACTGTATAATACTTTGTGACTGACACACATGGTGGCACATAATAAAATGATGAACATCTTAAGAGATACAAAATACCAACTTTCTACTCAGGAGAATAAAAATAATAAACTGTTCAAAGTTGTTCTCTATGGTCTCGAGAGAGCTATAGCTGGTGAAGTAAATGCAGCACTCATTGTGCTCGACGTCAAGTGCAATGACGTCATAAAAATTGAAAAAGCACGATCAATTGGAGAATATCATTTCTATTGTCTATTTTGAAAACATTACAGTTCGTTTACCTACCCTTCGCCAGACTGTTAAAACATTATTCCAAACTGTTACTTGCTGGGGTTACATACGTAAAGAGAAAGGTAAGCCAGTTGAAACTCCTAAATGATCGGACATGGTGAACGGTTTTGCCACATGAAATCAAAATATAATGATTGCGCTGGCAAGCGTAAAACTTCTGATTTCACTGACAATTCCGTTGTAAAGTTTAGAAATTGCAGCCGAAACCATATCTCGTTATCATCATAAGCTCATGTGCAAATAGTGCTCTATCTCTCTCAACATAACAATATAAATTTTCTTCAAGTCAGTTTTCGGTCGAGCAAAATAGTTTGATATTTCCAGCTCTGCGTCGTAAAGCTTGTGTAAGATCTGGCAATAATAATTTGGTTCATGTTAGCACTGGAATGAATGTGCAAGATAAGCAATCATCCGCCTCAATGCTTAAGGGTAATGCTGATGTTTTCTTAGAAAATGAAATCAATCAGTTAACGTTTGATAGTGTTAAAAATCTTAAAATATGTAAAAATAGAGTAAAAAATTTACAGCTATAACGCAATTAATTCTTAAGAGTTTATATTTAAACGTTAAATAATATTTAACCATTTTTATTTTTTTCGAACCACACTTACGAACCAGCACGAAAGAGTAATTTGGCGGAATTGCAGTGCCTTAATACCATATACATTAGTGAACAGAAGCTAAGGACTATAACTAAGACTTTCCTACGTAAAGTTGTTTTTCAATCAATTATATTGTATACTTTTCGGGTATAGGGCAAATATACTCTAACCCACATCAATAATTTGCAAACATGACAAAATATATTACTGAGAATAATTCTAGTTTGTTTAGGAACTTTTTTACAAAAAAGTTACATAACATTACAAATGTAGACTCATTGCAAACAAAAATAATTGAACTTATACTTAATTGTCACTTATCTGACAGTATTCTTGTCAATAAACTCCCTGCAAACCATAATACATAACCTACTTTCACAGGCAGCCTGTGATATTTCACTTTAATCGGAATTTACCGAAGAATCTTAATTCTTTAAATTTTCTTGCATGTTAATCAATCAAAAAGCTTATTTACTTGTATAATGACTTCCTCATTGTGTTTTTTTTATATATTTTAAATATGGTGACGCCAGTTTGCATTTCCCGGCTTTGTTACCAAATTTATAGTGTTGTTTACAAGGCCAGTTGGGATTATTTCTTGAGGGAGATCTGCCGCAGGAACGAGATCATGACTTATAATATGTTGGTTTATAATCGCGTTGAATTAATTGTGTTTTTATTTTACTGATGTGAGGTTAATGGCAGTAACTTCAGAAAAATTTTATACTTCACATATGTCATCCCCAAGTTTAAGCAGTTCTTTAATACCTTTTCCGTTACAATAAGTAAGCGCGACACTTAAATTCGAAAGCAATTTCTTTAGCCAGTTTTTTTGAAAATGTTCCGATTAATATTAGATCCGTCTAGAGTGAGAAGAATACGGCATAGCTTGCGATCATCCTGATAAAATTTTACTAATTTCGAACTTTTTTTATTTTATTTTATTTTACTTACATGAAACTCAACTGAAAGTAATTAACACTCAAATTCAATTGACTCTTAGAAGTAAATCTTTTGCTTATTAATTAAAAAATAGTATAAAGTATATAAGGAAAGATAAGGAGAAAAAAGAAAATTACTTAATAATAATTCATGTATAAACAAATAAGAACTAACAGAAAAACAGAGAAAACGAAAAAATGTATTTACACAACTAGCGCAGAGACACACACACAACAAGTACAGAATCAAATTAATACAATAGTATATGAATTGGTGGATGTTTGTTGGTCGTCTGCTGTGAGGAAATTAGCTATTTCTGCTGCTTGTCTGGATGAGTCGTTACGCGGATTACGAATAATTTTGTGTTTGTCATGTAAGAAATGATATGGAAACATAAAGAATCAGAGAAAATCACAGTTTTTTCAACAAAAAAGCAATGTAATAATTGACGAAGGTTTTGACGCGTATGTACATGTTCATACACATATACATATTCAGAACAAAACAAAACTTTTAGGGCTCAATTAGATTTAATTTTTTACTTCAGTAGTAATCAATATATTGTCAATAGACAGTAGTTTCATTGTCGGTCAGTATTGTCTTCGATTGAATTTTATACATATATATATATATATATTTTTAAGCGCGCACTTGATTAAAATTTGTTCCGTTATTACTTTGTTAAATTAAATTTTAATCCCTTAAATGGCAGGAATTTTTTAATTTTTATTTGGTTTTTCCTGTGATTTGAAGCGATTTGGGAAATTTTCTATAATTAGTCTGTGAGTATTTTAATTGTCGGTCTTTCGCTTTCTTTTCACTTAGCACGCGATGATTTTTGGCAGTACATATTATATTGCCAAATTATTTTGTGTTGCTTTATTTTGACAGTGTTTCATTCTTCGGAACACCTTTGTTGGTTTGTAAAACCTTACTTTCTGTTTATTTGATGATAACATCCACTACAGATGTTTTATTTTTCGTCTTTTTTTTTTGTTACGACTGGCAGCTTATAAATAGAAAGGAGAGCTTATATATTGCACAAACCGAACTCTAAAATTATTACTGCACGATATATATTTGAAAGCCAATGTGTTTTGTTTTGAGTCTCGAAGAATGTGTGAATTTTGTTATAAAATAATAATAAACACAAAAATTTTATGTAAAAACTCGAAAATTACACGATTTCACAATGTATAGTGCATACAAAAATAACAATTTACTGTATATAAACAAATAAAAAATTACATTATAGACAAACAAAATCACTTTACATAAGCCACCAAGCCAGAACTAACTACATTATTAAAAGGAGAATTGTCGTGGGCGTATACCCCATGCTTTACAGCCTTTGGTATATTTTAGCCTTATCCCAGCCCAGGAGTATGTATCCCGTTAGAAGGCTAGCGTTGCAAGTTCTGGCTAGCCAGGTCACCAAATTTTCTGAACCCTGTTGTAGAAGACACGGTTGGCTTGGCGTTGTCCGCGTTCCGAAAGTTTACATTGCCCATTGCACCTGTGCCACACAGAATGTTTTATTAGTGGAATTGCGGTCCTTAACGGACGCCATGTTCGCTTTGAGTGTATCTGAACCGAGTCTCACCTCAAGCAAGAGGTCAGGAAAGTGGTCTTTAACAAGAGCCGACCACAATCATCGGGACTTTCTGTGTAATTTCGTCTATTCTCTTCAGAATACATATTCTACTGCTTTGGTCCCTTATCGATTCGACTCGGTTTTTGCAAGCCTACTGTGCGTTGGGCTTTCATCCAGACCCTTTGAGGGAGGTGTCAATAGAGGACTACTGCAACCACTTTAGTCACTGAACTCGGAATGAGCCTGATGACCTATTTCCGCTATTTACTCTTGCCTTGCCAGTTGTTACCCGGTCCTGAAGTTTTTCTAAATGGGCTCAAAGGGACTGAGCCAAAACTTTAGGTAAGGAAATGTCCGTTGTTGTTTAGCACTGTTGATGATAATTCGTCCAACGTAAGGAATGGGACAGTGATTTTCTTCACTGGCTCCTACTGGACTACCTTCCTGTACTCGACATTCAAATCCATGTTCTGGCTTTTCAGAGGTCAGCTCTGATTTATTCAATGTACGCCGACGCTAGTCATGGAGGGCTAAAAATTGCATTTTCGACTTTCATTACATTTTTTGCTTTATTTGAAGAAATCTCCCGCGAAAGCGCGTCAAAGAGTTACAACTTATGAGGATGTTAGTCCATCAGACACAAATTTTCCATTTTGGTTGCAACGGTGATTTTGATGTCAATGACAAAGACCGAACAGTAGAACCAAAGAATTTCGAAAACAATGAGTTTTAAGATTTATTGGATGAAAACCCAACTGCAACTCTCAAAGAACATTCGGACACCTCTGCAGTAATGAATCAACTGTGTCTAGACATTAATATACAATGGGAAAAATCCTAAAGGAGGAAAAATTGGCTTCCTTCGAATTGACCGAAAATGTCATTTCGAACTATTTCCAAATTTTCATTGCTAACCAAGCAAAAAACAAGAGTTTTCTATAGCGTATTGTGACTTGTGATGAAAAGTGGATTTACTACGATAATTCTAGGTGCAAATAGACATGGATTTGTCCAGGAGAACTACCCATATCGACGCCGAAAAGGAATATTCATGGCCATAAATTGTTACTGTGCATATGGTGAAATCATTAAGCTGTAGTGTGATTTGCTACTGCAGATGTCTATTGACGTCAACTGAACAATTTGAATGATCCGTTAGTGCAAAAAAGACTAACAACTGCGTCTAAAATGGCTACCACTTGTTGCAATTGCCGTCCAGGATATACCGTTGCAGCTCGAATGGGAAGCTTTGTCACACCCACCGCTCCCATCAGACATGCCGACTTCTAATTACCACTTGTTCAGATCCATGCAGCATAGTTTGGCTGGCACGTGGTTCGTCGTCTTTGAAGAAATGCAAAAATGAATTGTAGCAGACCTAATATAGTTCTTTCGACACGGTTTCGAAAAGTTGCCAGAAGGATGGGAAAGTGTTATACAAAATGATAAAAAATATTTTGATTAATGCCTATGAGCTAACTCTTTTCGAAAAATGCGAGAGAACTTTATATCGCTCTCAATTGGTAATCCCTTGGAGTAGTGGACTGCAACAGTAATTAGACGCATCGTCTCTGCCACTTGGTTGTAATCGAAGGCAGTGGCAGGTGCCTAAGGTGCAGTACTGTTTGTTAGTCCACTGGGGCCCCCTACAGTTTCGGTCGCTGGTCAGTTAGTCATATTCCCGGTATTGGAGGCCGAAAAGTAGCCCCGTCTAGTACGCTTACCATTCGTATAGCGCTTTACCACAGCAGAGAGTGCACTGGTTGCTTTTACGCGCCTGCGTGCCTCCTTGATGCTCAAGCCACCCTTCATAAATGTTTAGAGGCGGCGACGGTGGGCTTCACTCAGACTATTTATCCTGTCACGGCTCCTTCTTCACTCTGTGCCGCTCTTCCGTTTATACCTGGTGATCCAGATAAGAATAAACGTAATAATGACAATAAAAAATATAATTGTTACACGTGTATCCACACTTATTACATGTACACTTTTAATTTAGTCTATTTGGATTTAATTTTATTTTCAGATAAATTTCATATAAATAAAATGTTTTTTTCATATAAATTCTTAAACTTTAAGTTCAATTTTGATATATTGGTTTGCACTTTAAATTTTTAAGGCAAAACGAGTTTCTCATATATTTTAATATTACCATTAGTATAAGTTTTGTTAAGAGCATTGACCTTACAATTTTCGAATCTTATTAAGAATGTTCCCTTCGGTCTTATTTTTACTTTGTTACAAATTATTGCTGGCCTAATTTATGTGTGACAGAAGATTTACTACGTGTTTATTTTCTATTTTTATCAGATTTTTCTCTAAGTTATTATTATTATTATTAATTTCGCCAGAGAAATAAATTCTAAGACTAAACTCTTAAAAGCACTAGCATCTAAGGCTATCGGCTTTTATTAAAAACTCTACCGCACTTGAGATTCGAACCCACGACCACTGACTTGCTAGTCGTTTCTCTAAGTTATCTTTTACAGTTGTATCCAAAACATTGTTACTAATATACACTGATATTTTATGTAGACTTAAAACGAATGATTTATTTATGGCATTAGGAAGTAGTTTAGATTCTATTTTGGATATAGTATTGCTGGAGAATTGAGGTATAAGCAAGATTAGGATGATCTTCTTGTTTTCAAAAATTTCCGCAATTTTTACACTACTGCAACTGTCTTTCTGTTGTTTTTACGTTAAAATGTCGATGGGAATTATACCCAATTTACCAGAAAATGTAATTTGTCCATTTTGGTTACTTAAAAGTAGTATATCATTATCGGAATAAACTGTACATGTTTACTCAATAAATTTAACTCCGTCCTTTCCTGATTTCCCTTTCATCGTCACCGTCCATAGTTCTCCCAATGTATTTCAAGCTTTTTCTCAAAACTTTGATTAGTTCTCGTTTCGGTTTTGAGTTCACTTAAAAAATGTTTATTTTTGCTTATAGCGTAATAAAATTCTTATCGAGAGTCCAAAAGCTGCTTGTTCTCAAAGCCAATTGCTTTTGAGGTCTCTGTATTGTTCGGGATTGAAAGTACTCTTTCGTCATATAGTGTCAGGTTGATAAAATGTGGGAGTTTGACATACTAGTTAATTACTCTTATCTTGGTGAACAGATGTTCATTATTATTAGTTAGATCTTGTACGTCAAATTGTTGGGCGTGTGTCAGCAGTGCCCATATTACAATTGACATTGGGATCTGCACTTTCAGTCTTGTCAAAAAAAGATTTTCGATTAATGCGCATTTCCTAAGATTGCCTTATATTGTTTTTATGAACTATTTTGCCTAATTTCGTTTCTGCTGTGATAATATAATTTTTTGACACTTCTTCTTCCTTATAGCTAGCGAATATTCTTTGCGTACGGTTATGTTCTGAAAACAGTAGTTCATTTGCATTTCATTCACACTTGACAGAACACATCATCTCCGCAAACGGCAGCTGGATAATTTTTGTGTTTACCGGTGTTAGTGAAAAAAAAAGGAAAAAAAAATAAATAAATAAATAAAGAGATTTTAAATATTTGAAAAAAGGAAAAGAGGTTTAATAAAGTAATAAAATAACCAAAGAAAACAATTTTAAGAAAGAAAAGGAGGGAAGGAGGAGGAATCTCTCGTGAGAGAAAAATTAAGAAGCAATACATATATTCAATTATTATTTTTTGTTTTTTCTTTGTGATTTTTTCTTTTTGTGTTCCCTGTGACAACAACCAAAACAACATCAGCCCATCTCCCTATGGAGACTGGGTCTGATCTTATAACTGCTAATAGAGACTGTTTTGAAAATTTTTACATGAACGCCACTGGGCACACCAAGAGATCGAAAATGGGTGAGAATAATATTCTTTTATCTGATAACGGAGAAGCTAACGCAAACGTTTTAATTCCGCCTAGTAAACAGGCTACCGACAAGTCCTCTGATTTGGGTGCCACAGCCGCCCCAAATCTCGAGATTAATTTGTACGATTGCCTTTCCAACTGCAATTTTGTCGTTTTTGTCGAAACGTGTGCGGACGCAGAAGGAAATCGCATCAATATTAACTCCAATCTCTATTTCTATGATTACTTGAAGGATTTCGGTATGTACGGCTTAAAAGAATTAAAAGTTGTCAGCAGAGGTAGAGCCAAACTGCTTTTCAGCTCCGCTGCCAATGCTAACAATTTTGTTATGAATAATGAATTTAATAAAAAGAATTTAAAGCGTACATACCGAGGCCGTTCACTGAGAGATTTGGAGTTATTCGAAACATCCCATGCAGGTATAGTGTCGATGATATAATTAAAAACGCCGTATCCGATATTCCGATTAAGTCCGCTAACCGTTTCCAAAGAAGAAATCCCAACAACAAAGACGAGTGGATTCCCACAACCAGCATCAAAGTTGGCTTCAAAGGGAGAGCCCTCCCTAAGTCAATAAAATTTAATTATTGTTATCTGCCGGTCGAATACTTTGTACCCACTTTAAAGCAGTGCTTTAAGTGTGGCAGATACGGTCACGTGTCAAAATTCTGCAAAGCTAAAGAGAGCAGGTGCCTTAACTGTGGAAAGTCTCCGAAGTGTGTAAATTGTGAGGCGATGAAGTGCTTGTCCTGTGGCTCAGGTGGGCACAACGCTCTCAATAAGTGTTGCCCTAATAGGGAAATTGAATTAAACATCAACAACATAATGGCGATTAAAAATCTTTCCTATAAAGAGGTCAAAGAGAATTTTTCCGAAAATTATTTTGATTGTCTCGATGACAACACTTAACCTATCTTTTCTACTTTCCACCCAGTCTCGATGTGCAAACCTTTCGTGATGAGATTCAGAGATTATGCGACTTTCTTGACGGTGAACAAAATGTGATTCTAGCTGGAGATTTCAATGCAAGACACCGCCTGTATGGCGATCAAGTCTCTACCAACAAAGGCAAAATCCTTGTAAATGCCATCAATTCCAGCAGTTTCAGTGTCTTAAATAACGGCAATACTACCTTTCACTGTAACCGGAGCGGTCGCACGGCGAGCAGTATCTTGGATCTAACTTTCTCGAACTGAACTATTTTATCTTTCAACTGGAACACGTCCAATGTTTCCATTGGCAAAAGTCCCACTATATTCCACAGTTGTAACAATTCCGTCAAGAAAATAGAAAATTTCATTTCACGCAACTTCCTTATGGACCGTCTGTCTAAAGTCGATCTTCCTTCTGATTTATCATCAATTCAAAGTGCCTTTCACTCTGTGATCATGTCTGCTAGAATCAACTTCCCTGATATTGAGTCCTTCTCACCTAAACCTTCGTGGAATCCTTCCCTGTCAACACTTTTCCGCAAATACCAAGCTGCAAGAAAAAAAATGAGTAAATATGCCAATCCAGACAACTACATTGAATATATGAAAATACTGAAAGAATGGAGGTCTGCAGTTAGAAAGGTGAAAAGGGCACATAGAGCCACCGCTATTAAAGAATTATGTGGTAACGGCAACCCACGTTCCTTCTGGAATTATATCAATGGTCATCGACATTCTAGTCGAAAATTAAGCGGTTGTGCTGTATGGAATGACCGTGATAATAAAAAATACTTAGATATGCTCAAGAGCTACATTCCAATTGTTAATCCTATTACAATGCCTTCAATTCCTTTTAGTAGTATCAGTAACACACCCTTTTCATTGCATGAGCTAATGTATGTTTTACATTCCAAAAATAGAGCTACTGCTGCAGGTTATGATGGAGTCAAGTATGACATGCTCACAGCACTGTCTGCAGGAAGCTCTAGCATGCTTTTGCATGCAATTAACAACTGCTGGTCCACCAACCTTATACCCTCTGATTTGCGTTGCATCAAAATAGTTCCCATTCCCAAGCCAGGTAAAGACTTAAATGATTTAAGTAGCTTCAGACCAATTTCACTAATATCTGTATTCATAAAGACTATCAACCTCATGGTTAAGGAGAGACTAACTGGTTTCCTGAAAACTAAGAACATTATTCCAGCTCGGTCTTACGCCTATCAAAAACGCAAATCTACGAATATGTGCGTTAATGAACTGTCTTTTCGCATAGCCAGCTTAAAAAAGCAGGGAAAATGGTTGCCATGCTCTCCCTGGACATCAGCAAAGCCTATGACTGTGTCAACTTGATTAAGCTCGGTAGAATTCTCCTAAACTTTTCGATTCCTCTTCAAATGCGGCTGTGGATACTTAATTTTTTATCCAAGCGTGTGTTGGTGATGGGTACCGAAAAAGTTGAAATATGCGGTGGTATCCCACAAGGCAGTTGTTTAAGCCCCATACTCTTCAATTTATACGCAGCTTCTTTGTATGATCTTCAAGATGACGAAATTCATATTTTTCAATATGCAGATGATTTTCTAATTGTATCTGCGGACCCATATTTTTCAGCAGCTGTCAATAACCTCTCGAACTCGTTTTTCGATGCATGCGCTGATCTTAATCCCAGCAAGACAAACACTATTTATTTTGCCAAAGATTCTAAAAGTGAAATCAGACTTCTTATCAAAGGTACCCAAGTTAATCAGGTAAAATCTCTTCGATTTCCTGGGAGAATTTTAAATGACAGCTTAACCTTTCGTGGGCATTATGAAAAGGCGTTCAAAGTTTGTCAGTCTGGATGCAACATCATCAAACTCATGACAAACAATCAGGCAGGCTTGCCTCCCAAAAATGCTTTGACCGTTTACAAATCTCTAGTCAGGTCAAAAATTGAATTTGGACATTCCACATGTTGCAATTTCCCAAAATATATTGAAAAACGTATACAAGCATTTGAAAACCGAATGTTAAAGCGTTGTACTGGACTGACCCCCTCAACTCGTCAACATATTCTCTATGTTATATCTGGTGAATGGCCAGTTTCCGAAAGAGCCCTTTTTTGCACTGCCAAGGAGTTAATTAAAGTCGAGATGATAAATCCTTCCTTTTGTCAAGAAATTATATCTCTCAGTGATACTGTCACTTGCAGCTATACTTTTTGCTATCAAAAACTTCGTCATATTTTTGATAAGTTAGATTCAATTCCCCCCTTGAATTTCATTACCAGCAAATGCAAAGTCTTCATGAACATCCTCGAACCGATCTCTACCTCAAAACAAAATGTCAACTTCTCTTGTATGAGGATGTTATGCCAAGAAAAGCTCATATCATATTACAACAACGGATATGATATATATGCCACTGACGGTTCCGTCGGACATGATGTATCTGGCTTCTCGGTCGTGAAACATCTATCTGAAACAATTCTTCGAGTCAAAGTGGAAGAGGAACTTTCCTCCACTTTTATTGAGTTGCTCGCCATTCGACATGCTATCATGGTTGCTATTTCCGATGGTATCAGACGTTTTGTTATTTTTTCCGACAGCAGGTCAGCTCTACTTCTAATAAATAAAAGAGATGCAGAGAATCAATATGCGTTTGACATTCACAAGACGTTGCACGAATCTCAAGTGGATGACTGTCACCTCGTTTGGGTACCTGGCCACTGCGGCTTTTTTTAAAATGTAAAAGCCGACTTTCATGCAGGAAGAGCTCGTGTTGATGGGACAATTTTGTCCATCAAATATACTCCCAATGAAGCAATTCGGGCAATTCGCAACCACATCCTTCAACAACTAAACTACGAATTTAAAGTAATCGCGCGCGTTAAATCCAATCGTCTTTTCTATAAATTAAATCCCACATTTCAATTCAAACCCTTTTCTGTATCCTCTTTTAATTCCTGGCAAATCAAAATTCTTTATAGACTCAATAGAGGTCACACTTATGATAAAGTTTATTTAAAAATGATTCGTGCTATACTATGTGATGTTTGTGAAGTTTGCAATGTTGTTGAATCTGCTGAGCATCTAATCTTCAGATGTCACAGGCTTGATGGCATTAGAGATTCCTTCAGCTTCTTCAAGTTAAATGGCTGTCTCCTCGATCTCTTTGCAGCAAAAAATGCACGTCATCTCGGGGAACTAACTTGCTTTATTAGAAAAGCTAATTTATCCTTTTAGAAATTTTTTTTTTTCCTCTTCTTTCCTTTTTTTTCTTTCGTTTTTGCGCTTAATAATCTTCTATTACCATAGCATTGCTTTTCGTTTTCAGCCGAAGTTTGCAACACTGTTTAACTTTCAAAAACTCAACAAGCACAATTACACACACACACACAATTACATTTAACATGCTCACTCCAGTTATTACGGCCGCTCTTATTTTTTTGTTACGTTTTATACATAATCGTGACTAAAAATTACGACAGTTTATTATTTGGACATATCACAAATCTATTGGCTTAGTCCATCTCTGTTCAACATACCAAAAAAAAAAAAAAAAAAAAACAGTAGTTTCCAATTAATTTTCATTCATAAAATTAATTTTAAATTAAAGAATATCTCGTTGCTCATTACTGTGGATTCGGAATAAAGTATATTGATAAAGAGTTGTATATGTTCCGATGTTTTACCGATGCATATTGATAAAATCTTATGGAATTTAGTACCTATATGATGGCGGGCATTTGCTTGCACAGCATTATGCTCCTCCGCCGTATTTAATGTTCTAGAAACGAAGGATATTGGTTTCCCACTTTGCGATAGCATTGCTCCGATCACAATATTCGAGGTATCTATCAGCAACTCGAAGCATTTATTATAATCTGGATAAGCGAAGATGATGTCTTCGGAAGTAAGCAATTCTTAAATCTCCATGAAGATTCTATCACTTCCTTATTTAGGCAGACTTTCACCCTTGAGAATTTATTTTTGGACGTTCGTTTATCTTCCCATTTTAAAAGGGATGTCAAGAGTGTAACGAGTGCGGAGTTATCTTTTATGAATCGTTTATAGTACCCTGACATACTAGGGAAACGACGAAGCTCCTTAAGATTATGAGGTTGTGAGAAGTTTCCGATAGTTTTAACCTTTTCTGCATTTATTCTTATACCAAGAGGTGTAACAAAGCATCCTCAGAAACTCCACTTATTCCTTGGAGGAATTACATTTATCCAGTACTATTTCCGTGCTGGCCTTTCCTTACGCTCTGAAAATATCGCTAATATGTACAAACTGTTTATCCTCTGATTTATTAAAGTTGGTGATATCATATATGTATACATAGCAGCATCTTCCCATGTGTTCTCGTAGAATATTATCTAGAGCGCGTTGAAAGATAGACAGCACATTTTTAAGATTGAACCGTGATCTTGTAAATACCTACTTCCCCTTGTTTATGTTGATACCGTTTTTTCAATATCGGATTTTTTTAGTGGAATATTGTGAAAAACACTTTTGAAATTAAGCGCTGAAAAGACGGTGCTAGACCCGAGTTGTGAGACTACCTCGAATATTTTGGATAAAGGATACCTATCTGCGATGGTAATCTTACTTAATTTTCTGTAGTCGATTATCATACAGTAGTCTTAATTCCCAAGTGCGTTCAGGTTTTTCGGGGCGATCTATACTAGAGTGTTGCAAGGCGATCGAGATTATCTTATAATACCACCATTCAGGAGATTTTTTAACTGATTATCCACCTCGGATTTAAGTGATGCAGGATGAAGATAGAACTTTGTGTCAATGGGAAAGTCGATTCCGATTTCACCTACAACCTTAGTTGCATATGTAAGCTTTTCTTCAGATTCGGAGAAAAGTTTAAGATATGTGCGTATGATTTTTTCCATGGTTTCTTTAGTAATTTTAAAATCTTCGCAGAGCAGGTCATATTAGCAAATGTATGTCACTTGATTCACCCAACTGTTTTTCTTTGTCATTATCTCAATCATTCCTAATTGTTGATGTATCAATGTAAAAAATCTTTTGATGTCTAACTTTTTGCTGACCGGTGGGTAGCTGTGGCGTTTTCCAATAAATTGGTTCTGCTGGGATCTGTTTATATAATTTCTTCGACAAGGATCTATGGTTCTGAGCGCGAGTAAACGTTAGATGGTCTGGGCGTTATGTTGTTCCCGCTGATTAATATACAGAAGTCATGGTTTACAGGTTGGTTGGCTTCTCGGTGGAATATGAGCCAATTTGCGCGATGACGCCTACTTAATTTCACATTTTTAACTCTTAATTCTTCCCGCTGCATTGAATTAAGCAGATGATGAATGCTGGAGAGCTCTCAATGAATTCTTCTCTGCACACTTAAGACACTTCAAAAATCATGGCTTATTGAACATGTAGCGTACGCTGGCCAATCCCCAGGATGGCGTGAGAACTAGAGTAAATCACATAACTTCTTTGAAGATTATGTCATTTCTCTAAATAATTGTTATTGCAGCAATACTTGCAGGTGTCTGAATAACGGCGTGGTCTGTATAAACTACGTAGTTCACATGATGTGATCATGGCACATATAGTTAGTTCATATAAACAGGTTGGTGCAGTTTTGTTTTTAGATTTATCCGAATTTTTAATTTGATGTTTTATTATTATTATTATTATTATTTTAATTTTAGACTAATGAAATGAATTCTTAGACTAAAAAAGAGACATTGAGCACTAGCAACACACGCTATCGGGGCTAATTTAAATAAATGGATATTAGATAGTGAACTTAGTAGTATTAAAAAAGTAATATATTGAATTGATATTCTGTTCTGAAGCTGATTGTAGAATGTTCATCGTTCCAAATGCAATACTTCTAGCCGAGGAAACGTTGAGGCAATCGCAGAGAATGTGCTTTATAGTAAGAGTTTGTCCACAACAGCAGATTGGGGAAGAAGACTTCTTCAGGATCCATTGGTGAGTTGCAATTGTATGACCAA
>NW_024003300.1:616692-699255 GCF_014805625.2 Glossina fuscipes | reverse complement strand
GCAATAAAGAAATTAAATTGCAAAAATTTTTCCACAAAGAGAAAAATATGACCACAGCGCTTGAACAGAGTTGCCGATTGTGTGTTGATGTTTTAATTGGGCTATTTTATTCTTTAATTGTGTCAGCTCATCGGCTGGTGACGTTGAGTTAGCTGTGGCGCTCATTACGTTACGGCTCGAAGAACGACAACGTTGTCCGAAGGTTGTTGTCTTAAATGGCAACTATTAAAATCTCGATATGAAATTTGTTGTTTTTTAATTTTAATATATACAGTACAATAAATTCTAAAATATAGCTCAGGCCGCAAGCATTTGAATTCCACACACGAGGGTATCACGCGAATATAAGTAACGCATGAAAAGCATTTTAGATACGGGTGTGAAAAAGCTTTAACGCATACAACGTATCTATTACCGATTATGTTTGAAACACCTATTTTCCATTCCGAAATGCTTATTTATTAAAAACCACAAGTTAATTTTTCTCAGTTGGTTGCGGCTTACTTAAGGGTAATACCACAACGTCTATAGAAGCGTTTTTTTGATACGTTTGTAAGACTGAAGGAGAGATAAGTTTCAAGGAAGTTAGTAAGCATTAATTAAAAATGCACTATTAACATATCGCAATACCAGACCCATTGTCTTCAATCATCTTTAATGCGAGCAGCACTGCGGTCCATATTGTACCTAAAAAGAGGCGGAAGAAGATCTAGTTGTCTATAGCGATGCATACGAGTTTTTTGTAATATTGATGTTGCTGTTATTGTCAAGATAAAATTTTCGACCAATAAAATATTTATATTTATTTATCGGGGTGTCGTTTTAACGGTATTGTTAAAAAATCTAAAGACCGAATGAAAATTATTCTAAAAATCAAGACAAGTTTAAAGCTCCAAAACGTGCTTTAGATTTATATTTTATGCATTTTTCATGAATTCCTAACTATAGCCTGGTATCTCAATACCACAAAACCGGAATTCCGAGCCTAAGTATTCTTTCTTTTTCTCCTTCCTCGCACATTATTCATTTGACCTGTGTCGAAACGCTTGTAGAGGTGCACGAAGTTTCAAGCCAAAAAACGTTTACTTATGTTAGATGAATTCGAAACCAAAACTTCAAGAAAAAATATCTCTCAAGTAAAAATATTATGAGGATGAATTATATGAGGAATAAACTTTATTAAGTCATATATTAGGCGTTTGCAAAAATTTTGATCAGCAACTTCTACAGGTAAAAGTGATAAAGAAATGGGAAATACAAGTGTACATAATGCTTCAATTCGATGGTTTTGACTTTTCTCTACATAAAATAATAATTTTCCATTTAATATTAATTACCTAGTTTTCTATTACTTAGTTAGTTTTCCATCTAAAATAAATTACATAAAATGTTACTGATTTATTAAAAAGTAATGGATACAAAAATTAATTAATATATGACATTATGTTCAATAATAAGTTGCGAATTTTTAGGCAACTTAATTTTCCCCTCATAAAATTTCTGATATTTAGCAGCAAAAAAATTTTCTATTTACGAATGTACACTGTTATACGAATTGAACGTTTTTCCAGATAAAGAAAGCTCAAGCGCAGAAGCTCATAAAGCACAATTCTTTTATAACCCCAACATACTGCAGAATCTTCTTTGCGTGGATATCCGGTTTTGGTATTATTTGAGATGGCTGACCGTGTTTTGAACATGATCTATGGCGTTGGTCATTTTTACATAACATCCACTTGTCGTCATCAGTTACAGTTCTCTTTAAGAGCGGATCCTTTTGGTCTCGTTTTAACAGCGTCTCGCCAATATTTATGCATCGTGTTAAATGAATTACTTTTTTCTGAAAATTACGTCTCACGTTTTTTACTGGTCTACATAATTAATTATAGCTTTAACCTTAATTATCTGTCTAGTTATCCGTAAAAAGTTATTTCCACTAAATATTAAGCCAATAACAAAAATGAAACAATTATTTTCCGGGAATTTGGCTATGGCGTAATGTTTCTAAAGCGTTGTCGATACACAAATCGATCACTTTATAGTATAATGTGTGCGCATTGCGACACGTGAAGATTTAGTTATTTTGACCACATTTGAGATATTGGCTCTTTTTATATCCAAAATTTGGAAGCCCATTCGTTTCGTCATAATGTTGTCAATCTGTCTGCGGAAAATCCAAATCCAATGCATTTTCACAATATTTTCTATTTCTACAGGGTTCTCGAAATTCACATGGGTGTGCTTAAGCATCGCTCCCCAACGAGATGCCAGTGCACCGAACGCATTTTGGATTTTCCTTCTGCCTGGGGGTAATTTTTTATTGAAATTTTCCGAAGGACACCGTAAGTTTGGATTTTGGTACTCCATTATACCAATTGCAGTAGTAGTGTAGTTCAGTGCAGTAGTAGTGTAGTAGCAGTGTAGTTCGCATCGCACATTGCTAGCAGAACTATTAATTACGTGACTGAAAGAAAGAACATATCATGAAATATTTGTCATATTTTTAAAATAACAACTTCTTACGTTTATAGTTATAACATTGTGATCCAGAATTAGGAGGAGGCACAATATTAGTGTGTTTTCCATCCGCAGCACCTACGCAGTGTGTGAGACTCCAAATATTTTCGAAATCGTCCGCGATACGCTCTCATTCCGCCTTATTTGGCAAAGACAAATGAAACAGAACATCCAATAAGACCCCGATTGTTTCTTGAACAATTAACCGCATTGTACACGCTCCGATTTTAAAACTGAGCTAAAAGTATCTGACACTTCTTCCATGAGCCAAGTATGTGCAAACAGCGAAAGCTAATTGTTTTTATGAATTCCATTTATAACAAATTAGACTCTTACAGCAGTTTTAACAAATATCTGTGCTTAGCAGATATATATGATCTACGCGAATTTTTAAATATTTTAGGATTCAGTTGAACATTCATTTTAAATTGCTTGACGTCAATATAATACATATGGTCGAAGGTGGATAATCCATCTACATCTTGGTATTTTTGTAAGGATCTTACCCAAGATCGCTCGATGTACATACGACGACGACGATAACGCTCCCACATCATTCTTATTATCGTAATCCATATAATTAAATCGTCGCTATCCATTTCCTTTTGCAAGTTTTCCTTTTAAATCTATTAAAGGTTGCTAATTAACTGTAAATATTATATTATTAACCATAATGTCAACTTATCAGCAACAATTGAAATCGTCTTCTGCTTGCAAAAAATATCTCTGTTTCCTTTTATTTTTCTTGTTTTGACTCAAGGAAATTGTATTTCAAAGAAGTATATCTCTCTATTAACTTTGTAATTCTTCATACGCGTTTATGTAGACAACCGCTAACCATACGATTTTGCTTCAACAATGCACGCAAACTGTTTGTTAAAATAATAATGCAAACCTAAGAAAACCTAAAGTAGGCATATATGCAACTTCGATTTTCATACATTTATGTCTGCCGAAATAAGCAGGGTAACCATGTATTTCATGCACGACCAAAGCCTTCCGGTTTTCGCGTGTTCGACACCGTAATGATGATAATGATTACTCTAGCGAATTATATACATTGACTAATTATGTTCCGGTGCCTCATTTAAAAATTTGAAAACTGAAAATCTAATGATGATTACGATTAAAGCGAGGGTTTAATCTACTGGGCACAGAGGGCTTTAGTTCTAGTTCATTAAGAAGAATTTTCAAGCTTTGCTTAAATCGCTATTGATTTAGTTTAGCTAATTATGAGAAAAATAATCGGTAAGCATAAATAATAAATGTGAATCGAAGCATAACAAATTTATTATTATCATTGTCATTATTTAATAAAGGCAAATAATATTATACAATAGAAGCATAAACTCATTTCACAATAATTTTCTTAAGATATAAGTTGCAAAGTGCTCTAGAAACTAATCCATGATGAAAGACGCTTCTAAGAGACTGTGCAACAATAATTAAAGGAGCAAGCGCATTTATTAAAGAAACAAATTTAATTGTTGAATGTGAAAATCGAGGGCAACAGGTCGTTCAACACCAAAGTACTGAAGCTAAAAAAGAAAAAGATCCATTTCTTCTTTCGCCAAATACCAAGTTAGTTAAATTCTATCTGTTTCTAGCTTAATATGATCTAAAAGAAGATCATTTTAATTCTTTATGTAGACAAGCTTAAAATTTTATATTTTTCGATATTTATACTTGCATTTTTATATATTAAATATATGCATACATACATTTCTGTTATAAAATGTATTAATGAAAAAATTGGTGCGTCGGTATAAATGCTGCACTGGACCAATTTGGGAGAAATTTTAGCTTCCATTACTGCTATAATTTTCGAAACAACACATGGAAGCGGACTCTGCGCTACATTTACGAAATAGTTATTATTGAACAGCCATTCGTGACCTCCGGAACCAACCAGCTCCAATGTCGGGGCTAAACAGATCTATAGCAGCATATATGATGTCCTTAGAGCACTTGGTCCCTCTGTGTGTAATATGCATTTCGAAGTTGCTTTTGAAACTCGAAACTTTTGCGGGAATTTACATAACACAATATAAATAAATACACACATGTATCACAAATATATATATATATATATATAGTGTAAGGGGACAGTAGAGCCCTCCTCCGTCTCATAACAATTCTGTGGCTCAAAGTTCGGGCTTTTTCTATTAACTGATAGAAAATGATATGTCGCGGCATGACGAAATCGATTATTTATTAACATTCAACAATATATTACTTGGCTTTGACAAATTCAAACTTTTTTTTGGTGTGTTGAAATGAAATGAATTAAGCCAATAAGGAATGTGGTTTATATGTTCATTCGAAAAATACGCAAGAATTTTAATGGAAAAATTTCCTTTTCCGCAAAATTTTGGTTCCCTGTCTAACTCAAACATTTTTGGTTAATAATTGTTTTATTATTATTTCTTTTGTTATCGTGTTTTTTTTTTTTTTGTTTCTAAAGTAAACAATTTTGTTTGGAATTTACTTTTTTTTCAACTTACATCTGTTTTTTCTTATAAATGCAACCCTAAACAACCAATAATAACACAGATTAACAATGTTAACGGAGGATCTAGTCCCCTTTGATTTCGCGTTACTTGACATGTGCGAAAGCGTATCTAATAGCTGCTGTGCGTAGGTGTGCTCAAAAAACCGATCGTCATCAAACAATGTTGAATGCTACCACATAGGCGTTGAAAAATCAGCCGATGAACGGAAACTTGAACGGAAAAGTAAACAGCTGATAATACTCTTAGATTAAATGAAACGCAAACAGTATACAAATTTGAAAGCTTTAGTGTAATAAAGGTACGTCTGTGAATTTTGTCAACATTTCTTAAGTAATAATGCAGGTACAGTTTGTAACACGGCTACTCAATTAGTAGTCACGACTACTATGAAAACTATCTCTTAATATTTAGATATCAATTAATATTACGCGATTATTTATTAACTTTACTCAATAATATTTTACCTATCATTCATAAACTCAAATTTTGTAGCCTTTCGTTTAGAGGTTTTTTTTTATTAACTTAGCTTCAAAAGAATTTTTCGAGATACACGTTATACACCGTACACATTGAATCCAAATTTGTTCAAACGGTTCGCTTGTTTTCTTATTCTGGAATTGCTCAATTGAGAGGGTGATATCTGACGATGGTTGTGCATGCACTGAAAGCAAAGCACTGTCCTCGAACGACAGTAGAAGCTACCGCATACGTAAATCATAACCGGCTGAAAAACGAACGCGATGAGTAAATTTTTTCTTCGTAACTACTTTCAATCTTCAAAGTTCGTAGCTGAGCTTGCATTTTTAGTCCAGTTGTGGATATGAAATTTTGTTGAAAACGGACGTGAAAGATGTTGTTAGATAAAGAACGCCTTTACTAAATTGTTATCAGGAACAGAAAAAACTAAATACCAGGATATCCTAAGATAATTTTTAAAATTGAAGTTAGTAGATGTTTAAGCGACTTTTGATATTCCGTTAAAATTTAATAAAAAGATTAACAGCCATTTGACTGCGTGGTCTTTCGTCTCCACTGTTTGCACGGGGAAAATTCAGTTAATATGATATCACATCGTATTATATAAAGAACATATGTACTTACCTTTTTCAATGGACGTGCGCTGTGGTATATGTATACATATATATGTTTTCGCAATTAAAAAGGAAATTGTTCTATAGAAATCATTTTTCTCTATTTCACGTGGTATGTTTTTGTATGGATTCCTTTAATATATTTCATACAATTTTTTACACCAATCGGTTTTGGGCATGGAGCATTACCTATTTATTTGACATGGACGGTTACCCAAACTGTATTCCAACCCTACGTATCATTGTTTCCTCAATGTAAATCTTATATAGAATTCTGATGAGAATTCTATTTAGAGTGTGACAAAGACACTGCTGCCGGAATTGAAAGGTCTTGGGAGCGGTACTTCATCTATTATTGTATTGTATTGATTGTATATATTTGGCCTAATTTCTCTTAAAATTGGGTCATCATTTTTCGTTATGCCAGACTTTCTACTCTGGATTTAATATTGGGTATCATATGACCCCTATGTTTACATGAGAAACCTTTGAATTTTGATGATTTTAAATCTTTGACAATATGGTGTTTATACTCGCTTTTATAACATTCTAAGGATGTTAAAATAAATTCGTATTTAATTAATAAAGATGTTTCCTAATTCTGTTAACAAAGCTCTGCAAAGGTCCTAACAGAGGTCTGTCAAGTAATTGGGATAAAGGAATGGGCGACTTTGGAAGCCTACTTCGTCCAAATTAGGAAACGTAAGATGTATTTTTGTACGCATCATAAATCTATGTTTAAATAGATTTCAAATAAGCTAAACATATTCAAACCCTGCTCCACCTTTATGCTAACTACTCAACGGAATTGGCGTATAGGGCTTTCTCAGCAATACCACAAATTTTTTGATACATTTTTAAACGATGTTTAATCAAGTTCTTACCGTGGTACAACAGCGTTTTGATATGTTAACAGATCCAAATTTCATCTAAAGTCACCTCGATTAAACTATAAAAGTCTCGTTGATAACAATCTTCGTCTTTCTTGTTACCGCTGCTTGGTACACGATGAAATTCTACAAAGGGTAGTTTTCCATCGGATTCTATAATAAGGGCTTCCCTAAGAGATATCCAACTCTTAATAATTTGTTGGGTACAAATAAGCAATTTAGCCAGCCCTTTCAATAAATTTTTAAGTTATACGAACTTTTACAAATTATTCCGTCCATTGATGTATCTCGCTAAGTTTGGATCGATTGAACGACGTCAATGAGCGTTGAATATCTCTCAAAATAACATAACCGTTTTTATCAATATTAGTTCCGATTTCGCCGTATTCTGGTGGAGCATCCATGGGGCTTAGTCCAAATTAACAGTTGTGTCAATCAATCAGTCTTGTCCTCATTAATGCATAATTCTATTTCAGTAAGTTTTGTTTTGATATTCTCTACAAATAAGACTAAAATTTTTTGAATTGTCATTTTATGTCTTGTTATTAAGTGCTTAAAAAGAATATATAATCCTGACATAAAGTTAATTTAAGATTATGGATTTTGAAGTGAGTGTACAGAGAAATAAATATATTAATAAAATAAAGCACAAGTTTTAAATTAAGTTGCCGTGTAGCCAAGACAAGACTCATGATTAGCAAATTTATGTTCACGGGTTTTAAGCTGAGTGCGCATTGGCCCTACTTAGGCACAGACATAGTAATTGCTCAGTCAGCAGAACCACACAAGAACCTTTTCTTACCTGTTAAGGGCTCTGCGTCCAGGTTCTGCTTTGCGGCATTTTGATTATCCACTATACCAACTTCAGCAATATCTCAACACGACTATTTAAGGTTTTTTTATTTTTTCGTCGCTTTACTTTATACAACCAGTGTGGCACTTATAATTCAATAGCTATTTTCCTTGAAATTTTAAGTTGAACTTCGCCAAGAATTCTTTTATACGTTACACATTTGAAAATTACAACAGCGCTTCTGTAGACTATTGTTTGATTTGTTTTTCACCCCATTAACACACAGTCATTAGGGGGATAATAAAATCAGTTTAGTTATTTATTTATTTATTTTAATTCTACTTATATATGAAACTTAACTAGACAAATAAGAGTCGAGTTCAATTGGCTCTTAATGCAAAACTTATATAATAAAACTTAGTGTAAGTATAATAAAACAAATAAGAAGAAAAGAAAAAAATCATATACACTATCAGCATAGACCTACACTTACAACCGGCACAGGACCAAATTACAAATGAACCCCTAAGCCATCCCAAACATGCATAAGCCTGACAACCGATAATACTTAACAACAATTCATTTTCCAATCGTAACGACTATTAAGGATAAAAGCTAGTTTAAATACGACATAGGTAATCGCGCGTATTAAGCAATGTTGCTTTAATGGACTTTAAAGAGTCCGATAACGAGAATAAGTGATAGACGTCATTTAGGTTCTTGCAAATTACTCTGAGCGGATTGAACAGCTCATAAATATATTTACACTGACTAATTTTAACCAAGATAAAGTGCCTACAGAAGCGGTTAGGACGTTAAAGCTTAGCACCATTTATTACTTTGATTACAAAGGAAACGCCAAGAACAAACCTACGTTTCTCAAGAGACGGTAAGGACAGCAGAAGCAACCTATTTTCGTAGGGAGGAAGAGAGGCAATCGGATCGCAACCCAAATTTCTAAGGGCAAACAGCAAGAATTGCTTTTGAACAGATTCAATTGAATCTACGTAGCACCTATATGACGGAGACCACACAACAGAGGCATACTCAAGTATAGGTCTAACCAAACACGTGTAAAGCCTTTTTGTAATGTAGGGATCATCAAGCTCTTTGGACCAAGCTGTCTGTATTCTTCGGTTGGTTTTGGATCGCGTATATGATAGCATTCAATATTGGTATTAAATGACTATCGATTTGATGAGATCACATAAGCAGAACAGCTGTTAAAAGCACTCTCATACGTGTCAAATCACGCGAAAAACAAGAAAAAGTTCTTCGTTAACTTTGTTTGTTCTATGTTAGTTTGGTTGTTTAGCGTTGCATTTATAAGAGAAAACTGCTGTCAGTTGAAAACAAAGTAGATGCCAAACAAAGTTGTTTACTTACCAACAGTTGAAATAAGAAAAATATCAAAAAAAAAAAAAAAAAAACCAATTAAATAACAAATGAAACAATTTTCAAAAAAGGAAAATTTTTTCTTTTAAATTTATGGCGTATCTTTTGAGTGAACATATAAGCCACATTCTGTATTGGCTTAGTTCATTTTATTTTAACACACAAAAAAAAAGTTTGAACTTGTCAAAGCCAAGTAATATATTGTTGAAAGTTAATAAATAATCGATATCGTCATGCTGCGACATATCATTATCCATCAGTTAATAGAAAAAGCCCGAACTTTGAGCCACAGAATTGTTATGAGACGGAGGAGGGCTCTACTGTACCCTTACACTATCTGAAAATGTAAAGATTTTTTTTGAATGTATTTGTGATACACATATGTATTTATTTATATTGTTTAAGGGCTCCCCTCACGCTACTTAAAGAAGTGTGAGTATTTTCGATCTAATTGTTATTCTTATATGTATGTATTCATATTGTATTCATATTATATATAAAATGATCTTTTTTTGGATGAAATTGGAACAGTGACTTTAAGAATTTGACTAACTTCCTTATCGTCAATTTCAAAATTACGGGGGTCTGGCGAGAGAGAAAATTGTCATGTTCCTTTTTCGGCTTCAGTACCTTGCTGTTGAATGACCTATCGACCTAAATTTTCTCCTTTAATTATTGTGTTTTCTGCCTTAATAATTGTTGAATGGCCTCTTGAAAACGTGTTTCATTACCGATGAGCTTCTAGAGCTAATTGCGTGAGTCAAATGGCATCTTCCTTTCTTGGCCTTCGTTTTGCCATCATCGCTTTTGGGCTAAAGCTGCCCACACAGCCGTGCACATACCTAAAGAAACACATCGCGAGGTGGATAAAAAAATCTATCGAATGAATCATGGTGGAATGTAGGAACGAAAGCCACGCTTACAGATTATTTAAGTCTGAAGAAAATGATATGATCTTATCACGAGGTGGGGTTTTGGTAAGATAACAAAGTTATTCTAAATGGTGATAATGACTTTCTATACCTATAATTGCTGCAAAGTTACAACGGGGTTAATTCAGGGGAGAGCAACAATGAGATTGAATTAACACCTGAAATTCCTGGCAATTGGTTACTTCCTGTTTGGTGCATAAATTACGCGACAAGACATTTGTTATGCAGTTAATTTGCTTCGTCGAAATGGAACCAACCCCACTTGGAAGTCAAAAGTGTAGAAAGACACTGGATATCCAAAATCGATAAAGATGTTTTGTATAGAAAGTGAAAGAAAGATGACATTAAAAGCTACTGCGACCTTCACTGTACCGGAGACCTTGGCTGTCAATCTACAACTGGCTATTTACTTATATACCAATGCGGCCCAATTTCAAAAAAAGTCAGTGGTATTGTTTTCATCGGAAGCCGAGCTCATGTGATTAACTGCTATTAACCAAGAATCAGCTTGGTTGAGACGTCTACAAGCTGAACTCAACTCTAAAAGCAACAAAAGCATGCTGTTGGATTGCAACAATAAGGAGATTGTCGACAATGAACTAATACCTATATAATCTATTATATTATTCCTGCACTTTATTCTACATACTTCTTACTACAAGCATGTTCTTATATTAATTGTAGCCACTCCGCCGCTTAATGTGAGAATATGTGAGAGTCTAATATATGAACTCAAACCAGCAAGATTCAGTTGTAACATATGACTTGTAACAACAATGACGAGAACAAGGATTGTCTTATTTCTGCCTGACTAATCCAGTTGACATGTTAAAAAATAAAATAAAAGAATATTATATAAAAATGAAATAATTAAAAAGCGCTAATTGTGAATATATCATATATAACAATACGTCAACGTTGGTACACTTTTCCGTCCGCATTATTTGTCTGGTTTCTGTCATCGTTCGTTTTCTGTCCTTCATCTGTTCTATGCCCGTTAGTCAGTTTATATATATCAGTATATATCAGTTTAACCGTCAAGTCCTCATCATGTCTACCATCATCTACGCAACGTACACATAACCCACGTCACCACAATGAAGCCATTGCACTTGCCTGTTCGACCCAATTTATATTTTTGGGCACCCGCACGTACAAGACTATGTACATACGTATAGTCATGTATTTATCCATATATTTAAAGAACTCAAATTACTAATGAAATTTATTAACCTATCTTTGGTTCCATTAAGAAAAATTGTTGTCTGTCATATGATATTTCAAGGAATATAAAGCAAACGCCTTAATTTCTTTATTGATTTTAAATGTATGTATTTTTAACAAGTTTTCTTTTACACCAATTTCACAACAATTTTTTTATTATATGTATAGTTTTAGCCAATTAACCAATTGTAAGTTAACAAGTTTTACCAGTTGAATTTTAAAGATCTTTAACCAGTTTTGTATGTACGTATTTTGAATTGGTTTTACTCTTCAACTAATTGAGTTTTTGAATGTATTTATTTTTAATCAGTTTTACTTTTTAATAAATTAAACTTTTAAATGCACGAAATTTTAGTCAGTTTTACTTTTTTAACTAATTGAATTCTTAAATAGATGCCTTTTCAATCAAATTAACTTTTTATGCAGTCTTAAACAGGTCTTTTTTACACTAATTAAGCTTATAAATATATGTATTTGTTTAATTAGTTTTAGTCTTTAACTAATTAAATTTTTGAATGCAATAAGTTGAGATTGGCCGCGTGATGTGTCCACTTCTGTTGTTCAACCCAGTGTGTCTCTTCATTTGTTGAGAAAAATGAAATTGTGCTATGTCTGAATCTATCAATGACTTAGTGCGCGTGGTGTGTTACATGGAGAACCTAAAGCTATATATTATGCAGACGGACTTTAGATTTTTTTTCTTTTTATAATTCGCTTTTTTTAGCTATTGCCCTTTTTGCAAAGAACAAAGGTAAACACAGAACGACAGAAACCGCCTATACCTATATACGCAGTCGTTAAACACTCTTGAGCACAATGCGAACGGTCCCGAATTTTAGAATGAGCTTCCAAGTGGAAACCTTTTCGGATATAATAGAACATAAACACTTTTGTGTATTGTAAGTTTAAGAGGATAAGTATATACACAACTTACATTATTGGAAATAATTTCACTGAAAAATAGTAAAACCAAACGTAATAAGGTCTACTCATTATTTATAATACATGTTGCATTCGCTGTAAACCAAGGTAACGTCCACTATGAATTGCAACATTTATATTCACTTCCTTTTTTTATTATGCGTTGAATTACTGATGTTTCTTCGAATGCAATCGTCTAAATTGCACTGTTCCGTTCGTGGTTTAGAATGTACTGTTGAACGTAGTTCTAAAATGCCACAACTTTAATGCACTTACTTTTCGTAACTGTTTACATAGTATTTCGTAGTTGCTAACTTGCTATAAGGCAGCTTTTGAAGTCAGTATAATCTATTATTTTCGGAGGCGTTTCTATTAGACCTTTCCTTACTCATTGGTTAGGTTAATATTTTCAATGTTAATAGTTTGATTAAAAGCTTAATTAATAATTTAAACAATTATTACAGCTTATTTACTTTCTAATTCAATATTTAATTTTTTTTTCTTGTTCGTGTACAAACTTTATTTTTTAAAGTAGAACTCCTAAATCTAAAGATAGCATCAATAACGAATAGTTTACCGAAGTTAGAAAACCAAATTACGAAGGAATACATTGAAATAAATTAAAAATGAGCAAATTATCCGTCTGATAGAACCCTTTACAATTTAACAAATTGATTTTGTATTATTACCTTTCTAGATATTCAATATTTTTAACTACTTCACACCTTTCCTATGTAAACGCTACTACAGATATCATAACTCCAAGAAAATGATCGTGGTGTTTTGACAAATGGAGAATACAAAAGATAACTATGGAAACCACCGTATTATATAAATCGCTCATGCTATTACTATCACCGGTGTCGTATATTCTTTGTAAAACCAGTATTCAAAGCATCTCTTCTAAGATATTGTGGACGTGCTCCTCTGAAGCAGCATAGTTGATTAGCCCTTTTCGTCATAATTGCTAACATTTAAGCGTTAAACCTGCCTTTTACAACATCGCGCGCTCGAGTGACTACTAGTTATTATATCTACCACTATAAACGCAAAAATATATACCGTAACATCCAGCTACCGCCGTCGCTACTAGAGAAACCATTGAACGCATGCAATCAAAAGCACGTCAAAATTGGAAAGGACAAATAGCAAATCGAAAGCTACTAATACCGAAACGGTCCTTCTTACCAGCCAAAATAGAAACGCTTCTACAAAAACTGCATAAAACACTCCTTTACCATTCCAAATATAGAAGAAAGGCCGGCAGCTAAGAGTTTGAAGGAGGCGACAATAAGTTTTTCGGTCAGTTTGCAGTCTATCTAAAACGAAACCGATACACCTAAATTTTAGTTACTGGCAGGCAGAACAAGACCATACCAAATTTAAACATAACGGTGGTCGACATTGCAATGCTATGCAAACGCTAGTGGAACCCTAAATATTGAACGCTGAATGCCGCGAAAAATACCGTGATTTGACGATGTGGTGATTATTCGCGTAATATACTCCCCATCTTTTGCTAAGACTGTTCACTCTGCCCTAGTTTAGCAAAGTAAAAACACATAACCAATTTCTTCAACTTAACATTACCTGCGGCGAGTTAGTGCTTAAAATCGACGCCCTAGCCAAGGACGCAAGAGACAAACATCTAGTGTTAGTAATTTTTAGGCCAACACGATTGCTTCAAATTGAGTTTATAAATATTCTTACGAAAATCCCAAATTCAGTTTATTCCAATTAATTGATTTTCCCAGAAAGTAAATTTCCGAGAGAAGGAAAGACCAAGTGCAAATTCATGGCGTGTGAATCAGCTGTTGGCCGACGAAAAAAATTAGCGGAAAAGCAGGTTAACGGATTAAAAATGAAGCCATGAATTTAGGTAGTAGTAATATACTTGTAAAAATGTATATAAATAGACTATTTGCGGAAGGTAGATCAGTCAGATAAGAACATTTGAGTCGAAAAGGAATATTAGAGCTAAGAAGTCGAGAGTATTGCCAAGGTAAAAAGCAAGTAGTCCTACCCTTAAACGAATTGATTTTAAATAAAAGAGGCTTATAGTGAAGACGCGCAAGTGTATTTCTCTTAAAAAGAATATCTGAGTTGATAATAGCATATCTAAATTGTCTCCGTCTTGACATATAAACAAAACATATGTTCTTTGTTTACGGTTAACATGATTGCTCTTATCTGTAACGGAAAAGCTTGGCATTATTTACACAGCTATACAGAACTGAATTGTATATGGTATGAATTCAGTTTTACATAGGCTTGCATATGTACTGCGACTTCAATACAGAGCGCGACAAAAAGATCACTGTTACTTTTTAATTTTGCGTAACTTAGTAAATAACCAACTCTATGAGAATTTCTTTGCATCTTACTTTTCCTAATTGCAATTGTTCATTTATCAACTGTATCTCTCTCCTAACTGATCCGCAATATACTTACATTATCCTACTTTTGAGATCCTTTGTTAGCTGCCCGTCAATAAGCATGTTTATATACCATCAGCTTTCTATAAAAAGTATGCCGCTCACATAACAAATCTCATAGCTCAAAAATCTTTTGTTTTTATTTTGTTTTTTCAAAAATGTATATTCTATATCGCTTTAAAAAAAATTTATTAATATAGTTTTAATGACAAGCGCATGTGAAGCAATCAAGCAATTTTATTTTCCCGAATTTTTTTTAATACCAAAATAAGAATAATTCCCCTGTTTAAAACTGCATTACTTAGTTGTCTCCTCAACATGTCAATCGCTTCGGAGTACAATGGCTGTAATCTTTTCCGAAAGCCAATTTGATACGCTTGCCCTTTGACGGTGGATAACCACGAAGTGATCATTCAAAACTGTAATGGCTTATAGTAGTTTCAAGTTCAAACGACGATTTGTAAACTGTCCAATAAATCATCCCGCTAACGCCCAAACTTGTTCTATGGTCAACAGTTTTTTTATTTTTTTGCTCATCAAGCGGCAGCTTCGGCAGCCGGTTTGTTCACTTTTTGACTTGATACTAACGTTCATTCTGCATAAAAATACACATCAATTCGGACACTTTCAACTAACAACCAGGAAAATTAAAGCATTCCAACAATTTGATTTTTTCGTAATCACGATAAAATTCTTTATTACATCTATATAACAAAAACCTTCCTCCTACTAGGTATACAACCTGGAACTTTTTTTAACGAAGTGGAGCTGTGCTGTCTTTGTGCAGCAATAAATCTGTTTTCTTGAGTTATTCAACCAGAAAAGACTCATATTTTCAAGAAACATGGCGACAACGCACAACTTAATATTTTGCTTAAGTTCTCCGAATACCTAGTCATCGAAAAAATTAGTAAGATCGTGTAACAGAACAAAAGTAGCTCTTATGCCTTACTAAAATTAATTTTGTAGTCATATAAAAAAGCACATACCACGTTTGCCATTGCTTGTACGGCTTTGCAAGTTATTCTACAGGATGAATTTAAGTATTGTCAAAGCACTCTTTGGGCTTTCTTTTTGCTATTGAGTACACCGTATTTTTTCGTATTCGTCAACGGTGTTGCAAGTGCAGCCGCTCGTGCCCGAACACTCTCTTAACGGCCATAATAAACAAAATGTTTTAGAGGAAGTTGTAATTCAAATACATCCTTTCCAGTGAGCTTTAAGGACGAAATATATCAAACAAATCAATCGCATACGGATAGGGTACATATGATAGATTAACGTAAAAGCCTCACTTCAAAGAGGGTCCAAAAAAACTTTATAATTTTCACATTTGTGGATTCACAACCTCAACATCGAATCAGGAAACGAAAGCCTTCTACTTTGCTTTGTACAACAATTAAAACACCAACTGCTCTAATTAGTC
Organism: Glossina fuscipes; assembly: GCF_014805625.2. Classification (NCBI taxonomy): domain Eukaryota; kingdom Metazoa; phylum Arthropoda; class Insecta; order Diptera; family Glossinidae; genus Glossina; species Glossina fuscipes. Next base: position 683,118 of record NW_024003300.1, on the reverse strand, counting down.
AGTCTTTCCTAAAAAACACATCACTCAATAAGTCTTCTGTATGACGCATAATGTTTAACAGGCTTGTTAGACGTCTGAGTAGTAACACCTTCCAACAAAACATGTCACGATTACATGATATTGTGACCATTAGTTCACAAGTAACCGTTGTTTTAGTTTAGCTACTTTTGTTATCTTCGAAACAATGCAATCGCTTGTTTATTAAACTTTGCTCTTTAATAAAAAGAAGTATCGGACATAATCAGCATTGGCTTTAAACATGTTATGGCAACTTCTGTCTGAAAAAACATACTTTTGGATAGTTGAGTTACCATTTATATACCATTTTACGCTCATTGAGTTGTTTTTGATACTATCATTTTTGCACTTTCTTAGTTTCTTTCTCTAGTATCACAAAGAGACGATTGTTCGATTACAACGTCAAAATGAGACTTCTTTTATCGATCTTGTATTCTTGTATGAATCAAAGTGCTTGAAAGCTACATATTTATGTTCTAAGAAATGGGTACGGAATTTACTTCGCAAATAATACCTAGGAAGCAATGCCAATTCTTCGTTACATATATCTCGACAAGAGCAACGAGCGAAGTCAGATATTGGAAACGGATAAGTGTGCTTTGATTTCTGGAATATGGACCAAATTCATTCGATAAAGTCAGACTTATTGAAAGCCTAGCGCGAATCTTACAATTGATGTTTAATTATTTCCAAGCAAAACTGAATGTCACTTTAAAAAATATAATTTAAAGTCAAATAATTCCGATAAATTTGACATAAGTTTTTTTTTGGTTGGCGGTGGACTCTGTAGGCAAACATTTAACCGAATGCCTGCCATATTTAGAGAAATGAATGCCTGCCATATTTAGAGAAAGATGAACACCAACCATTAGACCTGCCTCTAAACGAATTCGTCGTGGTCATGCATGCTGAACTACATTTGGATTGTGGCCGAAATATAACTTTCTCACAAGCATTTCCCTTGCAAAAAAGTTGCTTGACAAAAACATAATTCTTATGGGAACTTGAACTGGGGATAGAAAGGAATTGCAAAAATTGCAGAGAAACAGAGAGATAATGCGATCGGATTGTCCACAACACCGTACATATCGGACAAGTACGTTCTCACAATGTATAACTAAAAGCCAAATAAGCACAAAAAGGTGAAAATAGAAAAAAAAAGCCGAACATAATCCTGAATTACATTGTACATCAAAATTAAGTGCGGAGTTGATTTTCTTGACAAAAGCCGAACATAATCCTGAATTACATTGTACATCAAAATTAAGTGCGGAGTTGATTTTCTTGACAAAATGATTAAAAATATATCGTGAAAGTAGAATTCCGTATATGGCCCTTTCAAGCATTTAGATTTAACACCTTTCAATGACTACATTCTGGACAAGAAGACAGATATTCTATTAGTTCCTTTCCAATCGAGAGCTAAATTTTTCCATTTTATTTATTTATTTATTTATTTATTCCACTTATACAAGAAACTCAACTAAAACAAAATAGCAGTCGAGTTCAATTGACTCTTAAGTAAATCTTAAAATTATTTAATAATAAAACTTAGTATAAGTACAATAAAACAAATAAGGAGGAAAAAAAAAGCATGTACACAATTAGCATAGAGCCACACCCACAACCGATACAGGACCAAATTGCAAGTGAACCCCTAAGCCATCGCAAACATGCATAAGCTTGGCAACCGATAATTGTTAACAACAAATTAATTTTCGACTCATAATGACAAAATCTAAGGTTAAATCAGTTTAAGTACGACATAGGTAAATCGCGCTTGTTGAGCAAAATTGCTTTAATGGACTTTAAAGAGTCCGTTAATGAGAATAGATGATAGACATCATTTAGGTTCTTGCAAACAACTCTGAGCGGGTTAAACAGTTCAAAGTTATATTTGCATTGACTAAGCTTTATCAACATAAAGTGCCTAGAGAAGCGGTTAGGGACATTAAAGCAAATCTCACGAAGTAATGCGGGCGAATCAATTGCACCATTTATTAATTTGATTAGGAAGGAAACCCCAAGAACAAATCTACGTTTCTCGAGTGACGGTAAGGATAACAGAAGCAACCTATTTTCATAGGGTGGAAGAGGGGAAATCGGGTCCCAACCCAAATTCCTAAGGGCAAACAGCAAGAATTGCTTTTGTATACATTCAATTGAATCTACGTAGCACCTATATGAAGGAGGCCACACAACAGAGACATACTCAAGTATAGGTCTAACCAAACACCTGTAAAACCTTTTCGTAATATAAGGATCATCAAGCTCTTTGGACCACCTCTTTATAAAACCAAGAGCGGACCTAGCTTTGCTTAACGAGGACTCAATATGCAAATTGAAACGTAACCTATAATCGAATAGAACGCCTAAATCTATGAACGAATCGACGTCTTCCAACCTGTGCGAATCAATGAAGTATTGGGTACTAAACGACTTCCTTCTTAAGAAAGAAAGCTTCTTACATTTATTTAGATTTAGCTTCAGAAGATTGAGGGAGCACCATGCAACCAAATTGTTCAAATCACTTTGAAGATGATGTGATTGCGATTCTACGGAAAAAGAAGTAAACAGTTTCACATCATCAGCATACATTAAAATCTTACTGAATTTAATCACGGAGGGCAAATCATTGATGTAAAGATTAAATAAAATAGGTCCCAAGTGGCTACCTTGAGGTACGCCAGACGTCACGGGAAATTCATCCGAGTTAATGAGGTTAAACAAAACCCTGAATGATCTACCATACAGATAAGAGCTTAACCATTCAACTAAGAAGAGAGGAAAGCCAGAGGTCTGGATTTTAAATCTAAGAAGTCTATGATTAACCATATCAAACGCTTTGCTAAAGTCAGTGTAAATGACATCAGTGCGAGAACCACTAGAAAAAGCCTTGAAAACATGAGAAATAAACTCTAACAGATTGGTCACCGTAGATCTTCCCTTTCGAAAACCATGCTGGAAAGGAGAAATATACAATTTCATGGAAAAGGCTATATGCTGAGCCACAATTCGCTCGAACAGTTTAGGTAAGACACTCAACTTGGCGATGCCTCTGTAGTTCTCTACCAGTTGCCTACTACCACTTTTGTGAATAGGAATAAGGAAAGAAGTCTTCCAACACAAAGGGAAAACACCTAAATTCAAAGACTTATTAAAAATCTTTGAGATAACATCACAAAGCTCGCCAGCACAAGATATAAGTACACATGAGGGGATCCCATCAGGTCCAGGCGAACAATTATATTTCAGAGAGTTCAATCCTTCAAAAACGTCATTTTCCGATATAACAAAGTTAGGAATTGAAACCGAATTAGAAATCGAATATGGATAATTTTCCGATAAATCAAAATTGGCAGTTGAAAAGTTCTGTCGGAAGTATTCCGCAAAGAGATTTGAGGATTCAAAATCATCCGAGGACTCGGAGCCATTAAAAGACACAAACGACGGATTTATGGAGATTTTTCTTTTGGAATTAACGAACTTAAAAAAGTATTTAGGGTTAGCAAACAAGGAGGATTTAACAAACTGAAGGTATCTGCAGTAGTATTGGCGGTTGAGGGAATTAAATTTATGCCTTGCAACAGAGTAAGCGAAATAGTCGAAAGAAGAACCACTTTTCGAAAATTTTTTGAAAAGCTTGTTTTTCCTATTCTTGTAGTATTTAATTGTCTTATTAAACCACGGGGGATCCTTACTTCGAGGACGGGACTGCTTGATCGGAACGGATGCAGAAATAGCTTGATTTAATACATTGTAGAACGACGACAGTAAGCTATCAATGCTTCCCTCTGAGAAATCGAGCACAAAATGAGAAAGATGTGATTTTAGTATGGAAACATTGATTTTATGGAAATCATAACGTTGATATGAAAAATTTGAATTTGGAACGTTATAGAGGTTCAACGAAGCAACATACTTGTAATGAAAGGAAACACCCAATGCTGGATGATATGGATCCTCAGGTAAACTAAACGGAAAACAACGATTATCGCAAACCTCAGGAAAATTTGCAAAGCAGAGATCAAGAAATCTCCCATTACAATTAGGGGTACCATTGTATTGAACTAAGTTATTATCAAATAATTCATTGAAGAACACAACGGCTTTATCAGATGTTGAGGAAGGAATCAAACAGCCAGAACTATCACTGTAAAACCAATTGACTTGAGGCAAGTTGAAGTCACCCAACGCAAGGACTATATCGGTAGGTTTAGATTGCTTGGCCACTTCACAAATGAGGGCGGCCTGTTTCTTATATACAGAGATATCCGAATTTGGGGGAATATAGGAGCAGGTCACATATAAGTGTTTATTAGGAAATTTCACTCGAATGGCGATAAATTCAACATCGGGAGTAGCTGGAAATTCAAACGAATAGGGGGGGAGTGCCGAAGAAATGGCAATTAAAACACCACCACCATTGCGATACAAACGATCGTTTCTGAAAATTTGAAACGAATTATGGAAAAGTTCCGACGAATGTAGATCCGGCTTTAACCGAGTTTCAGTGAAGACCAAACAGGAAAACTCCGCGCTCACTGAATTTAGGAAGGTAGAACGAATTTTTGAATTTAGGCCCCTAACATTTTGATAAATGGGAGAAAATGAGGCTGAAGAAATATTTAGTTTTTTGAAGGGGAAAGAGCTACTGCATTCACATTACGGGGTCGGTCCCGAGGGATAAATTCCTTAATTAAGGATCCAACTGGCCACAATGGTATATTTAAAATCAAATCCATATTTTCGGTCGGAACGAGAATTTTAAAAGATAAGATAGCTCTAGATTGAGAAGGACCCAGTTTGAAAATACTAACTCGCTTTAAATTGACAGAAGGGGCTTTCGCTGCCAGATAACCCCTTATGTTTTCAACAGATGTATCTGGTGACATAAATATTGCTTTTCTGGGAGGAACTGCGTTCAAGCATATGTCATCAGTACTGGGAGCAGCAGGGTTAACGGATGGGGAGTTACGAGTTGGGGAAAATATAGAGGGGGTAACCACACTTGCACGAGCAGCTTGCTCAGTTTGGCGACCAGCATTTACACCCGAACAGCGAGGAGGAGAGGACGATTTACTATTACCCTTATTAGTTTTGGGCGATGACGCCTGAGAAGATTGAGTGCCATCTATGGGAGGAGATACCCTTGCCACTTCAGCATAGCTCAAGCCAGAAGGACTTCTCGGACCATTTGTAACATCTATGTTACCAACCGACGCAGCCGTAGCAGAAACACTAACATTATTTGTAGCCTTTAGGGAATCGCTAACTTGCACCAACGAAACGGACTTAGGAGGTGACGAACCACACGCTACGCTACGCGTTGAGACTACGTTAGCTGGTGAGGAAGATGACTGCGAAATATACCAACATTCATCAAACCTAGTCTTGATTAATTCAAACTTCTCCCACACAGAGCCGAGATTTTTGCTCAAATCTGAGAAACAATTTCTCGTCTCCGTGAAGAGTTTATAGAAATCAATGTCCCGCTTTCTACAGTCAGGACATGACCATCGTAAACCTTTAGAAGGGTCAAGGACTGCATCAGCAGCACGGCCGGTAATACCAGCACACTTAGCATGTCCAAAAACGATCACACAACCAGCAAGAAATGAATCGTTCAGATTCAGGGCCAGTTTTCGCACGACATGGAGTAAATAAACAATCCATGTCCATTGAAAACAAAATAAGTAGCTTATGAAAGAAAAAAAAAAAACGAAAAAGAAAAAAAAAAAAAAAATTTTCGACGGCACAAATTTTCAGGAATATTAAAGCAAATTTCTCACTTCCCTGCCCACTGTAAATATAGAGCGAAAACTAACGGAAACTGTAAACACAGATTAAAAGGCAAAAAGAGAGACTTTTACCAAGAGCTCAATTGTTGCTTACAATAAACCAAACGGATTTTTTCACACTTTATTCTTTTAGAGAATTTTTTAAATTTAAACACGAATAAAGCAAAAAGCTAAGAAATACAACTAAAAAAAATTTAATATTTGTTGATAGAATAAAAACGCGACTACAAGACACGCGCAGAGTTGCCAAACTTGCAACATGATCTATTCGTCCATAATATAAGTTATAAAATTCGTTATATTTCTAGTGTTCAAGTGTGACTGATTTTGTTTTTGTCAACATTCTGAATGGATTCGAAAACGTATATAATAACCCAATCCCTGCATATGTCCTTGATTCGTAATGCCAATTTAAAATCGTTCAAAGAAATAGCTACTCGTGCTGCTGTCCAAGCTATCATAAATATATCAAGCACAAATACCACAAAAAATAAGCACCACTCAGGCCAACCTTATAGAGCGTAAGATCGTAGTATAATCAAATAACCCAAAGCTAGTGCTGTTGATATCGCAAAAGAACTAAAGAAATATAACCCAATTAGTATTCATCCCGAAACTGTTCGAAATGTGTTAACAGCTAGCGATTTTCGTAGTCACATTGCAAGAAAAAAATCATTTGTAAGCCAAGTTAATATGATGAAATGCCTCGAATTGCAAAACTTGACAAAAATGGTTTTATTTCTTAAAAAATAGTTTTTTTGGCCCCCAATCCATAAATGCAGTTTTTAATAACAATCTCAATTTTCGCTATTGTATGTAGACTTTATTAGGCTACCATATATCGTTATACGGTTATAGTTCAACCTATCGGTAGTATGTATATAATTTTCAGTGCTTTAATTTGCATACTTTGAAGAGATTTTAACATTATTTTTTTATTAACATATAGCATTCCCACTAAGTTTAAGTGCCGTTGCATTAACGATATATCGTCAACTTACACTTTACATTGAATTACTTTTTTAGCTTATGTTAAATTCCAATTTCCGGAGCATTTTTGCTTCCTTAGCTCTTTTATGTGCAAGTCCTATGAAAAGTTGCTTTGTAATATAATTTCTAAATGCTTTATTGGGTAGATTACATTTCAGCTTGTCCCATTAATATGTACATAAAAATCTCCCGAAATAGGAGAATTAGACCCAAAGCTAATAATTGTCTTTTGAGGATTGAATATCAAAAGATTTATGCGTGCAAATTTAAATATTGAAGATGAATTCTTTTCAAGCAAGAACATATTTGTAGTAAAACAAATCATCCGCAAACATTAAAGCTTTTTCAATAAGATTAAGACTTTTCAGGTCATTTAAGCTTACTAAAATAAGTCACGGATCTAATCCACTTCCTTGTCGTACTCCATACCAGGCCCGTAAAGCTTAAACATCCCTTGCCCTGTATATATTGCTTTATTATTGAACTAATATTAACTCGTAGTTAACGATTACCTTTCTTTTACACTGCACAAAGACAATTTATGCAGTTGAATGTGACGATTTACAAAATCCACAAGCTTTTGAAAAATCAAAAAATATTAGAAAAATCTTCGTCTCGGTATTATAGTCTTCTCTGAACCCAAACTTAAAATCACACAATAATTGGCTATTTTCAGTTTAAACTGACATAATATGCTTTCAAAAATTTTATCGATAGCCGTAAATACCGCCGTTGGACAATATTTCTCTACAGTGCAAGCATCGGTTTCCTCAAGTATTAAACTTTTTTGTGTACCTTGTAAACATGTCTGCGCGTACTGAGGCCATTATCATCTAAAATAATCCTTTAAAACGATGGTTCAATTTCTACTTTACATTGTTTTAGATATGTTATCATAATAAGCGCTTTTATTCGATTTAATAATACGAATTTCTTTTATGCTAATTTTAAAATGATGGGATAATTGCGATTTGATTGTACACCAATTAAATGTGTCTCCTTGATGTGTCTCTATTTCTTGCTCAAGATTTTCTACAAATAAAGTGAGGTAATTATTTAGAAAAAAACTGTTTCATATGAATTTTTGCCAATTACTTCGAAATATTTACGATCTATCTCAGTATTCAGGGTTTCTCTGTGTCACGGACACTCCACTGATGGTCAATCCTAAAAGAATCACAGACAATTAACCCTCACAAGAATGAACGGACGGACAAAATCTGCCTTACCGAACGGGCATACCATAAGTCCTGCACGATTCTTTACACTGCCGTATCCAATGATTTCTTTCGGCTCATGATGTCCATGGGAGACCCTGAAGTTAGATCCGAGATCCCCTAAACCATCCTTTTCTCATAATTAAAATCAGTTTTCAATTCATTGCTTCATCATTCATTTGCATTTATTTTTATTTACATATACGGATTAAGTTTGTTACTATGATTCCAATATACTAATACGTTAAGCATATGTACAAATATTTACATATTTCAATGCATTGAAATGAATACTTATAGTAGTTTGTTTATTTACTTTTTTTTTTTTTATACTATTTCTATTTTATTTATTGCTTTTATATAGCATGTGCAATAGTTCGATGTTATGGTTTTTGGATTTTTCTTTTATTGCTCGAATTTCTAACAACTATGGGTCGATACACTCATTTAAAATTCTCTAGTCTTCTGCATTTAGTGTATATAAAGTGCTGTGCGTTTTGGTATAAAAAAAAATATGAAGAAAGATCCGTAGATTCTATTAAGGTGAACACACTCTAATTTATTCTTATACGAATCTTTTCTCTTGCTTCAAATAACAAGACGCAGCACAAAGCAACTTCAAATAGAGGACAATATGTCTCGATGACGAAAAAAAAGCAATGGCTCCTTCTCGTATAATATTTCTTCCTTCATAAACTTTTTTTTTTTTTTTTTTGAAATCCAAATGGAATTTATCTTCAAGCAAATCAGTTATATTTGTAAACAATTTAGTTTTGTAATATACGGCAATTATTCTTAATAACTGCATCGAGATATATAATGATTTTTCTAATATTTTCATGAATTATTCAAATTTTTAAAGAAAGTTTAAGTTTGATTTTCATTTTATTGAATTTCTTTTCTGTTCTTTCATATAAAGATGTACTCCTCTAATCTCATCTCGTTTTTTTCTTATAGCATGTTTTATATTTACTCTTTCTTTTATTTATTAACTTTAATAAAAATTTTCACTTATTCAAGGTCTTCGTTTGTGTTGTTTCTATTCCTTTTTTTTTTTTTGTAATTGAATTGAGACCCACTGTTTTACAGAAAAACAATTCAACACCACAAATCGACGTTGAAGACATAAAGAGACTAATGTTATTTGTTGGTACTGATTTGATTTTTTTTTCTTGCGAAAACGATAAACATTCTTTTCATAAATTAAGCACAAATTAGACAAGACAATAATTTGCTTCTGACGCTTATAATTTCTTTCATTTTTTCAACCAATTCTTTTTTGCTTTACGTGTCTTCACCAGCACACCAGAAACAATTCTGAAAACAAAACTTTTTTTTCAAAATGTCTCTATCTAGTCAACAGCTGCTCGAAAAGGAAGAAAAAATACCGTTGTGGCATTGACACATTAGCATCTACATCATTTTTAGTTTTTACATCCTGCACTTTTGGTTTCCTCACTTTTTTTGGCAGAAAGCTTTGCATTGCGGACGTATACATTGAATTTGGGCCATTCAGTTATTCCTCCCGTTGTTATTATTACTGCTTATTTGCAAATAAACAAAACATGCCTTGTGCCTGGCATATCGCTAGCAGGTTAAACCTGCCAAATTGTAGAAATTGCATTGAGGAAATTTTATCCTTATTATTACCCTCTTACGAAACGAGAATAAAAACGGGAACGATATAAGTGCGACACAGACGGCGTTTTGCATTTTGAGTGGCGCACGAAGAAAACGCAAAATCGATTGAAGCTTGCTTGCGTTGCTAAAGCAAAATCGTACTGTTATCGCTTCGTTCATATAAATGTTAATCAACAAGCGTAAACTTAATAAAGTAAAAAATGTCTTTAAAAAGTGATTTTTTAAACAAAAGACGAAACAAGAAAAAAATTTTTTTTGGACGCAGAGGAAAAAATTTTAATTATTGCTGGTAAGTTCAAATTAGTTAATAATGCAAAATTTTGTAATTAATTAGTAATCTTTAATATTGCCATGTCTTTAGGTTTATAGGGAAACATTTCTACGATATAGAGAAATAGATAGCGAAAATCTAATTTTACTTCTGTGAGCATGGCAAAAGATTCTGCTAGCAGCAAGATAATAAGTAAATTATACAGACGGAACAAAGCATCAGTAAGGAAAGGTATGAGACTATCGGCAAATAAAATTACCAAAAGTGTCTTCACTATATTTTGAAAGGTCAATAAAATTTGTATAATATTAGACGATAGGTGCATTCAAACAATGGGATAACACGACTAAATATTCATTTATAAAGAAAAACACTGGAATAAAGAGTTCATCTATATAATAAAAGTGAAGGCTTGCAGGAATTCACAATGCACACGTCCAAATCTCCATATACATGCCCAAACTTTTGGGATTATGTTTATTCCATTTTTCAGTGATAAATCTCTATAAATAGAGATAAATTTTACAAAAATATCTTATTGTTATCGTAAGCATAAAATTTTGGCTGATTAATTTAATTAGGGCGCCTAGCGTCGTATTGCGTTATGAAAAGCAATTCTCAGCTAGTTGAAGTGTGACACACTTGTTCTTTTTCTTTTTGCATATGAATTATGCTGATTTTGCATAATTCTGTCGCACTTCAAAGTGTAAGCATATTAACCATGATATGCGATCATACTACAATTTTTCACAGCTATAAAAGATATGCAAATATCCCCATCGAAATTTGAAATCATATGATTTTGTTTTGTTTTCATAAATTCGACGCTGCTTTGTCAGTCAAAAATGGCGCACACATAAATTGTAAAAATTTGTGTCGATGCAAAACGCAAAGCAAGCAAAACGCGATGATTGTGTCAAGCGCTTTACAAAGTACAAAGACCCCTCAAACTAACCCATGTTTGCTGTTCACCTCTGGCATCATTGCTTTTTTCTGCAATGAAAAAACTTACCATTATTTATATGTAACGAATACAAATTCACATTACAAATGCAATTCTATACCTGCCAAATAGGTTTTCTTTTGTTGATAGTTGTTTCTTGAGGTAATTAAAACCTTTACTTACAATAGGAAAACTTTACAGCTGTGTAGTGGCGATATTGCAACGAATATATTTGCGTAGTTTCTTAAATATTTCAAAAAAATGTTCTGAGAAACTTGCAATAGCAAAGTCCACATATAAAATTTGACTTTCTCTATTCTAGGATGAAGTGGAAGGGCACGTAACGTTTAATTAAAAAGAAAATACACAGTATTGGAGACCTTAGGTGTAGAAGAGAGGCATAACTTTTCGTGGACTTGAATACTGAGAATCTCTAAGTTAAAAAAGTACAGTCGCGAAGGTAATATCAGTTGATTAGTTTGACGCATGAATTTTACAACAAAAAAACTTCGCGAACGAATAAGCGGAACTGAATGAAATTTTGCTTATAAAGGTGACATAAGTTGAGATTACAAAAGATGTGACCTAGTTGAATAGCTGTGCTTTGAAAAAAAAAGTAAATTTCTCTGAAGTCTTAATAAACAGTTTGCAAAATATAAATATAAAGATATAAATATAACCAATAGTATAATTTCTTATTAGTATTTTTTGTTACCACGTGTTGGAGCTCTGTTCTGACTTGCTTGCCCATTGGGGTAAAGTTACACATGTTAAATGCATTATCAAGGATATTAACAATAAATACAGCAAGAAGAACCCTACCAAATTAAAAATAAAACTTCAAAACTGTTACATCATCTTAGAAACATAATTATAACAATTCTTTCTCTAAAAAGTAAGCACGCAGTAACAATAATACAACTTTGATGGTTGGTGGTGAATGTGTTGTATTTTTCACTACACAACAATTGTACATTACATATAGATGTTAAATTGCAATAGCCATGACAGCTCGGGGCACTAGCTATGTATCTTTTATTAAAGACATTTGCAAGGCGTATCTTAGAAGTCATTTGTTTGATACTTATGTAAGGCTTTAGTCATTCGAGATATACTTCGAAAAAACAATGGAAAAATAAGAGAAAAATTTAATGTTTATTTTTTTACAATGATGCAATAAACAGCAAAATCAAAAAAGCAAATAAAAAGTAAATTATCAAACATATTTGACGAAATTAAACAAAGCGAAATAATACGTATTTTCAACAAAAAAAAAAAAACAACAAATATTAAAAAGAACAGAAATCTTGCAACCAAATTGTAGCATTGTTTCCAAACCGACGCGGATTCCTACACATATTATGGTATATTACCGGGTTGTTAGTAGTAAAGTGTAGGCGACTTTGAATGTAAATAGATAATGTTTTCGAGTTTTTTGTCAGTTAGCGTCGCAAGAAAAATACAAGGCAAAAAGAAAATTGATTAGCAACAAATTGTCCCTACAAAACAGCGGAGAAGGATCAAGCTGGCAAGTAGCACTGACTGTGCACGAAGAGAAAATTGTCGAACTGACAAATTTAGAGTAGGCCGTCGAGACTTGTATGCATTTGACGAATTAAGATTATGTTAACTCAATTTTCGGGTGTATTTATACATTAACATATGAGTTTACTAATAAGAATGTATGGTGCCTTAAAATTAAATTTTTTCTGTTTGCTCAGTTTGTGGACATTAAAAAAAAAACTTTGACAAAACAGGATTAATCCTTTATACCTGCTATTTCATTACAATTCAATTTAAAAGTGCAAAAGAGGGGCAACAACGCGTCACAAGAACATTAAACGCGCAATACGACGGTACTCATTTAATTAACTTAATTAGAACCATGGCTTTGTGTTGCCATTAATATTATACTAAATTCATTCCGCGCTAAATTTTTCCTTTCACTTTTATAATTTTTGATACAACAACAGAAACGATGCTCTTTACAACGCTTAAGTGAAAAACGCTATCCCCCAGCCATTGGGAGCACCTAGACCTCATCAACTCTAAAATAGGAGATAAACGGACCAGCAGGGGCTTGTATGTTGTTTTTACGCTTTATAAAATGCTTTTGATATGCGAAACTTTTACAGAAATTTACATACAACAATATGTATATTTAATTTATGTATTTCTTAACATTATTTTATTATTTAATAACAACCTTCTACGTACTTTGTTATTTGGTTTTATTTAATAAAACAGGTCAGGCCTGCTAAGCGATATATCCAGCTGAACGATGGCATTTATTATTTGTTGCTCCTTTGCGCTATATCAATGATAACAATGATGCACGGTGTTCTATCGAAATTTTGATGATACACAGTTGATTTCAAGCTTTGGTGAATTAATTAGACAATTAGAGTAAAAAATAAAAAATAATAATTTAATTACTTACCTCAACAATCAAAGAATAATTCACGTATAAAAAATTAAGAAAAAGGAACAGTAGCAGGTAAAACAAAGGCACAACCACAACCGATACAGATCAAAATTGCAAGTCCGCCCCTAAGACATTGTAAACGAGCAAAAGCTTGACAACGGGTTACCATAAACAACACTAGTTAGTTTTCGAATCATAATTCGATGTTAAAATTGCAAGTTAGTGTAAACATGACATAGGCATATCGTGTGTATTAAGCAAAGATTATGAGACTAAGTGATATGCACAATTGAGATATCTGCAAACTATTCTAAACAGTTTAAACAGCTCATAATTATCTACATTGACTCAGTTTAATGAACCTGAAGTGCCTAGAAAAGCAATTAGGGACATTAAAGGATATCTCCGCAAGTAATGCGGACGAAACGATGGTACCATTTATTACCTTAATTAAGAAGGACACACCAAGAATAAATCTACACCTCTCAAGTGATGTCAAGGATACCAGAAGCAACCTATTGTCATAAGGAGGCAGAGAGACAAGCGGGTCCCAATCCAAATTCCTATGGGCAAACAGCAAAGATGGCTTTTCAACTGATTTAATTCCACCTACATAACTTCTAGAGAAAGGAAAACACATAACAGAGGCATACTCAAGTATATGTCTAACTAAGCATATTTATAGATCTTGTAATATAAGGACCGTTAAGCTCTTTGGAAACTTAGCCCGGATCTAGCTGTATCTAAAGAGTGTTTAATGTGTAAGTTAAAACGTAATCTTTTGTCTAATATAACGGCAAAGATTTTGATTATATTACCAATAGATTAACAAGCTTGTGCCGGTCTTATACAAATTGACTTTAAAAGGTCGTGAAGTTGCATAGAGTGTTAAAGCAAGCACGGCCACGGATAAACGAAATGCATAAGGATTTGGTTATTGGATGTTTACACCTTGTAACTATATACCCTCCTCGCCATGGCAAGCTGATCAGTCTTCTAGTTTTTCTGACTTCGAACAGGGCAGTTAGCATCTAACTTGGTTTATGTTGCATTTCGTTACGTTCTCTGCGCCGTCAATACACTCCAATAATGAGTCTGTGTATGGCTCAACCCATATTCTGCCCAACACCACTACTAGCGATATTCAAATTGTCGCTCAACATTCTGCGATTGAAACCGTTGATAGTTTTGAAGATTTATCGCATAGTACTACAGTTAGTTGCTACGCTAGTCTTCTACCAAGTGGTAGCTAAAAACTCGGAGAACAGGGATGGCCAATCAAATGCCGTCAGCCGAGCAAAATTGTTTTTTTTCGATTATTATTTACTCAAGCAATCTTACATCCAATTATTTAGTCGTTATCAAGTGTCAAATGGGTGGCATAAAGCAACGCTTTTTTACTCAGCGTGCTACTGTACTTCATGCTTCTGTACCGAATTTGTTTGTTACTCACACGTCAGTATATTTAACATTAATGCTACTAGACATTCTGATATCGCATGGTTTAAATCCAGAGTTTTGTCAGAGTATTCAACCGCTCCTCCCGCTCAAAAGAATAACATGTTCAATGCCTACCTTATTCTTTTGTACGAGGGCCGACAGAGAGGTCCTTGCTGGTTTCGATACCCGGAAACACGTGGGAAAGCAGCTATACTCCTGCTGTTGCTGTACTTGCCAGGTCATCACCCAGTCTCTTCAGCAAGTGCTTCAGCATGTATAGTCCGTATCCAAAAAGCTAACCCCACCAATTACCAATTACAGTCCGTTCTGCAAGAGCGACAACCATGGCACACATAGTTAACATCCACCTGATATTTAGAGTTCGAGTTAAAACTTGCGATTTGGTTTTTGAAAAAATCGGTTCACTGATGAATAACCCCACTGCCTTTGGTTGTGTCAACGTAAAAGAATAGACAATCCGTAATGTTCTGAGCATGAAAATACAAATTTATTTTCGTTGGAGAGAACAGCAATTTGGAGTTTTGAAAGATCCAATCAAATTCATAGATTTCTTAAAGAGGTGTCAAAATGGCGTCACTTTAATCGTGGTGCTTATAGGCGACGAAATGAGCATCGGCGTAATGTGTGCTAACGTTTTAGCACATCTAGGGCAAGCGCTCTACAGTGGTTAATGAGATTGGTCCATCAACTAAGGTCTTCGTTAAGACCACCAGGTCTTGTTAGCATTCCCATCCACCCATACCGAAATTGGCCGTATAATGTACAACATACAAGCGCTGCTTGTCATTCTCCAATCACTCTGGCCATCTATGGGACAATTTACCAGAAGTGCTCCCGCAAAGTGTGCCTGACGTCACTTTTCAAGTCAAACCGTACCCAACTGCTAATCCCTCCTTCCATTTTTCTTTAGCTATAGCTCTTTGTAGTCACCACCGCGGCTGCTCTTGTAGGAGACTTCGCCTGAGTGGCTTGTCATACACAAAAAAAAAATTGTGTGGTGAATTCTTTCGCATCTCCATTGCTGTTATCGTCTATGATTTCAGATATAGGGTTCCGCATGGGAACCAATTGGGCCCAGCACGTTTTAAGTTATTCAATAACGACTTATCATTTTGTTTACAGTGTTTAAAAATGCTAACGTTTGCAGAGGATGTCGACTTATTTAATTTATTTATTAATACCTTAGAGGATGCAAAGTGTCTGATCCATCCATCCGAGTGTCTGATGATCTGTAAGAATTATATGTGTTGTGTAAACGTAATTATATATCACTTAACTTGAAAAAAGGCTGACAATTCCCATTCTTCGAGACCTAGGCTTCTATATCTATTGATCATTATATTGTTACCCATAAGCTGAACAACGCTTCGAATTTTACGGATTTGGGAGCTATACTCAAAGCTAAACTGAGCTTCAATTTGCAAGTCGAAGCATGCGTTCATAAAATGAAAGCTCTGCTGGTATTTTTTAGCGCAGGCGACTCGAATTTAACGTTTCATATATTAGTCAAAGGCTGCTCCCCGCACTTTTAAAACCTACATTCTAGCAATTCGTTGCAGTGTAGTCTCCAAATCATAGATGTTAGGTTGATCAAATCAAGACTGCGCAAAAAGGTTATTTTAGATTTGCGTGACTTTGGATAGAACTAGAAAGCTTACACATTTATTATAAAGTTACCATCTGTGAGGTGTTGCCCGCCAGTTTCATTAAATCAGATATATAATCATAATGAGACAAGAGTAATCCTCAATGGTAGACTTGTGAAGCACCAACACGTATCAAATGTGAGATGGACAATCCATTTTACGTTGTCGACATTTAAATAATTATTACAACTGCCATGATATGGCGGTTACGTAATTTCTAGTACATTCAAATAATAATAATAATAATAATAATACCTCTATGCGAACATTAAATGTTTTCTAGCGGCAAAAGCCACTTCTGTTCACTTAAAGCGTGCTACCATTACCAAATTGGGTCTATTTCAAGTTACGGCTATCTCGTTCACCTTTGGAAGCAGCAAATTTTTGTACGATTTGTAATTGTCGTTGCTTTTTTTTTTCTTTATTACTTCTTACATATTTTACATTAGTTTTTAATAATAATTAGTAAAAGTTTTACTTTGAAGAATCAATTAAATTTGGCTGTGAATTTATTTAAGGTGAATTTCATGTGCAGATAACTAAAGCAAATAAATAAATAATGATAACTTCTTTTTATACATAAAAACAGGAACCATACACCTTCCTATCATAAATTTATTTTGCGAATTTAACTTTTTGTATTAAGAAATGCAATATTTTTATTTTGCTTGCACTTCTTTTCGGTTTGAAATTAAAGAAACCGAAAATGGAGCAAAGTTAAAAATACGAATCCCATATGCACATAGAATTGCAGAATTAACAAATAAATTCAACCAGCTTTCATCCGTAGAGCAAAACATTGAAAGAATTTTTCATTCGTATTAATATTTCAGTTTATTTTTGTTTTTTTAACAGTAGATTTTTTTGAAGTTGTCCTTTATTTTGTTTAATTCATTTTTCTTTTAAGCACATTTTTTGCTTTGTGTATTGCTTTTTTTCCTTCCTTTCCTCACATGGCGTTTATTTTGCGAGGTTGTTGTACTTGTATTTGTCTTTTCTAATTGATCCCGTTCTATTACATTCACTTTTCATCTAATCCCTTTATTGAAATTCGTCTTAATTGTTGTAGTAAAATGAAAATTTTAGATCAAGCTTTCACTAAATTAATGTAAATTACGATATAATTTTATGCGATTGTTTCTCAGTAAGCCAATGAAGCGGTTAACTAAGCTTTTAAGCTAGTTACTTCAAGTATAAACAAATTATTTTTAATTTACTCTAGAGTTTTTGCAGTTTTTTTTTTTCTTTATAAAAAAATTATTGGTATAAAAAAATGCTTTTGCGATTTTTTTCTTCTTTGATATTTTTTTTATACAGTTCCCGACGCACTCGAGTCTCACTTACCGGCTATCTAATTCTTTCTGCTCCACTGTCATGTCAAACAATGAATCTTCATTCCTAACTGCCGACTCTCTTTATCTGTGTCCTTAGTAATCTGTCTTGTCTCGGTAGTCAAAAAAAAGAAACATTTCATTTGCTTATGTAAAACCTACCCTTATGCTACGCAGACGCAATTTGGACTTTCTTTTCTTTTCATAATTCTCCGCTCATATAGTAGCGCCATTTAAAAAGAGAATTATGATTAGCAGTAATACTAACACGTTATTATAGGCAATACTACTCTTTCTGTAAAGACCAGAGAAAAAGCCGGCCGACAGAAATCCCCTACACGCATATACGCGGACGTTACAAGCTTCAAAATCTATTGGTAGCGTTGTTGTGTAGGGCGAGTTTAACTTACAGTTTATCACAGGCTGTTGTAGCGATAATTCAGATTTTATGGTCCCTGCCACGTTATCTGATAGAGCGAATGTCGTTATCAGTGAAGTATTTGATCTTCCGCCGCCTTGAACTTCTCCTATGCCATTGACATAAAATCCAGTACAAGAAAACTGCCATATTATCTTAAAAATTTTATTTATAAATTTTCTACAATATCTGTGGGATAAAATTCTGAAGAGACACTACAATTAAAGCTTTTTTGACTTTTGTATGGTATCTGTATTTTCTTCTTTTCCGAAAACTTAGGTCTTATGCTATACTACAAATATTTTTGCAATTGTTAAAATGAGCATAATGTTAGTATAATTTAAATTTGATTAATAATGAGACAGTCCATGTTAATATAAATTAAGAACAAAAATGCAGAGTAAATATGAATTAAATTGTACTACAATTTGTGAGTAGTAGTAAAAGTCAGTTGTATAATAAGCACATTACACCTTGTACACCCGATTAGGTGTATAAGAATTCTTAAATTCCTTACACCATTTCTTCATGACTCCTAAAATCTACTCGGATTTACTCAGACACGTTTCCATACGTCGTTTCAGTTTTAATTTGGAACTGTAGACAATCCCTATATCTTTAAAAGTCGCAATATTTTAAGCATATAATCCAAAATATCATAATTAGAAATCATCGCACCACGAAAAGGACAAGTAACGTTTCTATAAATTCAACATGCCACTAGTCGAATGGCAGGAAGGTATTTCGCTCAAATTTGACTGCAAAGATCCTACTTCTGCAATAAAATCTGACGAACAAAAAAAGGTAACATCAACGGCGTACGTGGGAATACTTGCATCACGAGCTTAGATAGAAAGGTCATTCGCAAATAAGATAGGCAAGAGCGCGCCGAAGAGGTTTCCTTGAGAAACACCTGACGATACGGAACTATCACAATTTGTAGCAAGGGTTTAACGTGGGTTCCTGCCTGAAAGGCTTAACCCCACGGTGGCCAAGCCACTTTAAGCGTACTACGCCCCCTGGCGAGTTAGACAATCCCCACAGAGTAGGGGCCTAAACAACACCAGAGTCCAGAACGGTTTATTGTTTATGGAACAATAAACCCCACTCTGGTCAGTGGTGAGGCCTAGCTGCACTCAACTGTTCCACTTTGGTTAGGAACTTGCCAACCACAACCACCACGAGTACTCTCCGAAGGGCCGCACTCAAGCAGTCAGGACCCACAAATTGATCAACGATATTCGTTCAAAAAGGGTAAAAATTGCGCTCGCTTCCGCCATAAGGCTTCCACGGCGCCGTTGATCAATTACCACCATTACCCGCAGGCATCCGTGACATATGTTCAAAAGTAAAAGAAGAAGCCGGGTTTAACAGTTCATTTTGACTTCGAGCATTAATATAAGATGTAAATTAAGGAACCATGTTTCCTGAGAAACAAGCAAATTTCAGTTTATAAACCAATAAACAGCGACTTATAGTATCAAAAATCTTGGGCTAGTCGGTATGAATTAATCCTACTTGTTGTTGTTCGAAAAAGGTATAATATATGCTACAAGTCAATTCCAGCTGATTGGTGCCAGTAGACCGCACGAAAGAGGAAGCTTGGCCAAAGCGCAGTTCTCCTATACTTTTCAATATTCTTCAATATTCTTTGACCATTTGGTATAATGGTGCAACAACAGTGGTTTTCTAAGCTGCGGGAAAATAATCTTTATGTGACCTCTTACCAAAGATATAGGTTCACGGAATACATAAGAACTTAATACATGTCCGGAGATTTGAAGATGGTATAGCATCCGAGCCAGCAACGAAAAAGAAATTTAAGGCCGAGAGAGACGAATCTGTTCTTCGGAAAACACAAAACGAGGGAAAATATCAAACGAGTCAATCGTGTACAAATTATCATCGCGAAGGTAATCAACATTGCAATACAATCTTTCAAAGAATCTGCAAACAGGTTACTTATTTCAGACGTGTTAAGTTAAACTTCGGTCTTACTTTAATATAAAAGGAACGGATAAGCCTTTATTGTACTTTTAGCTACCAAACTGGTAAAATTTCTTAGTGTCATTAGGTTGATTTTTTTTCCAGATGAAGTTGGCATAACATTTGCTTTTCAAAGAATGAAATTCACATGAATAAGACGAGTAATTAACTACTGATCCGCGGACTGAGTACCTTTTAACCTACCAACACTCATTATTTGTCTACATACAGAAATGTCTGTTGAACCAAATCATACAGCACTTTTCTGGAAACAATAGGCACAGATATAGAGATAGTAGAAAACAGAGCAAAGTAAAGGATAACTAACGCTTCATCAACGTGTGCTTCGAACACCTTCGAACCTTCTTTTTTTCATTGACAACATATGACTAAGCGCGCTATAGTCGGCTTTGCGAAACAAGTACTTATATTTAAACGAAGTTGGCTAACCAAATTTATAGGTAAATCTTGCAAAAAATAAAGTCGGGTGGTGACTATCCTCAAGAACAACAAAAGGATACTTTAAAGCTAGTGTCGCTGGAAAAACTGATACTCTTTCATTAATATTGAAAACCTCATTTAACTGACAAAGATAAAGGCTTCGGATCTTAGCAAAAATGATCGGGTAAGATAATTGAGCAATTTATCTAAGCTCATCATCAGAAAACCAGGATACATGAGGGAGAATGAAACCACCTAGAATAAGCATTATCTCTTAACTTAATTTACTTCATGCTCAAGTCTTGCGCCGACTTGCGCTCGCAACGTTGCTGTTTTTCTTGTCAATAAGTCATTGTCCAGAATTTCCAAAACCTGGGTTCTCCCACGTTTGGAAAATAATACTTATCTTGCCCTCTTACCGAGATTGCAATAAGAATATTGTTATGATAGATTGATTAGGCCCTCTAGATAAAGTATTTTATTGAATATTGAAATTTATTATGTCAGCTAAGATTCGGTGTAATTAAGGATAGACAAATTTTTATTACGCTTCTTTGATTTTTCTTTTCAAGCTCCCCAAGGCGTTTTTTGATGTGTATTTGTTGTCTTTATAATATTAATGATTCAAACCAAGATATACCATACAGTTGCTGTATCCTATAATAACTCCCTTATACCAATTAACCAGACTAAGTTCACAATCTGAGCTAGTTAATATTAAATTAATCAATTTAAATTTAATGTATGTATAACAAAATATTAAAAAATTATGTAAAATAATAAATTAAATAATAAAATAAGACAATAATGAAGTAGCATATAATTATCGTACATACATAGTATATAAAAACAGTTATTTTACTACAATGTAAGATCCTACATCAAGCTTAATCGGTCAGACAGCTTAACAAATCGTGGTCTTCGCGTTATATATTGTTCTGAGTTCTTTCTGTTTTATTTTCATTTTTGTTATCTGGCTCTCCACGTTTAACACATACATTCCTATTTGGTTTCGGTTTTAAGTACCTATTGGACTATTTTCAATTTTAGCATTTATATTTGCATTTGATTTGAATTTATATATATTTCTCCCTGTTTAATGCTGACGTTTACGCCTCTATAAATCACAGTTATCGCCCTGTAATAGAGGAGATCTGGGCTCTGTACACTCTTTTACTACTTTTCCATGTACCTAATATGACATTGAACTTTTCTATACCCATCGCCGAAGGATGGTTCATTTTCTCCAAACGGGAACGCCAAGAAGAAGATTTCAGGCAGCATGTCCTGTTGTAAACATTCTCCTGGTCGCAAAAATGAAGTTATCGACTTCATATTTGGCAGAACAATTTGTAGTTCGCCTGGGCACATTTGCATTGAGAATGGGTCAAGTCAGCCGAAGGACGTGCCTATAGTACCACCCCTGTTTTCCAAAAGCAATAACAACTTGGTTTTTCGCTCATTACCACTAAACTGTAGCATATAAACATACAAAAATTTAAACGTATGTGTTATGGGCTGTAGTACCTGTACAAAAATGCAAAAAATTGACCACGCTTCCCCTATATTGTAGTTTATCTAAATTTAATTTTTTTTTTTCAATACTTTTTATTTTATAATGCGCATAAACAAGGTTCGGAAACCCCCAAAGTACATAAATTCTTAGTCAGGTTCAAATTTGAAATGCACCTAAGCATGTCCGTCTGCTCATCTGTTTATCTGTCCGCCCAACCAACTGTTTAGTACCTGCGGTACACATCCTCCTGTTAGCGCTATTGCCTATAAATTTGCAACAGAACTTCGAAGTAGGCCAAGCTTTTCAAAGGACACGTCTGCAACACCCACACGCTCGCAAGACAAAAATATTTATTTCGCATATACAAAAAATCAACCGCGCCCACACCATATTAAAGAGACATTTAATTCTTTTTGTTGTTTGAAAGATTCGGGCACGATCGAGTATAATCTATAGACTAACTTTCGCTTTGGAACTCAAGCTCACAAAAATGGAGCCAATTTTGTTTGCGACGTTCTAAAAATTAGAAATTGGCACGAACAGCAGGTCTTTTGCAAAGTAATAATTCGGTGTAAGGATCACTATGGCTTTCGCCAACTTTTATAAGTATTTTTTAGTTGATCGCTCCGTCAAGCCATTAGATCTGGGAAGGCAAGGACTTGATGTTATATGTTTAATATTCCAATTATTATAGAATGTGTTAAACTCTTTTGAATTACATAGTGCGTTGCTATCCCAAATTAGAACATTCGGAACACCGCAAACTTAGATTTTTTTCCAAATCGGAACTTTTATGGTTTCGTCCTTTACTTCATTTTATATGTAGGAAGTAACAGGTATTTGTCACAAAATGGGATGACAGTGCAGAGTCATGTCTTTATCAAATTTTATTAAATAATATATTTTTCTCAAGTGAGGACCTTAAGTGTATATGTGCTAAAGATAAGGCTTGTATAAAACATTGAAATCGCAGCATTGTAAACGTAACATATTACTTCGCAATCTTGACGGTATTTTACGCAAAGATTGTCAAGCAGACTAACCATTGATCTACGGGTTGTTTCCACAAAGATTTAATGTCAAAAAATGGATTGGTAAAATTTGGTGTAACTAAATATAACGTCAAACAACTCTTTTTTAATTTGGGCGTTGTTTTTGTGAGCAACCTCCAAAGATGCAAAAGCATATGCTTTTGGAATGCCTGCATGCGTGATAGTGGCATCCACCGCACATTGTAAAGCGTCAATTGAAATTGTCGATTTTTTACAGGGATAAAAACACACTAACACAAGTGCTGGTATAATTTCTGTTTTCAAATTTTTAGTTTTAATTTTTTTTTTGTCGGGTCTTGCCCTATTTTCATAAAAAATATGGACTACAAATTTGATTAATCATTTAAAGAATTGTGAGTTGGTTTTATTGAACTTCAAACCGTTTTCTTTTCCACGTACTAAGACCTCTGCTAATGTTTTATAATGTTCGATTTCATTGGATGCATTTATTAAAAAGTTATTTTTATAAATGCTCAACTCTTCTGTATTCCCAAATATCTTACCCATTTTCGCATAAAATATTCCGGACGCAGTGTTTCTAGTGAAAAGAATCGATATGTTCCGAAGGGAATATTGAATGGACATAATTTAGAGGGAGACTTCATTAAGAGCACCATCCACTCAAGAGCTTCCCTTTGCTGAGTTTAGCTTTACAGTCTTCTATGTAGCGAAATGGATAGTATGCTCTACATTTCGCATTCTTTAGCGGTCGGAACCCCAAACATATATGTAATTTGCCATACATTTTTTTATTATAAAATTGGTTTAATCAGTCGGCTCTTCTATTATATACTTATCAAATTACGTTGCGCCGTTCATTTTAGTTCCTTGTGTAACTCTTCGTGAATTAAAGAATGTATTTTATCCAGTTCAACAACTGGTGGTTGATTGACTTTAACACATATGATAGTTTGTTTTTTGAAAGTCTTAAACCAAAGCATGTGTGAGTAACATACCACAAACAAAAATATCACGAACAAGTACTTCTTTTAATGCATCAAATTCACAAACCATACTCCAAATTTTTAAACTTGTAATATATTCGTTAGTTGAACCTTTATCTCCATTTTTTTTATGCGAAAATTTGTCTTTGCGTAGACAATAAAAACATCCAAAGAGCTGGGGCCCATAAAATGAAGTAAAAAAGCTACTTTCCTTTCTGCATTTTTTTCTTCAAAATTGGATGCCCTGATGCAAATTTCAAATCGCACTTTCAACGATATTCATGGGGCTGCTAAATTGTTCTGCTTTAAATTATCTACGTCCATATTTGTAGGCACAGTCATTAACTTTGGAAATTCATTTTTGAAGTTTCACTTTTAAAATTATTTGTAGCCATGAAGCATTATTTGTAGACAAAAATTTGCTTAAAATAAGTTTTTTCTCAAATCAAACAAAGAACGTCTTGAGGTGCAATGAATCACTGTTTGAAGCAAAAAGATTTCTGCTATTTTTTGTCGCTTTTTCACAGTCCTCGTAAAGAGAGAGATATTCCAAACGTTTATTAATTCTTCAAAAAATTCAAATATTTTTTCAAATCAGTTGCTGCTAGAGTGAAGCATTTGCAACTAAGACCAAATGATTTAAATAAGGACTAAAAAGAAAAAACAAATGAGAAAACTATGTTCGGTTGCGATTTTTTATACTCATCCCCGTTATCCTATCAAACATTGAAAGAGGGAAAAACATAAATTTGCATACTTCTTAATATTAGGTAGGCGTGGCTGACATTTTCTCTTTTTGTAAAATAGTTTAGTGGAAATTTGTAGATTGTATTTGTCATGTTATGAGCAACGAGCAGAAGACAGCTGTTTGTTTTAGTTTTGCTTGTATAAACATGTCGGCACTATAGGCGTGTTATTTGACCTGTTTGGGCTATTTTCAAATTCTTTTGCAAATTTATAGGTGAAATAATTTTGAATGAGAATGTGTACCACACAGTTGAGCAAAAGAACAGATGGACTGACTGACACAAGGACGAACGAACAGACGGACATGCTTAGGTACATTTGAAATTTGAAAATGGCCTAGAATTTATATACTTTCGAGGTTTTTGAACTTCGTTTATGCGCATTATAAAGTAAAATCTATTAAAAATATAAATTTATATACACTATAATACTGGCGTTGCTTGGTCAATTTTTTGAATTTTTGCACAGGTACTACAGTCCAAAAACGCACGTTCAAATTTTTTATATATATTTGCTACAATTTATGAGTAATGAGCAAAGAATCAATTTTTTATTTCTTTTGAAAATCATGAGTGTTTCCAGTTTACGTGGTACTGTGGCCATGTCCTTCGAGCAATCTGGCCCTTTTTCAATACCAACCTGCGTACAAGAACTTCCAATATTTCTACGTAATTTGAAGTTGATAGCTTAATATTTATGGTCACGAAAATGTTTGCTACGGACATTACACCGACAGACATACACACAGACGCACATGCTTAAATCGATTTAGACTTTGATGCTGATCAAAAATATATACACTTTGTGAGGTCTCTGAAGCTTTCTTTTGGAAAAGAAATACCCAATTTTTTGGTCAGTTAGTATGGTAACAAAAAAAAAAAATAAATAAATAAAGAAATGTTTTTCATATGTATTTATTTTTTTAGATTTAGATTTTTATTTTTTTATATTTATTTGTTTAGACATACAATTCAACTTTGCCAAAATAACAGCCGAATAGAGTAGACTTAAAAATGAAGGAAACGCTATAGCAAACATACATAAGCAATGGCCAGAAACTGAATGCGCCGAATAAAGTAGCTTTGGATATGAACGGAGAAGGCTATTTACGCACTTTACAAAAAAAGGGGATCTTTCTATAAATTACCATTCTCAAAAAGCAATTAATGAATCTGACGTCAAAATTGTTCACCCAACATCCGAAATAAAGGAGACAAGACAATGCGTTGAATACCAAATGCTAATCACAACCGCAGAAGTGATATCACCACCTTTATTTCACAAGAAACTCAAACTCAAGTTAATGTATTATTCTAGTTTTCGTAATTTTCGGAAAAATTTAACATCAATATAATAATAAAGCTAAAAAAACTAACAAACAAACATAAGAATAATATTAATGATTTTACAGATTCTCATTAAGAGCTACATTTGTTGTTTAAAACAACAGCAACAATGTCGGGTTCTGATAATGTTGAAGTTGCTAAAAAAAATAAAAAAGATAGATCTCTAAATGTATATAATGTTTAGTACGTTCCCGATTCGAGAATATCTATATTATATTTCTCAAGGATAAGAGATAAGGGTTATGACGTGGTTTTCAACAAACGAAAGTCTACCGATAGTAGAAATGGGGCAATTTTAAAGAGACAAAAACGAAGAAGAAATCTGTATTATATATTTTTAAGATATGGGCGAATATCTTTAAAGTTAAGTACATTAACATAGGGAAATGGCACCGTACAACGGACTATTTAAACAAGAAATTTTAAAATCCTTGGCGGGTTCAATAAAAATGTAAATGGCTGAAAGTGTGAAATTTGTACTCAGGCGTCATCGCCTAAAACTAATGATGAAAATAGTAAATCGTACTCTCCCTCTGACTGTTCGAGTGTAAAGGTTGGTAGCCAAACTGGTCATGTCGCACAAGCTGCTCGTGCAAGTATAGTTACCCCTTCTATATTCTCTCCAACTCAAAATTCCCCATTCGTGAACCCTACTGCTCCTATGAGATGACATTTGCTTGAAGTCAGTTCCTCCTAGAAAGGTAATATTTGTGTGAAGACTGGCACCTGACACATCTGTGGATAACATAAGAAGTTGTATGGTGGCTTAAAGCCTGTTAGCATTTATAATTGGCTCCTTCTCAACCTAGAGCAATTTCGTATTTTATAATTCTACTTCTTACTGAAAACATGGATATGTTGTTAAATGAACCATTGTGACCGGTTGGATCCTTAAATAAGGAATTTATCCCTCGTGAACGATCCCGTGATACTAATGCAGTAGCCCTTTCCCCTTCAAAAAACGAAATGTTTTTTGGGGCTCATTATCTGTCATTTATCAAAATGTTAGAGGCCTAAATCTAAAAATTCGTTCTACTTTCGTAAATTCAGTGAGCACGGAGTTTTCCTGTTCGGCCTTGACTGAAACTTGGTTAAAGCCTGATCTACATTCGTCGGAACTTTTCCATAATTCGTTTCAGGTTTTCAGAAATAATCAATTGTATCGCAATGGTGGTGGTGTTTCAATTGCCATATCTGCGATAGTCACCTCCTATTCAATTGAATTTCCCAGTATTCCCGACCTTGAATTTCCTAATAAACACTTGAATGTGACCTGCTCTTATATTCCCCCAAATGCGGATATCTCCATATATGAGAAACAGGCCGCCTTCATTTGCGAACTGGCCAAGCAATCTAAACCTACCGATGTAGTCATTGCGTAGGGTGACTTCAATTTGCTTCAAGTTACTTGATGTTACAGCGATATTTCTGACTGTTTGATTCCTACTTCAACATCCGATAAAGCTGTTGTGTTCTTTAATGAGTTATTTAGTCATAATTTAGTTCAATACAACTGTACCCCTAATTGAAATGGTGCACTGCTAGGTCTTTGCTTCGCCATTTTTTCTGAGATTTGTGTTAATCGTTGGCTTGCTTTTAGTTTACCTAAGGATCCTTATCATCCAGTATTGGGTATTTCCTTCCATTGCAAACAGCATGATTCGTTGAACTTCTGTAACGTTTCAAATTCAACTTTTTCAAATAAATTTTGTGATTTCCATAAAATCAATGTTGCAAAGCTAACATCACATCTTTCACATATTATGCTTGATTTCTCAGGCGGATGTATTGAAGCTTACTGTCGTCGTTCTACAATAAATCAAATCTAGCTAATTCTGCATCCGTTGCGATAAAGCACTCCCGTCCTCGAAGCAGGTGTGCCCCGCGATCTAATAAGACAATTAAATATTACAAGAATAGGAAACACAAGTTTATCAAAAAATTTTAGAAAAGTGGCTCTGCTCTTGACTATTTCGCTTACTTGGCGGCAAGGCATAGATTTAACTCCCTCAACCACCAATATTAATGCAGATATCTGCAGTTCATTAAATTCTCTCTGGTTGCTAATCCTAAATACTTTTTTACAATTTGTTAACTTAAAAAGAAAAATTTCCACACATCCCTTACATGCTTCTTTAACTGGCTCTCATTCCTTGGATGATTTTGAAATCTTAAATCTCTTTGCTGAATACTTCCGACGAATCTTTTCGACTGCTAATTTCTATATATCAGCAAACTACCCATATCCTATAACTAATCTGGATTCAATTTCCAATTTGGTTATTTCTTAAAACGACGTTTTTAAAGGATTGAGATCTCTAAAATAGGGGTGTGTGTCTGGATCTCATGGAATTCCATCATGTGTAATTAAATCCTGCGTTGTCGAGTTATGTGGCGTTACCTCAAAGATTTTTAATCAGCCATTGAATTTAGGTGCTTTCCCTTTGTGTTGGAAGAATACTTTCCTTATTCCTATTTACAAAAGTTTAAGTAAACAGCTCGTTGGGAACTACAGGGGCATAGCTAAATTGAGTGTCTTGCCTAAGCTGTTTGAGCGAATTGTGACTCAGCATTTGGCCTTTGCCATTAATTCGTATATTTCTCCACACTAGCATGGCTTTCGGAAAGTAAGATCTACGGTCACCAATTTGTTAGAGTATACTTGTCATATTTTCCAGGCTCTTTCTAGTGGCTCTCGCACTGATGTAATATATACTGATTTAAGCAAAGCCTTTGATTTGGTTAACCATAACTTACTTATCTGCAAAATCCAAGCCTCTCGCTTCCGTTTCTAGTTAGTAAAATGGATAGACTCTTATCCGCACAATAGATCATTCAGGGTTTTGATTAACTTCATCACTTCGGATGAATTCCCCGTGACGTCTGGCGTAGCTCAAGGCAGCCACATGGGTTCCATTTTATTTAGTTTATATTTTAACGATCTGCCATCGGTGATTAATTCCAGCCAGACCTTAATGTATGCTGATGACGATGTGAAACTGTTTTCTTCTTTCTCCGTAAAATCGCAATCACATCAGCTTCAAAATGACTTGATTAATTTGGTTGCATGGTTCTATTTGGATTTTCTGAAACTAAATCTAAATAAATGCAAGAAGCTTTTTTTCTCAAGAAGAAAGTCATTCATTTCCCAGTATTGCATTGATTCGCATAAGCTAAAGGACGTCGATACGTTCAAAGATTTAGGCGTTCTATTTGACCATAGATTACGTTTTAACTTGCATATTGAGCTCTCGTTAAGTAAAGCTATGTCCGCGCTTGGTTTTATAAAGAGGTGGTCCAAATAGCTTGATGATCCTTATATTACGAAAAGGTTGTACATATGTTTAGCTAGACCTATACATGAGTATGCCTCCGTTGTGAGGTCTCCTTCATGTAGGTGCTATGTAAATTCAATTGAATCTGTTCAAAAGCAATTCTTGCCTTTAGGAATTTGGGTTGGGACCCGATTATTTATACTTTTAAAAATTAAAGTAATCGTTTAACCGTAAAATTATGTAACCTGGAACGGCACAAATTCACGAGGAAGAATGATGTACTTAGCTAATAAAGCACTTACATAAATACAAGCAGGCTGATCGAGCGGCAAAGTATGCTGCTTCTGCTCCTCTAATTATGGATGATGTCATGGAAAAGTTGGATCTTCAAAGATACATTGGAAGAAAAGTTAAAGAGAAAATTGCAGAAGGAAATTTACAATACCATCATCAACACTACTCTTGCATTAACCCTCAATTAACTCTACCTTTATATCCAACAAACGTTGAGAAAACCAAGATCCAAACATTTTCGAGAATTCGCCTTGGTCATACAATTGCAACTCACCAATGGATCCTGAAGAAGTCTTCTCCCCCACTTTGCTGTTGTGGACAAACTCTTACTATAAAGCACATTCTCTGCGATTGCCTCAACTTTTCCTCGGCTAGAAGTATTGCATTTGGAACGATTAACCCTTTGAACATTCTGCAATCAGCTTCAAAACAGAATATCAATTCAATATATTACTTTTTTAATACTACTAAGCTCATTATCTAATGTACATTTACTTAAATTAGAGTCGATAGCCTTTGTTGCTAGTGCTCAATGTCTCTTTTTTTAGTCTAAGAATTCAATTCAAGCGCTGTAGAAAAGAAGCAACTAACAAGTTCATATAATGTATAATTAGAATATATCCCCCTGGGTGGCCGAGTAGGCAAGAGTCTCGACTAGCAACTCAGTGGTCGTGGGTTCGAATCTCAAGTTCGGTAGAGTTTATAATAAAGGCCGATAGCCTTAGATGCTAGTGCTTTTAAGAGTTTAGTCTTAGAATTTATTTCTGTGGCGAAATTAATAATACTAATAATAATAATAATAATAATTAGAATAGGTGACTTGTAAATTGAGATGTTTTTATCAAAGTGCTCGGGTTTTCTAGACGTTACTTGATACAGAGCTTATATTAAGCGCTTAGGCAGTTATACTAAAACATTTGATTTAGCGCTAAAATACGATCGATTCTGAAATGTTTTCATGACCTGAAAACCTGTGAATGTAAGACGCCTAAAGATGGGTTAAGTTTTTCCACATATATAAATACTATTTTATGCGCAACGAACTTAACTGCATCCGATAGTTTCTGCGTGGGAATACGGATTTCGTAAATACGTTTGTTCTCTAAAAAAGTTTTTGCTCTTTATCAACGTGAGGCGCTAGTTACCGCGTAGTCCTGTTTGACAAATTTTTCATCTTTTCTGAAAGATGGATAGAGCAATGACCTGCTTTGCTTGTGAAGTTATTCCTCCTTGCTTTTTCTTTTGTAGTGGATAATGCTACTTGAATTTTACTAAATGACCATTTTGAACTACTTTTGAAACACATATAAATTGGCAACGTAAACCTGCCACAAATTCACTAATGTAGCAACGAATTATTTTGTTTTAAGATATGCCACGCCTTTACCTTCTGATATAATTTTATTGTCATTAGCAAGCATAATAATTTCTTCATACAAATTGAATTTTTCTTGCACTGCGGCGTATATTGACCTTTACATCTACAATTGTAGCATTTAATCTCTCGAATGGCATTATTAGAAGAATCCATATATTCTCTTTTTTCTTTCATTGTTGTATTTCGCTCTCGTTATTCATCTTATGCCGTGCTAGAAACGCTTGCCGTCTGAACTATCATTACTTGTGGCTTTACGACGTTCACAGTTCTCAATTCAATTTAACTTTACCGCTAAATTTAACTTTTACGCTCCTTGAATCGATTTTTTTATTTTATTATTATTATATATTGAAAATAATTTGTGCAGAAATATATAATTCAATATAAACGTGGCCTCGGTGCCTTAACGGCCTTTTAGAGACAAGTTGAAATAACTTACTTCATGATGCACAGTATAACAACATATGTAATTTGTTTATATTCCTTTAATAGTGTACATAAAAATAAAACTTATTCATGTAATCTTTATAGCGCTCGATTATTTTTACATTTGGTTCGTCGAGATTTCCTATGTTGAACGAAGAATTCATCCTGTGGTATTTATAGCACATGCTTAAAATATATCAATTATTTTTTTATTATATTACATTTTTTAAATATTTTGACAAGAGGGATAGAGGACCGTAACCTGGCAAAATAGGATAGTTTTATTTAAAAATACAAAACTCTCATTCAAAAAGTTTTATAGAGCATGGAAAATCCTCGCATTCTGATTGGGAGAGGACGCAAAACCTCTTCAAAACAGATTTATATGTTTGTTGATAAAGTGTTTTTTATTTTATATTATCCTTTTTCCATTTTCGATGTAAATATGGTAATTTATCAGTGTTCTCCAGAATCTTTCTGATAACTCGACATTTGATCAAATTCTAATCATAGTGTGAGAATCTAACTTGTTATTACTTGCAAGCAAGTTTTGATGATTTTCTCTTTAATGTTTAAATGAAATTGTGAAATATAATGTAAAATAAACTTGAAATCTTGACCTCGTTATTATCAACTGCAATGAGTTCTCTCTTCCGGGCGCTGTACCGTTTTATGGGTAGTAAATTGATCTAATTAATTAACTTGTGATGGTGGCTGAGATCATATTCTTCATAAATTTTATAAACCAATTTCCTTAAGCTGCAGTAAAGGAACTTGTATATCATAGTTGCTGTCCGAATGGATTCACATATAAATTGAGTCAAAAACCCAAAATCGATTCAACACTTATCTTTCTAAAAAATATGAAAAAATCCGTCTGTAAATAACGGCCAGTACTCTCTTGTATATGTATGTAGTCACGACCATCCATGTTTGCTTTACAGTGGTTTTAGTTGCCCAAGGAGATTAAGTTATCGGTTTACATTTAGGGCAGGCAAAATCTGTTGTGCTTGTAAGTTATTTTTCATCATTAGTAGGAGGGGGAGGGGTTTGAGCTATTTAAGAATTATTTCTTGATTTATTTATTTATTGTGATATGAGCAACCCTCTCACTTATTTTTACTAGGCCAAGTTTCCTGAAAAAGCATAACTAATCGTGAAATAGCGCCACCTAAATGGATTTTATGTGTTTAAATGTAATAGTTGGTTAAGAAACGTCAAATTAGTTGCAAACATAGGAAGGTAAGACAAAAGAAAATTAAAAGAAAATAAAAAAGTCCAAATCTTGTATACTCAGCACCATTCATTCACCACATCGCGGTAAGATAAAATTGATATTGAAAGAAAGCAATTTCCGTCCACCAATTATTACGAAAACGGGAGTGTAGTGCAGCAAGCAGGCTGATTTATACATAATAAGCGTCTTTGTACCACCGAAATCATTTCAAAGTAAAAATAGAACTGAATAGATACGGTGCAGGAAAAAGTTTGTGGGATTTAACAATATTTTTAATTAATACATAGGAGATGGACGTACTTAAGTGTTCTTCCAGAATGCCTAAAGCTTGCGCGGAAACTTAAACGATATAAAAGATGCAGATTTAACCTGTTTCATAGGAACAGTGAATCTGCCAGGGGAAACATACAATATTTCTGGATTTGCTATCCTAGATGGGATTGGCGAATGTACCGAATTTTTACAAAATAAAAGAATGTTCGTGGTTAAAGCATATAGTTTCCATTCAACAAAGTGCTACGGTATGCACTAATGGCAAAACCCAAAATATTGCACTCAAAGTAGGCTGTACCATCTGCCGTAGGCAGCCGGATAATGCGAACGGAAGGATGCTGAATAATAATAGTCCCTTTTCTCTTTTAAATATAGATGTAGTAAGAAGTTTGGTAACTTACGAGACTAATTTTAAGTTTGTAGTTCAGCGTTAAAAAAAAAAATAGTGACAGTTAGTTACATAATGAAATATAAGTAAAAATTTAATTTTTATCACAAATTTTTACAAATTTTTGTTTAGAGAAACATGCACTTTACACTTTACTATGTCCCCGTTCTTCTAAGAAAAAAAGAAAGTCTGCGTAGATGACTAATTAAATAAATTAAAATAAAGTTAAGCAATAATGCTGAATGGATTTTGCTAAATAATCGCGCTTATTACGTCTCCCCTGTCTTCCAATTCGCCGGCCAAAAACTAAAAAGCATCACTTGCCGTTATATGATCGCCGTTACGTAATTTTGTTCTTTGAAATGAGGAGATTCAACCGTCTGCGATGATGCTGATCATGACACCAATTATGTTAATGACTAGTAAAATATTCGAGTTGGAACTCTCAGAAATTATGCCAGTCTGTGCTCAAATTTCTGAACTTAAGGAAAGCAGAATAGTTAGCTATTTTCTCTTCACGCGACAGGAAAATTTACTTAATTATTTAGCCTTTGAAAAGTTTACATAATATAGAACAATGGTGAAATAAACGTTGAATATAAAAAAGAAGGTTTGCGTTTGCATTGATTGTACATATTCGAAACCGTGAGAGAAGGATATATTAGTTGACTACCCTCTCTTTATCCGTATTTGTTAAAGTAGTCAATGAGTTTAAAAGCGTCTTGATTTGTTTTTCAACATCATAAGTTTTTATTGATCAAATTTAATTTTTAAGATAATATTGAAAAATTATTATATAAATAAATTAGCCAACCGGTTAAAGATTTTTTGAAAACACAACTTTACTTTTTAATTTTGATGAGATTATATTATTTTATGTGTTATATATCCGCCTGAGTAAGCAAGAGTCGTGCCTAGCAATTTCAATGGTCGTGGGTTCAAACCTCAAGTGCAGTAGAGTTTTTAATAAAGCCGAAAGCCTTAGATGCTAGTGCTTTAGGACTTTTTGCCTTAGAATTTATTCTCTGGCCAAATTTGTAATAATAACAATAATAAATAAGTGTTTAAATATTATTATTATTATAATTAATATAACCACAAAAGTAAATTCAAAGACTGAAGTGTTAACGCACTAGCATCTGTGGATATCGGTTTTTTTCAAAAATCTACCGCCCTTGAGATTTGTAGCCACGACCATTGAGTTGTTAGTCGAGATCCTCAACCTACTCAGCTATTCAGCCAGATACACGTGTTAGATAATTTTTATATGTAATGAAGAAAAGAACTTATTCGAGTTTATTTTAACAGTGTTGTTAAGCAAAATATAATAGTTTTCAACAGGTTCATTGTAACTAATAAATTAAATGAAAATAAAAGAAAGGAAAATAAACAGAAGGATATTTACGATAGTTAAGGCGACGACGTATGTACGACAAAAAGGTGATTGCTTTGCATTTGCAGATTAATTTATTGCTTAGTTGTATTCAATTTGTACTTCACCAAATTAAGAAAATTCATTGGAAGTGCATATGTGTGGGTATTTCTCCTTACTGTTCAACAGCTTTGTCAGTTATTTGGCGGATATGATATTGTCACGGTCTGACAGCTTTGTCAGCCATTGTCAGCCATGATGCCCCAACCAAGGAAAAGAGATAGTTTTTATTTTGGTATACTTATAGAAAATTAAAAGCTCTCAATGTATTTTGTGTTATGTGTACATATATTTTTTAAAATAAATTTATAGTTAAAATTCAGAATACTGTCTTGTTTTTGTAAGATACAAGCTTTTTCGAACCATATTTTTTTTTTCTATTAATGAGGCAACCAATTCAGAATTACTCTTGCAAGACCGAAATCGAAAATAAAAGACGAATTTAAAGATTGGGCGAATTTTTGATTGATTTTATTTGGAAGTGCGCTGAACGATAATACTTTGTTTGTGCAAACGAAAGCTAAGGTTAAGATAAGTCTAAGCTTTATACCCACTTTAAACTCACTTAAAACTATGTGTGAATTGTAAAGTATAACATTGCGTCTGCATAAGCCAAAGATAACTAGTAGTTCCCGAACGCAAGGGTATCACATTTGCCGTGATTAAACTTTTTTTGTTGCTTTATTTCGTCCATTCGCACATGTTATATACTTACATGCTACCGATTCTTTCATCTAATCAGTTCTTACTAAAATATAATTATTCATACATTTTCGTTTTGATCCTATGGCGGACATGCAAAAAGATTGGTTACTTTAAACCAAGATAATTTTCTTAATTAATGCTTTTCGCTTCTGTTGCGCGTCTATATTTAGTTCAACGTAGGTACCACAACATGCGAAAACTTTTCCAAAGTCAAACCTATTACTTTCTTTCAGCGTATTGTAATACTGATCTTTTTCTCCTTCTTTCAAAATTCAGACTACATGAAATAGGTTGCGATCTGTTCATGTACATTTGTTTTAAGCATGCAGCTCAGAATTTTTTAGACAACTTGGCGAAAACTGGTTCACTGACGTGTTTTGGAGCAAGAACGCGAACTATTGAAAATAGATTAGAACGGGCTCTTCCGCTGCCAGTCCGCCTATAACTCGTTACTTTAAAACATAATATGATCAAATTTTTAATTTGTCATTATGAAAATTTAATTCGATATAAATCAGTAGTGAAATCCAGATAGTGAAAATAGTAATTTGATTTAAAAATACGTCATCAAATTTGTGCGACATAAGTCTTTTTTTGGAACCCACGCTATATGAAGGCCGTCATGAAAGATAATTCTGTATATTTATCTTTTTGTTTATTAAATATTCAATTCATCTACCAATACCAGGAGAATTAAGCCAGTTAATATTGACAACAAACGACGATATTACTTAGGTGCAGACACTTTTCATATTGAAATTGACTTTGAACTCTACATAACTGAATAGTTAGCATTTCTTTTTTATTTACGTGTTAATTTTTCAACTCAGCTACGATTTCCCTTTCACCTAAACTAAACAAATAATTATCTTTAATGGACTTCACAATATTACATAAGATATAGTTATATTTAAGATACAGTAGGTTAGATGTACATATCTTATGGATGCAAAGTTTGACAACTCTGCGCGGGTGCTGTGGTCGTGTTTTTTTACTTTGTGCGTATAAATTTTACAATCGTTTTTTTTATTTTATTGTTTTAAACTGTTTTAAAACGTAAGAGCTTATAAAAGTTTTTTATTTTTTTTATTTTATTTACCCATTTATACATGAAATTCAACTGCATCTTAATAGAAAATCTTATACTAATTGCTTTAAATACAATAAAAAGGAACAAAAAAAAAAAAAGGATAATAATAACAAAGTAAGTTTAAAAATAACTTAAAAATTTAAAAATAATAATTCATATATAAACAAATAAGAAGAGCGAAAAAAAAAGCATGTACACAGCTAGCACAGAAGCACACCCGCAACAAGAACAGATCCAGGCTGCAATTGAACCCCTAAACCATTGCAAACATGCATAAGCTTGGCAACCAACACGTTAACAACCCAATATTATTTTAAATAAACAAAATGCGATATTAAGAATGAAATGTTAGTTTAAGTACGACATAGGCAAGCAAAGTTGCTTTAATAGACTTTAAAGAGTCTGACAACGAAAATAAGAGATAGACACCAGTTACGTTTCTGCAAACAACTCTGAGCTCATAATTGTATTTAGATTGACTAAGCTTAATCAAGATAAAGTGCTTAGAGAAGCAGTTGAAGACATTAATGCTTATCTCACCAAGTAATGCGGGCAAGCCAATAGTACCATTTATTACTTTGATTAAGAAGGAAACCCCAAGAACAAATCTACGTTTCTCAAGTGAGGGTAAGGATAATAGAAGCAACTTATTTTCATAGGGGGGAAGAAAGGCAATCGGGACCCAAGCCAAATTCCTAAGGGCAAAGGAGGTGACTGTCGCAGATATGGCAATTAAAAAACCACCACCATTGCGATACAATTGATCATTTCTGAAAACCTGAAACGAATTATGGAAAAGTTTCGGCGAATGTAGATCAGGCTTTAACCAAGTTTCAGTGAAGGCCGAACAGGGAAACTCCGTGCTCACTGAATTTAGGAAAGTAGAACGAATTTTTGGATTTAGGCCTCTGACATTTTGATAAATGAAAGATAATGAGCTTGAAAAAACATTTCGTTTTTGAAAGGAAAAGCGCTACTGCATTAGTATTACAGCATCGATCACGAGGGATAAATTCCTTAATTAAGGATCCAACAGTTCGCAATGGTTTATTTAACATCATATCCATGTTTACAGTAAGAAGTAGAATTATAAAAGACGAAATTGCTCTAGGTTGAGAAGGAGCCAATTATAAATGCTAACACGTTTTAAATTAATAAATGGGACTTTGGCCACCAAACAACTTTTTATGTTATCCACAGATATATCAGGTGCCAGTCTTTACACAGATATTACCTTTCTGGGAGGAACTGCCTTCAAGCAAATGTCTCCTTTACTATGAGCAGTCGGGTTCACGAGTTTTGAGTTGAGGAGAATGTAGGAGGGGGAACCTCACTTGCCCAGTTTGGCCACCAACGTTTGCACTAGAACAGCCAGGGGAAGAGGACGATTTACTATTGTCATTATTAGTTTTATGCGATGACGCGTGAATAGATTGAGTGACGCCAACGGGAGGAGATACTTTTGTCACTTCAGCATAGCTCAAACCAGAAGGACTTCCCGGCTTATTTGTAACCTTTTTGTTACCGACCGACTCACCAATAGCAAAAACGCTTACGTTCTTTGTAGACTTTTAGGAGTCGCTAACTTGCACCAACGAATCGGACTTAGGAGAACTCTGGAGTGACGAACCACACGCTACGCTATGAGTTGTGACTTTGTTAGCTGAGGAAGATAATGAGTGCTCAATATAACGACACTCATTTAACCTAGTCTTAATTATTTAAAATTTCTTTCACAAGGAGCCGAGATTTTTCCTCAAATCTGAATAACAATTTCTAGTCTCCGGGAAGAGTGTGTAGAAATCTATGTCCCGCTCTCTACAGTCAGGACCTCACCATCGTAAGCCTTTTGATGAATCAAGGACAGCAAACACAAGATGAATCTTTCAGATTCAAAGCCTGTTTTCGCACAACATGGTGTAATTGAACAATCTATGTCAAGTGAAAACTAGGACTCAAGAAAGTTTGTGGGAAATCCTGAAGCTGGGCCTGCTTCAATCTAATTTCCTCTCACTATAAAAAAAATAACTTAGCTAATTTTTAAGAGTCGCAATCTATAATATAAATTACTTTTAAGTATTATTTAAAGCAACCAAAATTAGATCCTTCGATCTTCGGTAATTTAACCGCACCCAGGCCTTGATTCGTTGTTTTTTTCTCTTCTTAATATTCTTAAAAAAGTTTAAGCTACACTTTGGCTTGAACCGTAACTAGTTTTTTCTCTTTTCCAAGTTTGTTGATACATTTAAGTTTTATTCTTTCGTCTTTTTTTTCAAGTTGATCTATTTTACTCAGAAAATCCATCTTAAAAGAATTTTACAAATTTTTCTTTAAAATATTTACTGCACAATTTTTGTTTTTTCTGTTTTTTTTTTTCTTTTCGTTAGTACCTCAATGCTTTAATGCATGTTCCACTGTTCTGTTTTCAAAGTAATTTGTTTTACTAACACAACATCAAGACACATATCAGCGAATTTTGATTTCTATCAACTATAAATGTTCGCGATCAATAACAACCTTTCGGTTGCACTGCCAAAACCAGACTTTCTCGCTCACGAATAAAAAAAAAAACCAGAACCTAATCTTTTCGCATGATTTCTTCTTCTTCCTTTTTTTTCCTCTTTTTTTTTTGCGTTGGCTACCTAGCGGCTAACCGTTATTCTTGCAAATAAAAGGACCAAACCGCAAAATCACGCGATTTTGCATAACGGGATGCCGTTATTGCTACATTTTCGACTGACACCCTACCCTAAGTTTGTTCGCGGATGTTACACAGTATAAGTATTTTATTTATAATGAAAAATACTACATAAAAGGAGGTCAAATGTAAAACTTAAAGAATGGGTTACTATGATTCCTTAGGTCGTGTGAACTAGTACACAGTAGTATTGATAGGTTGTCTCATAGGTTACTGGATTTACATTAATCACAATGCTATATTTAAAACAATTGAAAGACAAAGTTGTCACTATATTTCGACCGTGAAGAAAAAAAACCTTTTTTATTTGATATACTTTCTACGTCACTATCGGTCCATTTGTGGCAAATGTCGAAGTTGCTTAAAAGTACTATTTTTCGAATGTCTTGTCGACTGCACGTGGTGAGTGTGTAAACTCTAGGAAGTGTTCTCTGGACTCTCCCTTAAGATAATCTGAGTTACAATACATGACTACAACCATCAATCATATTCCAGAGAATCGATCCAGTTAAGATTATTGATAGAACAAAAGTTAGAAATAGACCTTTCGTCGTCTCCCCGAACAAATAGAAATATCGATATGTTGTTATAATAATCTACACTGATATTTCCAGACTGAATTTTGGAAACCGAATTGAAGCGGGATTTCTTTTCTTAGTAAATGTATGGAACAGGGCAGTAGCGTATAAGAGCTCCTAACGGTATCATTATTGAATTCATCATTTCCCTGCTCTAAACAATTTTTTCCTCATATGATGTGAAACTGATCGTCGTTTACTTTTGTAAACGCGTAGCAAGCAACGAACCCTGCCAAATCCCACACCGTCCATATTACCACTCAATACAATAATCTTAAATAAATGTTTGACTTAGTTCTGTTGGATTTCCTAGCATATTTTGTAATTGTCTTTTGGACTTGACCACTCGAGTTCTTTTTCAGAGATAGAAATTTCGATACGCACTTCGCCTTTACCAATGAAAAATTCTTTCCTGATACTAATGTATTCCAATTGCGAACAGACGAACTAATATCTGTAAGGATTTTTGGCCGCAAATTTTGTACCAGTTGTGGTATCTGGTAAAATTAGACTATTTTGGTTCTATGTAATTTTAGACTATTTGTGTTGAACGCTTTTGTATTTCTCTCTCCAAAACTCTTATCTAAAAAAAAATTGAGCTTTTTAATCGACCATTGCGCATTCAGTGAAAGCTATTATGATTCGTTAACAAAATAAAAATTGAACGAAGATTTCAAATCTGTGAATTTCTTCTCAATATTTGCCTTGTTCATATAACAATTTTAATCATAAACATTCAAACCATCTCAATAGTAGTTTGCTTTTGTTTCGGGTAAGTATTGAAAATGTGTGTATCTGATATCAACCTAATTATTGTTATTTTTGGTAAAATTTAACCGTATTCGAAATGTACTTGTTGCATAGTTTAATAATTGACTCATTATAGGTGGTTTTTGGCCATTTATTGGGTAGCGTAACGATGCCCTCGCTATAGAAACTTTGTGGTTTCGAGGTGAAATCATCACCGACTTATTTTTGTACATCTACAACTTTGCAGAAATTCTGATCAGCTAAATATGACATCATCGATCAGAACGAGTGCTAGTCCGAAGAAAACAGATATGGAGAACGTAGCGGGTGCAGTAAGGGTCCCTAGTCTAAGCTGAAAATCCTGGATTGGTTTTTCTGGAGACGTAGCTTGCTGCATTTCATGCCAAGGCAACCTGAACATAGTTTCAGTTGCATTTTTTTTCATATTAATCCAGTAAAAAAGACAGAAATATGCAGTTCTGTAACTGATATTTCTAGATCTTAGATCGTTCAAACATCAATATAAAAGTTAAAGTTTTCGGAAAATTTAATACGAGGTCTTATGAAGCAACCAATATTAGCGGCAATAATTTATTTATATATTGTAACGAGTTTCCTTAGGCGGGGTATGACTCAGTCAATCCAGGATTCGTTGCAAGAAAATTTAGAAAAATAATCAGGGCCTTCGGGGGGAATGGTGTGTAATTTCCAGGCTTTATTGGTTCCACTTTACTGGACGGAAGTACAGAAATGTTTGTAGAAAATGGCTGGGGCAAGGAAAAGGAACCAGCGAGGTGACCCGACTTTGTTGCGCGCTTACCGTTTTATTTTCTTTTCTTACGACGTTAGACTTTCACTTTCTGTTCGCTTTTAATATCGCGGGGCGCTAGAAGAAAGAACCGAAAACTTTGCCAGTGTCATAGCTGCCTTGGTTCATCCCTGGTT
The DNA here is from genome assembly GCF_014805625.2 of Glossina fuscipes. Lineage (NCBI taxonomy): Eukaryota > Metazoa > Arthropoda > Insecta > Diptera > Glossinidae > Glossina > Glossina fuscipes. The sequence continues at coordinate 641,455 of NW_024003300.1, read as the reverse complement.
GGTATGCGAGTACAAAAAAAAATAATAAAAAAACGTCTCTCAGTTCTTCAGGGATGGCGATTAAAAAGCTGAATCAGCACATCCCCTATCAGTTAAGTCAGTTGTCCTAAAAAGTCCTCCAGGGATGGCGATTAAAAAGCTGAACCAGCACATCCCCTATCAGTTAAGTCAGGTGTCTTAAAAGTCCTTCAGGGATGGCGATTTAAAAGCTGAACCAGCACATCCCCTATCCGTAAAGTCAAAAAAAACTCTTTATAACGGTTAACTTGTCAGAACGTCTGTGGGTACTTACCTAGACGGCTATGACACCAAACTGAACGAGTCTGTGCGATGCGCCGCTCTTTTATAGCTCGCTTGTCCCATTGCCAACGTGTTCTATGTGTTTACATGCGTTTGGGGGTCCTATGCTTATGTGTATGCTTAGCTTAGGTTGACTGCAGTCTCAACCTCAGTTACGACTTGCATGATCCTACTTATGGACAACTTAGCCAACTTACATCTAACTTATTACTATGTTCGTTCACATGTCTACTCACTAAGCACTCAGGTACCAAATCGCGTGATTCGATCACCGTTAGGTATGTGAGTGCTTGTGCACTAAGTTTGCATGTACTTTATGTATAGCTTATTACTATGTTTTATTCAAGAGTTTACTCACAAAGCACTCAGGCACCAAATCGCGTGATTCGATCACCGTTAGGTATGTGCATGTGTGTGTTTGCATGTGTTTTGTGTGTTTTTACATGTCTGATCGTGTCTTTGTACATTTTGTGTATGCAGTTTATGCATTATCGTATGTTCTTATTATTTCTTTCCCTACCTAAGATCAATTCTGCTTGTTTTGTTTACGCTAACGATGCTACACATTCTGCGCATTTTTACACATAGTGATTCTTGCTGAAGTTTGTTTTGCATGCATAGATTTTCTACCTAAGTTCAATTCTGCTTGTTAAACATTTTGGGATTTTACTTGTAATTATACTTTGAGTTTTTATTTAGCCTTTGAGTACTTAAACATTTTGAGATTCTACTCGGGTTCTTACCATATTGATTTCTTGCATCTAAGTTTTCCCTTTATTTGGGTTCTTGACTCCGCTATTACATTTTGAAATTTGGATCTAAGCTTTTTTTCTTTTAATGGAGTTCTTGACTCCGCTTATATATTTTGAAATTTGGATCTAAGCTTTTTGGTACACTGGGCTTCTTAATCTGTGCTGTGGTGTGCTTCTGTGGTTTTACGGAGGCATACTCACTATGTGCTTGTACTTTTCTCTTTACACACATGTGGTGTGTGTTTCTATGAATTAACTCACGTGGGCCTGTACAATAGGTGTTTAGACATTTTTCTCGTTACCAGGTATAGGTATATTTAATGTGTGTTTTATGATTTTATCTTTACAAGGTATCAGTATATTAGTGTGTGATATTATGATTTTATCTGTACAAGGTATAATTAGTGGGTGTTTTTATGATTTTGCATTTGAAGTTGGAGGGGGCTGCTCGTGTATTGTTCACAGAACGACATGCGGACAGATCGGACTTGCTGGTTGTGGATTTTTAAGCGGACGGACTTGTATTTCGTAAGGAAGCAAAAACGCTTCCTTACAATATCTAATAACTTATCTATAAAATTTGTTGGATTAAGTAACTTTCTAAGAGACTTGCTTGACAGCTTGCCTCTATTAGTTTTTATATCTCGTCTTGTCAATTGTTCCTCTAATCTTCCTTTTTCTACATTCGCCATGAAATATATTTTTTTTCAGTGGGCAATTTGTTGCCTGCAGCAACTCTGCTAAAACTCACAAACAACTTTTATTTCTTTCCTTTTTTCTTTTCGTTTCTGCACTCAGGCAATGAAGATGCTCTTTTCCTCTTGCTGTATTATATAAAATTCAACTGAATAAATTTTGTAAGATTTAGTCAAGAAAATACAGGTGTGAACGTATAGTTTAGAATATAACCAATATAGTCAATCAATCACTGTTCTCACTTGCATACAGCTTACTTTAAATGAATGCTTATATTCAAGACTACATTTTTGAAATACCTGAATTACTTTCGCTTAGCTAAATTGCTTGGTAACAAAGAATCAATTCTCACAAATAGTACATGCGAAACTAAGAACAATGACGCAAAACTGTAAGATCTGGAAACGCTTCTTTTCCTATAAACTGTAAGCAATTTACTATTCAGAAGCGCGTCGTAGCGCCTTTCTCTCATTTGCACAAACAAATAAAAGCAATTGTGACTAATTAATAAAAAAGTGTGTCACGATACTAGCCCCTTTGTTGCCGGTAGAGCGTATTTGTTAACGGGGTTTGGCTCTCTGTGCCTCATGACAAAGAATACAAAAAGTCTCGTCGGTTGTCTATCGTCCGTCTGTCCACCGTGAGTCCATCTGTAACCGTCCGATGTCCTCCCTACGGTGCCATCAAATGCACGCTCCCTCACCTGACCTCAGCCACAGCGGTGGCAGTTTGCACTCAGCCATATATCGGGGCTCCTCCGTAAATAGGGGACAAGAAAAAGAACAAAAAAGGAAATAAATGAATTAAAAATACCTGACCGTGAATCTGTATGTTGCTAGTGTCTGCGGTGGTGGCTGCTTACATCATCTGGTTCCTTCTTCTTACACTCTCGCCCTCTTATTCACCCCTTTTCCTCTTCCTCTTCACTTCGTTGTGTTGCCTCCTCTTCTTTTTTTCTGCGTACTTTAAAGCGTTTGTTCAATGAATTTTATTATGAATTTCATTGACGATCAATGATGTACGTCATATTACTGCTGCCGTTACTGTTATCGTTGTTATGGCCGATTGTGTTTGTTTCGTTCTAATTATTTAGTTTTTTTTTTCTTTACTTTAAGAAAAACAACTCCATTTGGTGAGATATAATTTCCAATTTATTTACATCAAATTTCTGGTTTTTATTTCTTCGGTATTGTAAACACTTCTTTTGAAAATTCTTTTCTTTTTAAAATATTTCAATATTAACAACTTTTTCTTAATGTATATTATTTCGCAAAAGCTATTGTAATAAGAAGTGTATTTTATGCAAAATTTCCATAATTTTATCTTATTTACATTCTCCTTAATGTTTATTATTTCGCAAAAGCGTCAATGACGTTTAAAATTAATATATTCACACACGAATGCTATGCGCTTTGCTTGGTGACCGCAAGACGAAGAGAAACGGTAACTTTATCCACTTATGGCTTGGTTTCTCTTTCACGACTTGCTTCAGTTAAGAGACATTTTTCAATCACTCTTCAAAAATTTTAATAAATTTTGATCTTTTCTTTTATTTTTTTTGATATGAGGGTCGTTTCTGCAAACGAATTCAAATATTCATGTGTGAGTGGCTTTTATTCGATTTTTTTCTCTTTCAGTCATTGCTTTGTTGAAAAAAAATATTTTTTCCTACACACACTTTTCTTTACGTGGCTCCTACTATATGGGTTTTTCTTAAATATTTTCTTTGTTATTTTACTTATTATTTTTTTCTCATTAGTCTAAAATTAAAATAATAATAATAATAATAATATTTTTTTCTATCAAATACACAATTTCTTTACATAATTTGTATACACTCATTCGTACATGCATTTTTATATTGCACACATGGAAATTTATCGAAAATAGCTGTAATGACGATTTCCTCACATTTCTTTACTCGATGCAAGCAAACCTTTTTTTTTTTTTTTTACCGTTTAACAATTACTTTATTCCTGCCAACTTGTATTTCTTTAATAAAGTTCTAGTTAATAGCTTCTTTTTCCATTATTTTTAAACATTATTTTGCAAAACCGCAAGCTCTAAGCGCTATTCTACCTTCTTTACACGCGAACTTTAAAAAGATCTCTCACATTAGTTGCTGTTAGTCTTTTGTCCTTTTTTTTTTTTCTTTCTTTGCACTTGAAGGCTCAATTTTAAAAATAGTTTTATTTATTCGCTTTTAGACCAAGCTCGCGGACACGTCCGCACCTCAGCAGAGGCCAAGTAATTCTCCCCTCTATCTTCGAAGACAAAACACAGACAGACTTTTCATCCCTGCTCACTTCTTCTCTTCTTCTTTCTGTTGCTCTCTATAGCGACTTGCCGTTACTCTCGCAAAAGCAAGCAATATCCCGCAAGATCATGCGATTTTGCTTATTCTTGCAAAAGCAAAAGAACAAGGGAATACCGCAAAATCACACGATTTTGCCTGTTCTTGTAAAAGCATAAAAAAAGGAATACCGCAAAATCACATGATTTTGCCTAACGGCATGCCGTTATTGCGATACTTGCGGTTGACACAGACCGACAGACACTCTACCCAAGGTTTGTTCGCGGCCGTTACAAGTGTTTGAATACACACATCATTGGTGGGATAATGTGAATTAGTACTTGGTTAGTAGTACTTATACTTATTTATTGCTTTTGTGTGTACATTACACTTTTACTGTCTTTGAGACGTTTGCTTTATTTGAAAATTAAGCGATTTTCTTTTGTGAATGTGCTATAGAATAAATAAATAATTAATTAATGATAATATCTATGAACAATTTAAAACTTCTTCTTCTTTAGTTTTACCATTAATATTTAATTTTTTGTTAGTATTATTTATATCTACTATTTTATATGGACCTTCATAGAGTTTTTCGAGTTTATTTCCATTATGCGCTTTTAATAATAGTAGATCTATTTTTACACCCATCACCGAATGATAAGGTGTGCATTCATTTTGTCAAAACGTTTGCAACGCCTACAAGGAAGCTTCAGAGACTCCACAAAGTATATATTTTCTTGATAAGCATCAAATTCTAAATCGATATAAGCAGGTCCGTCTGTGTGTCTGTCTGCCGATCTAATGTCTGTAGCAAACATTTTCCTGGCCACAAATATTAAGCTATCGACTTAAAATTTGGCAGAAATATTGGAAATTTTTGCAGGGAGATTGGTATTGAAGAAGAATCAGATCGCTTGAAGAACATGGCCACAGTACCAAGTAAAGCCAGAAAGTGCAAAGGCACAGACCTAACGGTCTGGTGGCTTTGCAAACTCGTGCTCAACGGATTGTAAATCATACCATTTGGTACCTAGATTAGCAATATCAATAAGAAAGACATAAGGATAGGCAAGCGAGCAAACATAGCGATAGCAGACAAAAAGAAGGGCTTGTAGAATTATGCATGTTGATATGATGCATACCATATTAAGATATGCATAACGGTTTATAAAATCATACGATTTAGTACCTAAGCCAACGTTAGCGATAAGACCATACGAGTCAATACTTAAGGTAGTGTTAGTAAATGCAGACAAACATGTTCGACCACGCGTAAGAATAGGTACAGAAGAATATCGTGGCAACAGACATACAAGTCCAAGTATCCATGTAACGGGACAGCGATGATGGCCGCGACTATAAAAGAGCGCGTCACAGCACGCTCAGCCTTTCAATTATGTTATAGCAGCCAGAAGTAAGTGGTCACGGACTACATAACTAGCTGACGTGACTGATAGGGTTCTCTTTACCTTTTGCCGATAGGGGATGGCTGGCTTAGCTTAGTCGTCATCTGTCAATGACTGATAGGACTGTTAACTTTTACGGATAGGGGATGACTGGCTTAGCTTAGTTGTCATCCCTGAAGGAGAGGAGGACACTCTCTCTAACGACGTGAAACGGTTAGGGACAGACGAGTGGTCCTATGGACCAAGGGTAGCTGCTATAATATCCGCGACGTATTCTTTTCTTTTGAAGAAGCTCGCGACACGGTTAAAACATGAAAAATAATCCTTCGAAAGAACAAAAAGCATTGAAAGCGTTAAACGAGAATCGGGTCACCACGCTGGTTTGTTTTCTCCCGCTCTCCTTAAAATCGCTTATTGACTGTAAATTCCATAGGAATAACTAAATATTAAGAACAGCATTCGGAGTTCCAAGTTATTTTCTTTTATATAACTTTCTTGGAAGAAGTCCTGGGAAGCCCGGAGCTTACCCCGTCTTTTCTAATCTGGTATATTGATAACATTGAAAATTAAGAATGCGGTTAGTGGTATGGCTTTTTATCTAATTTGACGAGTTTGTCATGTCTAATGTCGGTAACTATTTGGCTCTTTTTAGTTTATTTAATATCTGCTCTAGTCAAGTTTGTGGAAATTTGTCGTTGACCATTTTTCTGCTAAGCTTTCTGCAATCTATTACTAATTTTTACTTATTTTGGTCTGTTTGGCCTTTTTTGGGTATTACCAATAGCGGAGTCATATGGGCTTCTCAATGGTTCTACTATACTTTGTTTTAAAATGTCCCTGACCTGAGTGTTGAGCGTTTTTTTTTTTTTTTTTTTGTGAGGCGGAAGACCATCAAAAGGCGCACCTTAGGGCAGTGCGAGACTTTAACCCGCTAAAAACCACCTCTCCTATTCCCTACCCTGTGGCACGACCGTTTAGGTATACGTTCACAGGGAGGGTAGCCGTTTAGGCACTACTTAAAAGCCTACGATGACGCTCTTCGTGTCTTTGTTTACGCATAATGTTTGCGGCGAACATTTCTACCGCCTTCCATATTTTGAGGTCATGCAACGTATTTGTCACAAGATTGTCGGGGAGAGTATTAGTATATACTATTAGAGTATATAGTATTTCGGACAGACAAAGAAAACATGTTCAGCGTCTTCTATGCACTTACAAAAACTACATAATGGGTCCTGCTCTATTTTAAATCTATTCAGATAGAACCGAAAACAGCCATGGCCGCTAAATACTTGGGTCAAATAAAAGTCGACCTCACCATGTTGCCTATTCATCCAGGGCCGTAAGTCTGGTATGCGTCGATGCGTCCACCTACCCTTACCCGCTCTGCTCCAGCGCTCCTGTCACTCTTCCAACAGACGCTGTTTTACTCGCTGCTTAGCTGCTTCAGCTGTCAGTCTGCGAAATTCGGCTCTATACAGACCTTCTTTATCACGCAGATCGATTGGCATTATACCGGCGATAACCAGGGCCGCGTCCTCCGACACCGTCCGATATCCGGCGCACATCCTTAGAGCGCATAGCCTGTATGCTGCTTGTATGTCTCTCGTGTATGACGGGATAGCGAAAGCCTTGTTCCGCACAGAAGAGCCGTACATTATTGTCGCCGTTACCACATCTGCGATCAGCTTCCTATGGTCTTGCCAAGGGCCACGCAAGTTTGGCAGTAAGCGCGTCAACGACTTTGGAACCTTCGCTGCCTTTTCGCCCGTGTATTTCAGATGGCGTTTAAACGAGAGTCTGCAGTCTATCATCACTCCTAGGTATTTTATTGCTTCTTGAGACTGTATTCTCGTGTCTCCGACTTGGATAGTCACTTTCTCAATTTTCTTCCTAGAAGAGATTAATACCGCTTCTGTTTTCTCTTCCGCCAGCTCTAAATCCACTGACCGCAGCCACCTCGGTTTTATTCGCAGTAGTGGTAATTCACTCTAGAGTTTTCGCCACGATAGTTATCGCTATGTCGTCTGCAAAACCCACGATGGATGCTCCCTCTGTAAGAGGTAATCTCAGGATATCGTCGTACATTACGTTCCACAGCGTAGAGCCTAGGACTGATCCCTGAGGTACCCCTCCAGTGATCAGCCTCTCCCTGCACCCGTTATCCGTAACATATCTCAGTTTCCTGCTGGTAAAATAGCTAGTCACTATATTAATCAAATTATGTGGAATTCTTCTTTCCTGTAGGGCAGCTATGATGCAATACCAGTTTGCTGAGTTGAATGCATTTTTTATATTTAAAGCTATTACTAGGCAATACTTTTTGTTGCCTTCCATCCAACGTTTACCTTTGATCGCTTCTGCTGCGGTATTTGTGACCATTTTTATTGCATCCATTGGGCTTTTCTTTTTTCTGAAGCCGAATTGGAAATCCGAGAGCCCTTTAGATCTCTCGAGTGATGCTTCTAAACGAGTTCGAATAATCTTTTCGTACACCTTGCCTATCGTATCTAATAGACAAATAGGGCGGTATGCATTTGCCACATGCGACGGCTTGTTTGGCTTTGGCAGCAACACCAACGTCTGTTGTTTCCACTTATCTGGGAAAATTTGTTCTTTCAAACAAGCGTTGAAAGTGCTCGCAAACATAGCAGGCCTTGCCAACATGGCTTGCTTAATAGCGCAATTTGGGCGGGTGTTGAGCGTGTTCATTTGTGTATGTGAGAATCTGTAGTTTCTTATGCATACGAGCGTGTTGTCATTAATTTTAATATTTTATTTGGGGAAGTTGCCTACACTTAGTAGTTCGTCCTTTAAGGGAAATGAAAACAGATATTTCTTGGAAATCTTATGTAATGTTTGTTGCTCTGTTATATTTGATATGCCCAATCGCAGTGAATTTATTAATGTTTTGATGCGTTCATCTCTGTCTAGCTTAGTATACCTTTTCGTAGTCGTCAAATACTTATTGATAAATTTGTAGTGTTAACTCTTTGTCTAGAGTATTCAATATTTATTGTCTAGAGTATCCAATATGCTCCTTGTTTCAGTATTATAGTATTAGCCATAAATATCCTTTTTTTTTATTTCCTCGCTCAATACCATCGCATCTTTTTGTATTGTTATATCTGTAGGAACTATTATCTCATACCTTGGAGGTATATATCTCTTATTAATTGGCAAGTCACAGACAAGAAGTATAGTTCGGAAATTTTTGGTGTTAATAGTTACGTTACAAGAAAATGCCTATAAAAGGTCTCTTCATATTATACTGTCAATTTGTGCAGCGTTTTGGATTTAGGTTGGATTATTTCTTGTGCAGCAAATAGTTACGCATATGCGTATTCTACTGTTTCTCTTTCGATTTCTCTCGATTCTCGACAGAGCGATGTTTGTTGCTTCTGAAAAAATGTTCGCTCCGCGGTGAATATGGTTGTTCTTACAGAGTTATCTAAACCATTTTTAAAAGTCATTTTTTTCACCACGAATATTTTTGATATGACTGCCAGGTTTCGATATGTACTGTAAGTCTTGTTTGTCTCATAACAAACTCTCTACTTTGGAATTTAATGCATATTTTGAAATTAATTCACAAATTAATTTACCCTTGACGAAGTATTGATTAACTAATTTCTTACGTATTTTCATATTATTTTATTTTTTCTTTGGGTGTTTAAAGCACTTTTAAATTCGAAGGCCTTGCGTTCAAATCATCACAGTTATAAAATTTGATCTATATTACCGTGAATGCTATAGAATTCGTTGCACATATCGATTAAATTTTGATCTTCTAGCTACCATTAAAAAATGTGTTCACTCAGATTTCCGGTATCACAACTAGTTTTAAAATAATTTGATTGCCTTTTTTTGTGTGCGAACTTGTTAACAAGCATACATTTGTATCATTCGTTTTTAAACTACCTTAAAGTGTTGTTGACGTAGCATGCAAAATATTATCGTTCGTGCAAATAAAGTAAACTAAAAATTGACGCAATCTGCAAATCCCTTCTTTATCGTCGTTTTAGGTTTTCCAAGTGTAATTTTCACTTCGTTTCATTATTAATAGCGAAAATTATTGTTGCAAAGAAACTTGCACCATGCAAAGAGAGTAGATATGATTTAGCCATTGGTTGCTGTTAAAACTAAGTCGGACGACTCTTTTAAATTTGAAAAAGGTAAAACAGATAAATTAGTATCGCTAACGACCTCTTCCTTATGAAAAGGCAACGTAAGGAACATATTAAATACTCCTTATACGTAGCTGAAGTAATGTGATTTTTTAGTTTGAAGTTTCGCTACGTAACTTTGCATAATTAAACGGTGATTCGCATTTCCTCGTCTTGCTGCAAAAACAGTAATCATATTGGCTTTATATGAAAATTCGATTTATTGTGAAATCGAGAGGGTCTAAAGGGAATCTTAAAATTTCGGTTTGATTTATGTAAATTAAAACTTGGTTTGATTGAACTTATTTGGAGAGAAAGCTTTTTATAATTGTCACACATAATACGCGCTGTAATAGCTAAGTTTCCAACAATGCTTTCCAAATAATTGTGATTTAAACTATCTGTAATACAATGATACATAAAGTTTGGGCGGGAAGGTATGTAACAATCAGAAAAACTTGAAAAAGACGCACTTTTCTTTATACTGATCGTTTTAGAATCATTCCAGAACCATTTTCTGATTCAGTTTAGGTTTATTTTTCCAGCCGTCTATCTTCTTTTATAAGGTTACACATACAGACGACAATTTTTAAGACATTTTGTTGAAAGGCCAAGGGTTTTGGATAGGACCGCTCCTTCTGTCAGTTCTCATATACCGCCCTGCTTTGAACACCGCCCTACTTTTAATATGTGGATAACTGTATGGTAGTATAAAAATTACAGGTAAGCCCTATTCCCCTATAGCTTTTTTACTTCTTGTAATTAGAAATAGGAGCTATCTCATCCTTATTCACAACCCCCAAATAATATCGCTTGCTTTGAAATGACCTTACAGTTCGTTTAAATCTGTAGTTATCGGTATTATACAGATGCGATAAAATTCAGAAAGCTTTTGATTCTTTATACTTTTCGGTTAAGGATTTATGTCGAGTCAGACTTTCTTTTAGTCAGGATGCATTTTCAGTAAAATCAGGCCTCGAGATAATGACTTTTTTAGGGAAAGGTTTCATGAAACTTGGTTTACATGAGTAGTGCTCGTTGTAACGAATCGCGTTTCAGCGTGCATAAGTCATGCGTCTGGAGAAGTTTGCCAACATTCACAGGTTTTAGCGGATGTATCGGAAATTTCGAAATTTGGATCTGTTTGTGGTTTTAGTAATATAAAAGTCTTTGCTTAGGGTTGCGCAGGGGAAGAATGGAAAATTGAATTACAATTTTGACACATATACAATTAAAACAAAAGGGTAAATTTTGAAAGTAATGGTAAGTATATGTGTATATTAAACGCTGCGATTTTGAAATTAAAAATGTTATAATTCAGTCAGTTTATGTATATAAAAATAAAGGAAAAATTTGATAATCAATTGAAAATAAAAATATTTGACAGCTACAAAAACATTTTTGTGTATGTGCGAGCTACTACTATTCGTAGCTACTACAATTTCGTACCACAATTTGCAATTAGGAAACAGCTAGTTAGGGAGTGCTCCGACTAATGAGAAGAACAAGCAGACCTTCTTCACGTGTTTAGGCAATTCCAGAGAAGGAAAAAGTTTTATACTCAAAAAATGGAAAGGTAATAGGGAGAAGAAAAGGCATGCAAATAAGTTTAAATGTAATGCGTGGATATTAGCCATCTTTCTAGAAATTTCTCGAATAGAAATGGCAATACAAATATAAAAGAAAACCAAGGCAAATAATATAGTAAAGCTGGCGTATTCTTTGCAATAAATTGAAGTAATTTCTTGAGTGCAAAACCGAGAAGAAAAGCAAACAATAGTAGTAACTTTAATTTTAGTGGCTGATTGATAGATTCAGGTGGTAGTCCCGAGAAAACTCAAGATAAGTCGAATATAACACGACAGTAAACGGTAGTTGATAACAGAAGAGAACATTCGTTAAATCCCATTGGCAGCGGCGTTATAATTTTTTTATTAAACATGAAAATATTTACGTAACAGTGAAAAACGTTGAATACGGACTTGTACAGTAAACAAATTTACTTTCGCTGTGGCAGAAGACAACAAGCAGAAAAAACATAATTCTTGAGGTAGATACGTGACTTTTTCGCTCGGCAACTCTGCATGAAATAAGACGCTTTCTTGCAGAAAATTCTTGAAAAATAAATTTTTTTTTCAACAAAAAAAGAAAAAATTCTCTTTTTTTTTTTGTTTCTGAAAACTCTTGAAGTAGTGAAAATATATATAGTGAAGTTGCGGCATTTAAACAAAATCAACAAAGGCTTCCACGTCCTTGTGCTTCTCCGCAAATTGCGCAGCACCACCTGCTGTCTTCAACCTCATCCTGACAAGACTCACTTCGTCAACTCACCTGTACATTGGACATCAAGTAGCGGCGATTCCTGTCAAATTCTTAAAACTGCTTTAACTTACAAGGCTTTGTTCTTCTCTGTCTCTGTCGGTTTCGCCAAAAACGGCTGATTTCCATATCCCTTCTTTTGTCGGTAAGTCAGTTGATCCTTTTCTCTTGCCTTTAATCTAGCACGAAACCTAAAAGTCGCCCGCCCCTCAAGGGGGTGAGGTTCTCAAACATGTTATCAAACGATGATGATTTCGAAAATTTTGTTCGAATCACGCATAGCAAGGGTTCATTTAAAAGAAAAATCACAGCCCAGAACAAAGGTCTCAAAAAGATCATCTCTGATAAGAACAGTTCATCTGTAAAAGACTTGACTGAGGATGTCAATATCACCTCCTTAAAGTCCCCGATCGCTCCCTCTAGGAATAGGCCTCCCAATAAAGACAGCTCTGTGAACAGTAACAATAATCGTAGTCCCATAAAAGGAAAGAGCTCTGACCCAACTAATCCTAATCGTTATAGTGACGACACGACCGGTGAGTGCTACGTATTCATTGAAGTATGTAACAATAACCTAGAGAAACCTTTTCGCCTTAACTCAGATTTATTTTTTTTCGAACACATCCAAGATCTCAAATTGGATGGTTTGATTAATATCAAAACCATCAGCAATGGCAAAGCCAAACTTGGTTTTGCCACTGCGGTTGATGCCAACAACTTTATAATAAACAATGATTTTGGTCCAAAGTCTTGTAAGGCCTACATCCCTAGAGAAATGTTCATCCCAACAAACAGCCTAAAAATTGGTTTCAAGGGTAAACTAATTCCCAAGAGTATAAAATTCAACTATTGCAATATTCCAGTTGACTACTTCATTCCTTCCGTCAGGCTCTGCTATAATTGCGGCCGATTTGGTCACATCGCCAAATTCTGCAAAAGTAAGGAAAGCAGATGCCTGAACTGTGGCAAGTCACCGGCCTGTCCTACGGACTCATGCCTCTCAATCAAATGTCTAGGTTGCGGGTCGCTGGACCACAACGTAACATTTCGAGAGTGTCCAAAATGAAAGAAAGAGGAAAATTAAAAAAAAATTTTAATCATCCAGAACTTATCTTTTAGAGAATACAAAGAGAAATTCTCTAACAACCCACACAATTTACTTGAAAACTATGACGTAAACTTCCCAGCAATGAAGGACAGCAATGCTCCTAACAATATCAGAGACCCTACTATTGATACAAATAATATTTTAATTAACAAAAACTTCAATGCAGTTTTAAAAAATAAAACAAGTATTCCCAAGTCCTTGCATAGAATGTCTCTCAAGACGCGCTCGACTTACAGTAACAAGTCGCAGGAGCCAAAAAAACCTACCCCACCCCCTGAAAAGCATACTTTCATCAATTACCATAAATCCACTGAAATGGAGATAATTCTGGAAAAGATTTTCAGGATTCTCTCCATCTCTTCTCAAGAAGACATGCTTAAAACCATCCAAACAGAAATAAGCTCCCTTAAATCAAAATTTGATGTTTTAAAACAAGGTACATCTGGGTCGGCCCTATCATGTTCTAACATTTCTCATGACGTCCTTCCTACAGTATAACATACAAAGCTTCAGGCGTAATGCCCATTCTCTTGATTTTTTCATAAATTCCAACCGAACTGATTTCGCCATCTTGAGTGAAATCTTTCTGTCCGATGAAAAAATTTCCGATCTCAAAATCTCAAATTGCAGCTTCGCTTATAAATGTAGAAGTGACGGCTATGGAGGTGTTGCCATCCTTGCCAGAAAAGGCATATCCTTCAAACAAATCCCATTTAAATCGACTGCTGACATTGTCATTATCAAAACCTCTTGTCTAAAACCTAATATCGTCATTGCTGCTTGCTATTTCAAGCCCAACATCCCCATTCAATCTTTCCGGGATGACTTTAATCGTCTCTGTGCTCAATAGTTTCCACAATGTCATAATTGCAGGAGATTTCAATGCAAGACACCCTTGCTTTGGTGACTCCGTGTCAAACAATAAAGGCAAAGCCTTGCAAGAGATCATTAAAGCTAGTAACTTCTATTATCTGAATGATAATTCACCAACCTATTTTCACTCTACGACCAACAATTGTGGTAGCGTGTTGGATCTTACTTTCACTAACGCAACCCATCTCACATTCAAACGGGAGGTTAAAAAAGAAATTTTCCTGGGAAACAGCCACCACCTTCCTATTCTCTTTAATGCCACCTCTATTACCTCGTACAAGATAAATGACTTTATCTCGAGGAAAAAACTCCTAAATAATCTTATTCACGTATGTCTTGAGCAACAGGTCGAATCTATCCAGTGCTCATTTCAACAAGAAATAATTAACGCCAAATCCGACATCCAAATCTCGAAGTCCTACTCACCAAAACCTTGTTGGAACGAGCTGCTCAGTTCACAATTCCGTAGATTACAGGCTGCTAAACAAAAATTTTCCAAATACCCCAATATTTCTAATTTTGAAGATTTCAAGTTATCACAAAAAGAATGGAAGAAATCGATTAGAAAAGCCAAAAGATGCCACCGAGCCCTCGTTATCGAAGAGCTGTGCTCAAATAGCAATACAAAGCCATTCTGGAAATTTTTAAATGGTCATCGCACCACAAAAAAGAAATACAAACACCCCATTTGGGATGATCTCAACAACAAATCCTACCTTGAATGGCTGAAAGCTCAAGTTCCCTCGACATGTGGTCTCCAAACCTCCTTACTTAACTCTCGGATGTAAAACATCTCTCCATTCTCCCTTGATGAACTCATGCACGTCCTTAAGTCGAAAAAGAAGACCACAGCAGCAGGCCATGACGGAATCAAATAAGAAATGATAAAGGTCCTTCCCATGCCAAGCCTTCTAACCCTGCTATCTGCTATAAATGAGCGCTGGATGACCAACTCGTTTCCCACCGTTTGGCGTACAATTAAAATAGTGCCCATTCCTAAACCCGGAAAAGATCTTGAAATATTCACTAACTTCAGACCCATATCCCTCTTGCCTGTTCTTCTAAAAATTACCAACCAAATGATTAAAGAAAGACTAACAAAATTCCTGAATCACTCACACCTTCTCCCGTCAAGGTCCTTTGCTTACCAAAAAAATATCTCCACCGGTATGTGCCTTAATGAAGTCCTTTTCACAATTGCAAATGAAAAAGCAAATGGAAACCAGGTAGTCATGCTTTGCTTAGACATTAATAAAGCTTACGACTGTGTAAACTTAGCGAAACTGGACCAAATTAATACATCAATTACAGGACAATTTCGATATGCTGACGATTTCCTCATCATCTCTGCTGGAAAATCATTAATGGAAGCAGTCCGTAACCTCGACACTAAAGCCAATCTTTTTCAAAAACTTTGTGCAGACTTAAATCTAACTTTCAACCTGGAAAAATCAAAAGTCATTCGCTTTGCTAAGGGTCCCAAAAAATTTTTTTACATTACAATCAATGGTATAAAAATCAGTCCGTCTTCCTCTTTTAAATTTTTGGGCAGAATAATCAACTCAAGTTTAACCACGCATGAGCATTACAAGGATAGCCTCGAAAATTGCAACACAGGCTCAAATGTCATCAAACTTCTGACCAACATTCACACCGGACTCCCACCTAGGAAAGCATTAAACGTTTACAAATCTATTGTTAGATCCAAAATTGAATATCCCTACTCTACATCGTGCAACGCTCCTGCGTAAAAATAAAAAAAAATACAAACCTTTCAACACTCAATCCTAAGACGTTGTACCGGTTTGTCCCCCTCAACGCCAACATCAATTTTACGTTCCATCTCTTATGAACTCCCCGTTGCTAAGAGAATTTATCTTGTAACTGCAAAAGAACTTCTCAAGGTAAAAATCTTCAAACCTGCCTTCGATATCTACAACCTTTTAAAAGACCCAAGTATTGAAAAATGCCACATCATTTGGATCCCAGGTCACTGCGGTTTTAGTATCAATGAAAAAGCTGACTTCCATGCTCGTCAAGCTAGGTACGATGGTACAGTTTTGTCCATAAACTACCCCCCCAGCGAAGCTTTTCTGCTAGTCAAAAAACTCATCATAAAAGAATGGAAAGATGAGTATCATGTTTTAGCTAGAGAAAAAAGTGACCGGCTGTTCTACAAAATTTACCCTTTTTTGATACCCACGCTTCTACCTAAAGGAAAATTGACAACATGGGAATTTACAGTTCTTCACCGTCTTATGAGTAATCACACCTACGACAAGGTCTATTTTAAAATGATCAAAGTCTCCTCCTCTGACATCTGTGAGGATTGCAATATTACTGAGTCTGCCGAGCACCTTATTTTTTAGTGCAGGAGGTTTGACATCCTTAGACAATCTTTCAGTATATTTAACCTGTATAACAATCTATATGACATTTTTCGTGCTGGTAACTTTAGGCATTTGAAGCAACTGACTGCCTTTATCAAATCAGCTGAGTTTTCATTCTAATTTTCCATTTAGTATTTCTATTACAATCACGAATCGCCTACACTTTTTCTTTTATCGGCATTATTAGCCGGATCTTGACAGTACAGTACCAAGTACGGTGATTTATGGATTGAAAGCGGAACAGAGCCTCTCATTGCCAACACTCTGCCACATCAGTCTACCTATGCTTAAATTTTTTCATCAATTGCTCTCAACTTCGTTTCTGGATTATGGATCTAACATTAACTTAACTGGTCCAATCCATTTCTAAACAAACAAAAAAAAAAAAAAAAAAAAAAAAGTAGATACGTGAGCGAAACATGTGAGAGAAAACTAAAATTGGCGTTAAATTCTGTAAAATTAATGTAGGCGATTGCTTCACATGTGTCCGAGAAAAACAAATACGTAAAACGAAAAGCAAGGTACAGGCGAAAGTAAGTTCTTAGAATTGGAGCATTCGGAACTGTTGCGACTATAAATGCAACAATCCTTTTCAGGCGCACGTTAGCTAGTTACAATCGTGAATTTCTTTCGAGGAAAGTATTTGTTTATTCATGAAAAAGCAAGTCCCATGTTTGTAAAATTCAGATGGAAAAGACGTACGTTTTATTTCCTTATTTATTTCATTTGTTTATTCGCATATACAGAATTTTGCTACAGTGTAGATTAAGTGGAAGTAGATAATAGCTAAGATTTAAGGGTTAACCTAGCTAAACTCAAAGTAAAAGAAATCTTAAAAATACAAGAAATATAAGAATGACGAAGAAGAAAACCTCAAACACATTTAACTCAACCGACGTTCAGCGGCAGCTATACATCATCATGTACATCGTCATAAACCTCATGCTTAAGGCAGATATCATCATTTAAGGGTCCCCTTCGTGAACGATTAGGCATGCATAGTATAATAGCGGATCGTAGTGCGATAATGAGAATTGTAAGTCCGCAATACACGGACATTAACAAGAGTAGTTTTAATGATTCGCATGGGATCTGATAAAGAGATTATGTTATTAACTCTTTTAGAAATCGAAAATATTCCCATAATAATAATTTGTGATTGTTTCTGTTGAAGGCCTTTAATGCAAAGCAAACGAATACGGTGGACAATCCGCCTATTAAAAATGCATGCTTGTTAGAAACAACAATTGACTTGGTATCGTCGATAGATCGAGCCGGTATAATACGCTCTTTTTGTTAGTGTGACCAATCCCTCAGGAAATGTCCCCATTCATGTTACACGGTGACTGTCACAGTGAAGAGTAAAGAGAAAGGTGATTATAACAGCTAGTGAATATGTGATCAATCGATAAGTGTTATGCCTTTACCGTCTGAGCACTCAATATAGCTACGACTAAAGCACATTTCACCGCACTTGAGCATTTATTACCCCTCTTATGCTTATAAAATCGGAGAACCAAACTACCAGCATGCAGCAAGTCTGCCAGTTCTCAGGAACTGGAAAATGAATGCAATATGCTATACAATACGATACGGTAGACTATCGCGACTCGGCATACAGATATAGTTATCGATTTTAAATCTTGTAAAAGTTTAAAGCCAAACATAACTTTAAATTGATGTAGCTCGTTTAATTGACGCTGAGAGCTTACGATAGGAAGGTTTAAAATTAATGAAGGCGAAGTTAAATTGAGATATCTTAATACAAAGTCTTTCATCATTTCGGTTTCACGATAGTCAAAAAAAAAAAAAAAACGAAGGAAATGAAGTAGTTGTTATTTTAGACTTGACAAATCTGTACGGTCGCTCTAAATTACTTACGACAATGGACTTCCTCTTAAGAAAATACCTGAAATAACATTCGCGGCTATACACAAAGAAATTGCATCTGTCCATAGGCTGCTTACCATAATCTGCGGAAAACGCAGTTTTTTTTGGAAATTTCCTTTTTTTTTTTAGTAGTTTTCATGCACTTTAATCTAGGGTTAAACTAGATTGGAGCTGCCTATACTGGGTTGAGAGCTTGATGTAGATGAGGAAATGATAAAATGAAAGCATTTATCACAGGAGGATAAAAAACTTTTACGTGCACGGGGAATGGATTTCTAATGATTATACTATATATACTAGACTTCTAAATAAGGTGACGTCAGATAGAAAGTCTGAATTAGATTTGACAACTTTGCTAAATTGTAATGATAAATTAAGCGAAGTATGTTAGGTAAGGCAAATGGCGAACACCGGTCAATTTAGAGATGTAGCATATTAAAAAGGAAAAGTCCTATTATTGATATTTGGAATGGCATTACGCCGGAAAAGAATTAGGTTACAAATGTCCTCTAGAGAATAGTTTCATTTATGTGGTGATCCGATTGTGATTAGCAAATCTAACAGAGGAAGAAACTTTTGACAAGTTAAAGTCGCCACGAACAATTAGCGCATTCGATGACTCATTCTATCTACCACTTCATATGCGCATGCTGCTTGCAAATATATCTGAGTTAAGATCTATAAGAACGTTATAAAAGCGCTTTCTTTCGCAATACAAGACATCCGAAATAAGATCAGCGTCCAAAGGTGCTAAGTATGGAAAAAGACAAGATGAGAAGTCAGAAGATACAGCTATAATAACGCCACCACCGATTTTAAATAATCTGACGTTTCTTAAACCGTACATGTTTGCAGGAAGGAGCGCAGAGCTGTGCGTGTTAAGCTTGAGTTTGGGTAAACGCTAGGACTGACAACCCTACGTAAAAAGTTTAGATATGATTGCCGCACTTTGGAGTTTAGGAGTCCAAAGTTGTGATAAATCACAGAGAAATCGTTCTTTTGTTTTTTATAGTTGGGATAGCTGTAGGCATGCCTATTGAGTTTGACAAGCCAAGCGTAGCAAAATCACCTTTGGGATTACCATTCCTTGCCTTCATAAACTTTTCAAAGTATCGAATGCCGAAATGTATTTTCTAGAACAGTGGCAATGCGTTCTCTCTTCTCTGAATGGCAGAGACACAGGAGCGCCCATATTGTCTCTGATCCTTTCCGTGAAGGATTTGGTTGGCACCTGCAAGCAATGAGTTAGCGAGACTAGATTGCATATCGGTGACTGGGTTGGAGGACAAGACATTGCACCTGACAACGGCTGAGTTACGTTGAACGGAATACTAGTAAGGAGAGGAACTTGAAGAGGTAGGATCTAAAAAATCAACCTGAGAAGCAGTGCATTTATCATCTTGGGCAAAATCTTTAAGCAAGAAAAGGCGCGCGGGATAAGTGCCTCCATAATAGACATCGTCACAATAATGCCATATTTGTTATTGATTTAATGCGTATGCAGCAATATTATTAATTTTAATAAATATTGTTAGAACCGCATTCACTCCTTTGTCCTTATTAAATACTTTTCTAGTAAATTTATACCTATAAACAGAAACATATCTTTTAACAACTTGTTATTCAAAGGCTTACGAGCTCAAATGAAAGTGTTTAAATTAATTTTTCAATAACTGTTGTCGTTAATAAGCCACATTAACCAGACTCAAAGCTTGCAAGGAATATTCTCACTCTTTGTATATCTTTCAAGTTATTTTATATTCACTGAGAAAATAGTTTAAAGCCCTTAAAAAAACTGGCAGATAAAAAGTCAATGGTACGCAAGAGTCGAGTGGAAATCGATGTGCGGTATTCACTTCCTTGACCTAAACGATTATGCAAGCGAAAATACAGAGAGGATTCAAAGTAAAAAGGAGTTCACACATGTTCAATTTTGAGGAATCGAAAATGCTGATATGCTTTAATTAAAAGCATCTCTAAAATACGTTTGGCTAGGAGAAATGCACATAAACAACATGTAAGCACAATTTCTGAGCCGTAGAGTCCACTTCGTTTGATCCGGAAACCGTAGGAGAATCAGTCATTTCGAAGTGTGCCCCTTAATGAAAAAAGGTATACAATGTGGAAAAAAATAATTGGAATTAAATAAATCGTAAATATTAACCGCGGAACTACGAGATACACACAAGAGAGACCATCCATTTGCTTATATCCTCATTTGTTACACACGTCATAAATATGTAAAGAAGACTTGAATGGGGATATATGCATGAATCAGCCTGAAAGATTTATTGATGGATCAAAGAAGGTATGTAAAAGATAAAACCAACACAAGGTTTTGAGCAGACCGGTAGAATATGGAAATGCCCTCCACTACTATTAGTTGAACGGTCAATACGTACTGCGACCTAGAAGGTCTATTTTACTCTCCTCTGCCCCTACCTCTCCCTTTCTAAGATTATTATGAATATCTTCAGCTTCTTTGGTTCAGAGGACCAAGCCGTTTCCGCCGTTTCTCGCCAAGCACTTGGCTGTCGGAACAAATGCACATCAGCTCCCTCCTACATTGCTTTTTTAAACAATCAGAAGTAGACGAAGAGATTGCATAGACTTCTACTTGGAATATGAAGGAATTATATCGCTTTACTATGGTCTCTTGAAACCTCGGGCCGCAAACCCCAGCCTCAGAGTTGCCGTTTTCTAGTTTTGAACTGTACCATTTCTTTGCTTTCTTGGTTGACGACTTGCCCGTAGCTACTCGATCTCGCCGGTGTGGTCACTCTCAACCAGTGAAACAATATTAGCTTTCCGGCGCAGTGTTCCGGTATGGGGTATCTTTACAAAGGGTTTGCTCTTAAAGTTTTTCAATACCTCGAAATCCTCTGTTATTTCTTGGTTTTAGTTTTTCGACATTCGGGAACCTAGATGCGCTCAAGCAAGCCTCTTCTTGTATAGCTACAGGAAGTGTTATGCCTAACAGCGCTTCTAGAGCATTAAAGGAAAAGAATCTTATACACCCGGCCATACAAATTCAAATAACACATAGAGTTCTTCTAGTCACGGTTTTTTCTTGACCATAGGTCACCAGGCCAGCGTTGCATGAATTAGCATGGAAAAAATTATGATGGTACAAGACAAGTATATCATCTTTGCGCCTCTACCCCATCTTTTCCCGTATAGTCGTTGACAGACAAAGAATACTCTGCTCGCCTTTTCGGTTAGCCGTTTTGAAACAGAGTTCCAGGTTGGAGTTTTGTCAAAATTGATCTTCAGATGCTCCGCCTCAGTTGAATAATTAAGGACAGCACCATATAAGTGGGTGTTGTTTCGTTTTAATTTGCGCTTTTGCAAGAAGCGCAACAGGACGGATTTATGAGGATTAATATGTAAGGTTAGCTTTGTAAAATCTAGTGAGTTATGCGACCAAACTTTCTGCGCCTTGTTGGAGTACACAAGACCTTGTCCCATCTGGACCTGCCCATTTGTAAAGGCCGAAAATTAAAACGGTCAATTGCGCCCATTCGGCGCAAAACATAATTTACGAGGTTGCAGTGTCTAGAACCCGGCATACCTGTTTCTCCTGGCACCCAGGATAGTGAGTCTCCAATAAGAGACGACCATTTGTTGAGACTTCTTGTGTAATCTCCGCGTGGTTTTTTCGGAATGCATACTCCATTGCTATGGTCTTTATCTAGCCCTTTTTTGGCCATGCTGCCTCTGGAGGGTTACTTATATCTTCGCAGTGCTGGCTTCAGGTAGACCGCTTCGAACGCCTCCGTTCGACGTCATACGCGGTGAAAGATTCCTTGTAGATAGTCTAGTGACTGGTCCTTTTAGACCGGTTGAACGGATTCCTGGGATTGGATCTAATTCTTGAAGCCTCTGATTCCACCTAGACACGTCCTCTTTAGACTTCTTGGTCCTTAGAGGGCAGGTTCCGTGATGGATCTCCTGAATGCTTGAACAGAGCGTGTGCGTTTGAAGCTTAATATCATTCGCGCTATTAGGGAGATGCATAGACGTGTTCGTGTTTTCGGAAAGTACAAAAGTGAGCAATTCTCCCAGTTGGAATCTCTGTACTTCTGGCATGGTACCGCACCAGCCACAATGTCGAACTGAGTACATTGATCGTTTGATTGCTGTACACAAGCCAAGGCTTCGTAACTCGAGTTTGAGTATCTTTGCCTTGGCCGGCAAATATGCGGAGGAAGCCACCACTGATTGGGAATGGCATCACAACCTCACCCGTCACTAGAATCCCAATATAAACTCTGAAAGAGAAAAGAAATTTATATCATAGCGTATTAGCAAAACGTCTCCTGGTCGCCCGTGATGGGTGTACTAATCCAACCTGCGTGACAACTGTCCAATTCAGAATTTCGATTACGGTAATTTTTCACACGTTCGGCAAAATGTGAATATCGTTGTCTAGGAAACTGTTTCCGAATTAGAGTCAAGTGCTGTTTTAAATTAATGTCTTGACAAATAAATAATACAGGGGTCGATATGGAACATTCGAAATAAAAACTACTTGAGTATATTTACGTAAATGAAAGAAACATGGGGATGATATTTAACTTGTTTACTTAAGTCTGAAATGATTCAATATTTCATTGGAGCCAACGTCTAGCTTTTATTTTTACGTGAAAATTTTTGTATAACATAACAATATAATAACTTCTAGACCAAGGAAGCAGCAAATTCGCTTAAGAAATTTAGCTATATTTTCTTTCTGGAAAATTCTTACGCTATTGGCTTCTGTTGGAGCGTAAATATTTTGTTGGTCCTGGGAAGAATTACACAAAAAGCTTTTAGGAATACAAGCCCTGTTAATAGCATGTGATGATTTTTGGTAAAATGCGTTATTACCTAACTTCCAAGAATTGCTTACTTTCAGATGTTAACATTGTAATGGGTTTTGAAAATAGGCGTACTAACGCTCAAAAAGTCTAAGCTGCAGGATTTCATTTAATAGAATAAGGGATGGATACTTCCATATGATTTCACCCTTGATTAGCCTTACCTAGATTAAATATACTAAGATAAAGTTGGTGGATACAAACGAATGGGTCGCAGCCTACTAAAAAGCACTCGTTTTGTCTATTTTGGTTTTACCAGTATGGGTACTCATATTTTTATGAAGATACCCACAAGTGTGCCCTCCTATGAATACTTTCAGAAGATCTGTTTTTGGCATGATATTCACATTTTGCGAGAAAATTGGGAAGAATAACGAATTACAATAATTTCCATTAAAAATTTTGTAATATATTGTTATAAAATTCGCTTTTCTAAGATACAGTCCGTATCACTGGATCGTAGATGTATTCTTGAAGAGAAATACACTCCAAAGTTCTTTAATTTACAATTTCATTCCTTAACAGTAGGATTATTTCTTCACAATTATATTCCTTAAATTCAGGATTTTTCGCAATTTATTTTTTTTGGCAATACTTTCAGCGGTTCAACTTAAGTATTCTTTTTCTACTAACTCTTCCTTCCACAAATATATTCTTTATATACATTGTCATGCGACCAACGGTGATCATTTAAAAAAGGAAGAAAGAAAAATATTTTACACTTGTCCGCTTTCACGTTGGGCGCCACTTTGTCATGAAACTCTTGAATTTTTTCTTTTCCTCGCCGCCGAGGATTCAAAAATTTTTCTTTAGACAAAGAAAAAAAAAATAAATAAAATAAAAATAAAATAAAATGAATGATATAATAAAAAAACAAACTAAATGAACGAAAAGGTCTGGTCAGTTTCCGGATGTGCGTCTGTCGCCAGTGGGTCAGTCGGTCATCGTCTAGCGTCGGCCCTACATGGCCACCATGTGCACGCCCCTACACCTCAGCCACAGCGGTGGCAGCGCACGCTTAGCCACACATGGGTAACAACAAAATCGGATAACTTAAAGGAAAAGATAACATAACTTACAGTACAAGCAAGGTGGTAGTGTTCGTTTCTTGGTGAGTATCACTGCTTTCACTGTCGGCTGCAGCTATCCCAGTGCTCCCGATAAGTTGTTGCTGTTGTTGTTGCTTCTGCCTTCAATTTTATTACCTCCCTCGGATTCGTTGCTGGGGGTGTAACAAGGTGATGGTGACTGCTTCACTGGAAGCGGCGATAAATCCTCAGGACTTTGTTGTAATAAACCAATTAAAAGCCCTTTTTTGTTTTTCGCATTCAGGCATATATTTATTATTCCTCTTTTTTTTTTTTCAAATATCTTATGCTGCTTCACTGGCTTATTAACTATAAATTTTGTTGTTAACATTAATAAATGGAGTCTAATTATATGTGTAAGTGTTCATTGTGTGTCAAGGGTTTTTTTTCCTCTTTTTTTTTTTTATATTCCCAGCATCACATGGGTTTACGTGTATTATTTGCACAGGCTCTCGCGATAAGCATCTCTAACTAACTTTATATGCGACGGCTGTACCCGTTCTACATGAAAAAAAATAACGTTCTACATATGCTGTCCTTTGCTTTTCGATAATTTTCTTCCACAATAAGCGCAATTTCTGAGGCAAAAATGAATCATTTAGTTATTTTAATTAAATCGA